>NC_064646.1:539575779-539880044 GCF_023864345.2 Schistocerca serialis cubense
ACAGTAAACCTGAAGTAAAGCATCGGACTCTATAACTAGTGTCACAGGAATGGTTCAAAACATTGTCAGTAACAAGAGTCAGTCTTCTTGTACTTAAGTCGGCTTTGTGCTTTTGTATTTAATTCCGATGCAATTTCTGTGTTTCATCGTCAATTAGAAGGTCAAAGGGAAGCAGTAAGCCTGAAGTGAAGCATCGGAATCTATAACAAGTTTCACAGGAATGGTTCAAAACATAGTCAGTAAGAAGAGTCAGACTTCTTGTCCTTAAGTCCGCATTGTGCCTTGTGTATTTAAGTCCGTTGCAATATCTGCGTTTCGTTGTCAATAAGAAGGTCCAAGGGATACAGTAAACCTGAAGTGAAGCGTCGCACTCTATAACTAGTGTCACAGAAACGGTTCAAATTATAGTCAGTAAGAAGAGTCAGTCTTCTTGTACTTAAGTCGGATTTGTGCCTTTCGCATTTAATTCCGATGCAATTTCTGTGTTTCATCATCAATAAGAAAGTCAGAGGGATACAGTAAACCTGAAGTGAAGCATCGGAATCTATAACTAGTGTCACAGGAATGGTTCAAAGCATAGACAGTAAGAAAAGTCAGTTTCTAGTACTTAAGTCGGCATTGTCCCTTTTCTATTTAATTCCGATGCAATTTTTGTGTTTCATCGTCAATAAGAAGATCCAAGTGTACAGTAAACCTGAAGTGAAGCAGAGGAATCTATAACTAGTGTCACTGGAATGGTTCAAAATATACACAGTAAGAAGTGACAGTCTTCTTGTACTTAAGTCGGCATTGTGCCTTTTGTATTTAATTCCGATGCAATTTCTGTGATTCATCGTCAATAAGAAGGTCCAAGGGATACAGAAAACCTGAAGTGAAGCATCGGAATCTATAGCTAGTTTCACAGGAATGGTTCAAAACATAGTCAGTAAGAAGAGTCAGTCTTCTTGTCCTTAAGTCGTCGTTGTTCCTTTTGTATTTAATTCTGATGCAATTTCTGTGTTTCAACGTCAATAAGAAGGTCAGAGGGATACAGAAAACCTAAAGTGAAGCATCACAATACACAACTAGTGTCACAGGAATGGTTCAAAACATAGAAAGTAGGAAGAGTCAGTCTTCTTGTACTTAAGTCGGCATTGTGCCTTTTGTATTTAGTTCCAATGCAATTTTTGTGTTTCATCGTCAATAAGAAGGTCCAAGGTATACAGTAAACCTGAAGTAAGGCATCGGAATCTATAACTAGTGTCACAGGAATGGTTCAAACTATAATCAGTAAGAAGAGTCACTCTTCTTGTACTTAAGTCGGCATTGTGCATATTCTATTTAATTCCGATGCAATTTCTGTGTTTCATCGTCAATAGGAAGGTTCAAGGGGTACAGAAAACCTGGAGTGAATCATCGGAATCTATAACTAGTGTCACAGGAATGGTTCAAAACATAGACAGTAAGAAGACTCAATCTTCTTGTACTTAAGTCGGCATTGTGCCTTTTCTATTGAATTCCAATGCAATATATGTGTTTCATCGTCAATAAGACGGTCAGAGGGGTACAGTAAACCTGAAGTGAAGCATCGGAATCTATAACTAGTGTCGCAGGAATGGTTCAAAATATAGTCAGTAAGAAGAGTCAGTCTTCCTGTACTTAAGTCGGCATTGTGCCTTTTGTATTTAATTCCGATGCAATTTCTGTGTTTCATCGTCAATAAGAAGGTCCAAGGGATACAGTAAACCTGAAGTGAAACATCGGAATCTAAAACTAGTGTCACAGGAATGGTTCAAAACATAGTCAGTAAGAAGAGTCAGTCTTCTTGTACTTAAGTCGGCATTGTGCCTTTTCTGTTTAATTCCGATGCAATTTCTGTTTTCCATCGTCAATAGGAAGGTCCAAGGGATACAGTAATCCTGGAGTGAGGCATCGGAATCTATAACTACTGTCAATGGAATGGTTCAAAACATAGACAGTAAGAAGAATCAGTCTTCTTGGACTTAAGTCGGCATTGTGCCTTTGGTATTTAATTCCGATGCAATTTCTGTGTTTCATCGTCAATAAGAAGGTCAGAGGGATACAGTAAACCTGAAGTGAAGCATCGGAATCTATAACTAGTGTCACAGGAACGGTTCAAAAAATAGACAGTAGGAAGAGTCAGTTTTCTTGTACTTAAGTCGGCATTCTGCATTTTTGTATTTAATTCCGATGCAATTTCTGTGTTTCATCGTAAATAAGAAGGTCCAAGGGATACAGTAAACCTGAAGTGACGCATCGGAATCTACAACTAGTGTCGCAGTAATGGTTCAAAGCATAGACAGTAAGAAGAAGCAGTCTTCTTGTACTTAAGTCGGCATTGTGCCTTTTGTATTTAATTCCGATGCAATTTCTGTGTATCATCGTCAATAAGAAGGTCCAAGGAATACAGTAAACCTGAAGTGAAGCATCGGACTCTCTAACTAGTGTCACAGGAATGGTTCAAAACATAGTCAGTAACAAGAGTCAGTCTTCTTGTACTTAAGTCGGCATTGTGCCGTTTGTATTTAATTCCGATGCAATTTCTGTGCTTCATCGTCAATAAGAAGGTCCATGGGATACAGTAAACCCGGAGTGAAGCATCGGAATCTATAACTAGTGTCACAAGAATGGTTCAAAACATAGACAGTAAGTAGAGTCAGTCTTCTTGTATTTAAGTCGACATTGTGCCTTTTCTATTTAATTCCGATGCAATTTCTGTGTTTCATCGTCAATAAGAGGGTCAGAGGGATACAATAAACCTGAAGTGATGCATCGGAATCTATAATTAGTGTCACAGGAATGGTTCAAAACAAAGTCAGTAAGAAGAGTCAGTCTTCTTGTACTTAAGTCGTCATTGTGCCTTTCGTATTTAATTCCGATGCAATTTCTGTGTTTCATCATCAATAAGAAAGTCAGAGGGATACAGTAAACCTGAAGTGAAGAATCGGAATCTATAACTAGTGTCACAGGAATGGTTCAAACTATAATCAGTAAGAAGAGTCACTCTTCTTGTACTTAAGTCGGCATTGTGCATTTTCTATTTAATTCCGATGCAATTTCTGTGTTTCATCGTCAATAGGAAGGTTCAAGGGGTACAGAAAACCTGGAGTGAATCATCGGAATCTATAACTAGTGTCACAGGAATGGTTCAAAACATAGACAGTAAGAAGACTCAATCTTCTTGTACTTAAGTCGGCATTGTGCCTTTTCTATTGAATTCCGATGCAATATATGTGTTTCATCGTCAATAAGACGGTCAGAGAGGTACAGTAAACCTGAAGTGAAGCATCGGAATCTATAACTAGTGTCGCAGGAATGGTTCAAAATATAGTCAGTAAGAAGAGTCAGTCTTCTTGTACTTAAGTCGGCATTGTGCCTTTTGTATTTAATTCCGATGCAATTTCTGTGTATCATCGTCAATACGAAGGTCCAAGGGATACAGTAAACCTGAAGCGAATCATCGGAATCCATAACTAGTGTCACAGGATTGGTTCAAAACAATGACAGCAGGAAGAGTCAGTCATCTTGTACTGAAGTCGGCATTGTGCCTTGTGTATTTAATTCCGTTGCGACTTCGGTGTTTCATTGTCAATAAGAAGGTCCAAGGGATACAGTAAACCTGAAGTGAAGCGTCGGACTCTATAACTAGTGTCACAGAAGTGGTTCAAAACATAGTCAGTAAGAAGAGTCAGTCTTCTTGTACTTAAGTCGGCATTGTGCCTTTTCTATTTAATTCCGATGCAATTTCTGTGTTTCATCGTCAATAAGAAGGTCAGAGGGATACAGTAAACCTGAAGTGAAGCATCGGAATCTATAACTAGTGTCACAGGAATGGTGCAAAACATAGTCTGTAAGAAGAGTCAGTCTTCTTGTCCATAAGTCGGCATTGTGCCTTTTGTATTTAATTCCGATGGAATTCCAGTGTTTCAGCGTCAATAAGAAGGTCCAAGGGATATAGCAAACCTGGAGTGTAGCATCGGAATCTATAACTAGTGTCACAGAGAATGGTTCAAAACATAGACAGTAAGAAGAGTCAGTCTTCTTGTACTTAAGTCGGCATTGTGCTTTTTGTATTTAATTCCGATGCTATTTCTGTGTTTCATCGTCAACACGAAGGTCCAAGGGATACAGTAAACCTGAAGTGAAGCATCGGAAAATATAACTAATGTCACAGGAATGGTTCAAAACATAGTCAGTAAGAAGAGTCAGTCTTCCTGTACTTAAGTCGGGACTGTGCCTTTTCTATTTAAATCCGATGCAATGTCTGTGTTTCATCGTCAATAAGAAGGTACAAGGGATACAGTAAACCGGAAGTGAAGCATCGGAATCTATAACTAGTGTCACAGGAATGGTTCAAATCATAGACAGTAGGAAGAGACAGTGTTCTTGTACTTAAGTCGGCATTGCGCCTTTTGTATTTAATTCCGATGCAATTTCTGTGTTTCATCGTCAATAAGAAGGTCCAAGGGATACAGTAAACCTGAAGTGAAGCATTGGAAACTACAATTAGTGTCACAGGAATGGTTCAAAACGTAGACAGTAAGAAAAGTCAGTCTTCTTGTACTAAAGTCGGCATTGTGCCTTTTCTGATTAATTCCGATGCTATTTCTGTGTTTCATCGTCAATAAGAAGGTCAGAGGGTTACAGTAAACCTGAAGTGAAGCATCGGAATCTATAACTAGTGTCACAGGAATGGTTCAAAACATAGTCAGTAAGAAGAGTCAGTCTTCTTGTACTTAAGTCGGCATTGTGCCTTTCGTATTTAATTCCGATGCAATTTCTGTGTTTCATCGTCAATAAGAAGGTCAGAGGGATACAGTAAACCTGCAGTGAAGCATCGGAATCTATAACTAGTGTCACAGGAATGGTTCAAACATAGACAGTAAGAAGAGTCAGTCTTCTTGTACTTAAGTCGACATTGTGCCTTTTGTATTTAATTCCGATGCAATTTCTGTCTTTCATCGTCAATATGAAGTTCAGAGGGATACAGTAAACCTGAAGTGAAGCATCGGAATTTATAACTAGTGTCACAGGAATGGTTCTAAACATAGACAGTAAGAAGAGTCAGTTTCTTGTACTTAAGTCGGCATTGTCCCTTTTCTATTTAATTCCGATGCAATTTCTGTGTTTCATCGTCAATAAGAAGGTCCAAGGGATACAGTAAACCTGAAGTGAAGCATCGGAATCTATAACTAGTGTCACTGGAATGGTTCAAAATATAGACAGTAAGAAGAGACAGTCTTCTTGTACTTAAGTCGGCATTGTGCCATTTGTATTTAATTCCGATGCAATTTCTGTGATTCATCGTCAATAAGAAGGTCCAAGGGATACAGTAAACCTGAAGTGAAGCATCGGAATCTATAACTAGTTTCACAGGAATGGTTCAAAACATAGTCAGTAAGAAGAGTCAGTCTTCTTTATCCTTAAGTCGGCATTGTGCCTTCTGTATTTAATTCTGATGCAATTTCTGTATTTCATCGGCAATTAGGTCAGACGGATTAAGTAAACCTGAATTGAAGCATCGGAATCTATAACTAGTGTCACAGGAATGGTACAAAACATAAACAGTAGAAAGAGTCAGTCTCCTTGTACTTAAGTCGGCATTGTTCTTTTGTATATAATTCCGATGCAATTTCTGTGTTTCCTCGTCAATAAGAAGGTCAGAGGGATACAGTAAACCTGAAGTGAAGCGTCGGACTCTATAACTAGTGTCACAGGAATGGTTCAAAACATAGTCAGTAAGAAGAGTCAGTCATCTTGTACTTAAGTCGGCATTGTGCCTTTTCTATTTAATTCCGATGCAATTTCTGTGTTTCATCGTCAATAAGAAGGTCCAAGGGATACAGTAAACCTGGGGTGAAGCATCGGAATCTATAACTAGTGTCAATGGAATTTTTCAAAACATAGACAGTAAGAAGAGTCAGTCTTCTTGTACTTAAGTCGGCAATCTGCCTTTTGTATTTAATTCCGATGCAATTTCTATGTTTCATCGTCAATAAGAAGGTCAGAGGGATACAGTAAACCTGAAGTGAAGCATCGGAATCTATAACTAGTGTCACAGGAATGGTTCAAGTCGTAGACAGTAGGAAGAGTCAGTGTTCTTGTACTTAAGTCGGCATTCTGCCTTTTGTATTTAATTCCGATGCAATTTCTGTGTTTCATGGTCAATATAAAGGATCAAGTGATACAGTAAACCTGAAGTGAAGCATCGAAATCTACAACTTGTGTTACTTGAATGGTTCAAAACATTGACAGTAAGAAGAGTCAGTCTTCTTGTACTTGTGTTGGCTTTGTGCCTTTTCTATTTAATTCCGATGCAATTTCTGTGTTTCATCGTCAATGAGAAGGTCAGAGCGATACAGTAAACCTGAAGTGAAGGATCGGAATCTATAACTAGTGTCACAGGAATGGTTCTAAACATAGTTAGTAAGAAGAGTCAGTCTTCTTGTACTTAAGTCGGCATTGTGCCTTTTGTATTTCATTCCGATGCAATTTCTGTGTATCATCGTCAATAGGTAGGTCCAAGGGATACAGTAAACCTGAAGTGAAGCATCGGAATCTATAACTAGTGTCACTGGAATATTTCAAAACATAGACCGTAAGAAGAGTCAGTCTTCTTGTACTTAAGTCGGCATTGTGCTTTTTGTATTTAATTCCGATGTAATTTCTGTGATTCATCGTCAATAAGAAGGTCCAAGGAATACAGTAAACCTGAAGTAAAGCATCGGACTCTATAACTAGTGTCACAGGAATGGTTCAAAACATTGTCAGTAACAAGAGTCAGTCTTCTTGTACTTAAGTCGGCTTTGTGCTTTTGTATTTAATTCCGATGCAATTTCTGTGTTTCATCGTCAATTAGAAGGTCAAAGGGAAGCAGTAAGCCTGAAGTGAAGCATCGGAATCTATAACAAGTTTCACAGGAATGGTTCAAAACATAGTCAGTAAGAAGAGTCAGACTTCTTGTCCTTAAGTCCGCATTGTGCCTTGTGTATTTAAGTCCGTTGCAATATCTGCGTTTCGTTGTCAATAAGAAGGTCCAAGGGATACAGTAAACCTGAAGTGAAGCGTCGCACTCTATAACTAGTGTCACAGAAACGGTTCAAATTATAGTCAGTAAGAAGAGTCAGTCTTCTTGTACTTAAGTCGGATTTGTGCCTTTCGCATTTAATTCCGATGCAATTTCTGTGTTTCATCATCAATAAGAAAGTCAGAGGGATACAGTAAACCTGAAGTGAAGCATCGGAATCTATAACTAGTGTCACAGGAATGGTTCAAAGCATAGACAGTAAGAAAAGTCAGTTTCTAGTACTTAAGTCGGCATTGTCCCTTTTCTATTTAATTCCGATGCAATTTTTGTGTTTCATCGTCAATAAGAAGATCCAAGTGTACAGTAAACCTGAAGTGAAGCAGAGGAATCTATAACTAGTGTCACTGGAATGGTTCAAAATATACACAGTAAGAAGTGACAGTCTTCTTGTACTTAAGTCGGCATTGTGCCTTTTGTATTTAATTCCGATGCAATTTCTGTGATTCATCGTCAATAAGAAGGTCCAAGGGATACAGAAAACCTGAAGTGAAGCATCGGAATCTATAGCTAGTTTCACAGGAATGGTTCAAAACATAGTCAGTAAGAAGAGTCAGTCTTCTTGTCCTTAAGTCGTCGTTGTTCCTTTTGTATTTAATTCTGATGCAATTTCTGTGTTTCAACGTCAATAAGAAGGTCAGAGGGATACAGAAAACCTAAAGTGAAGCATCACAATACACAACTAGTGTCACAGGAATGGTTCAAAACATAGAAAGTAGGAAGAGTCAGTCTTCTTGTACTTAAGTCGGCATTGTGCCTTTTGTATTTAGTTCCAATGCAATTTTTGTGTTTCATCGTCAATAAGAAGGTCCAAGGTATACAGTAAACCTGAAGTAAGGCATCGGAATCTATAACTAGTGTCACAGGAATGGTTCAAACTATAATCAGTAAGAAGAGTCACTCTTCTTGTACTTAAGTCGGCATTGTGCATATTCTATTTAATTCCGATGCAATTTCTGTGTTTCATCGTCAATAGGAAGGTTCAAGGGGTACAGAAAACCTGGAGTGAATCATCGGAATCTATAACTAGTGTCACAGGAATGGTTCAAAACATAGACAGTAAGAAGACTCAATCTTCTTGTACTTAAGTCGGCATTGTGCCTTTTCTATTGAATTCCAATGCAATATATGTGTTTCATCGTCAATAAGACGGTCAGAGGGGTACAGTAAACCTGAAGTGAAGCATCGGAATCTATAACTAGTGTCGCAGGAATGGTTCAAAATATAGTCAGTAAGAAGAGTCAGTCTTCCTCTACTTAAGTCGGCATTGTGCCTTTTGTATTTAATTCCGATGCAATTTCTGTGTTTCATCGTCAATAAGAAGGTCCAAGGGATACAGTAAACCTGAAGTGAAACATCGGAATCTAAAACTAGTGTCACAGGAATGGTTCAAAACATAGTCAGTAAGAAGAGTCAGTCTTCTTGTACTTAAGTCGGCATTGTGCCTTTTCTGTTTAATTCCGATGCAATTTCTGTTTTCCATCGTCAATAGGAAGGTCCAAGGGATACAGTAATCCTGGAGTGAGGCATCGGAATCTATAACTACTGTCAATGGAATGGTTCAAAACATAGACAGTAAGAAGAATCAGTCTTCTTGGACTTAAGTCGGCATTGTGCCTTTGGTATTTAATTCCGATGCAATTTCTGTGTTTCATCGTCAATAAGAAGGTCAGAGGGATACAGTAAACCTGAAGTGAAGCATCGGAATCTATAACTAGTGTCACAGGAACGGTTCAAAAAATAGACAGTAGGAAGAGTCAGTTTTCTTGTACTTAAGTCGGCATTCTGCATTTTTGTATTTAATTCCGATGCAATTTCTGTGTTTCATCGTAAATAAGAAGGTCCAAGGGATACAGTAAACCTGAAGTGACGCATCGGAATCTACAACTAGTGTCGCAGTAATGGTTCAAAGCATAGACAGTAAGAAGAAGCAGTCTTCTTGTACTTAAGTCGGCATTGTGCCTTTTGTATTTAATTCCGATGCAATTTCTGTGTATCATCGTCAATAAGAAGGTCCAAGGAATACAGTAAACCTGAAGTGAAGCATCGGACTCTCTAACTAGTGTCACAGGAATGGTTCAAAACATAGTCAGTAACAAGAGTCAGTCTTCTTGTACTTAAGTCGGCATTGTGCCGTTTGTATTTAATTCCGATGCAATTTCTGTGCTTCATCGTCAATAAGAAGGTCCATGGGATACAGTAAACCCGGAGTGAAGCATCGGAATCTATAACTAGTGTCACAAGAATGGTTCAAAACATAGACAGTAAGTAGAGTCAGTCTTCTTGTATTTAAGTCGACATTGTGCCTTTTCTATTTAATTCCGATGCAATTTCTGTGTTTCATCGTCAATAAGAGGGTCAGAGGGATACAATAAACCTGAAGTGATGCATCGGAATCTATAATTAGTGTCACAGGAATGGTTCAAAACAAAGTCAGTAAGAAGAGTCAGTCTTCTTGTACTTAAGTCGGCATTGTGCCTTTCGTATTTAATTCCGATGCAATTTCTGTGTTTCATCATCAATAAGAAAGTCAGAGGGATACAGTAAACCTGAAGTGAAGAATCGGAATCTATAACTAGTGTCACAGGAATGGTTCAAACTATAATCAGTAAGAAGAGTCACTCTTCTTGTACTTAAGTCGGCATTGTGCATTTTCTATTTAATTCCGATGCAATTTCTGTGTTTCATCGTCAATAGGAAGGTTCAAGGGGTACAGAAAACCTGGAGTGAATCATCGGAATCTATAACTAGTGTCACAGGAATGGTTCAAAACATAGACAGTAAGAAGACTCAATCTTCTTGTACTTAAGTCGGCATTGTGCCTTTTCTATTGAATTCCGATGCAATATATGTGTTTCATCGTCAATAAGACGGTCAGAGAGGTACAGTAAACCTGAAGTGAAGCATCGGAATCTATAACTAGTGTCGCAGGAATGGTTCAAAATATAGTCAGTAAGAAGAGTCAGTCTTCTTGTACTTAAGTCGGCATTGTGCCTTTTGTATTTAATTCCGATGCAATTTCTGTGTTTCATCGTCAATAAGAAGGTCCAAGGGATACAGTAAACCTGAAGTGAAACATCGGAATCTAAAACTAGTGTCACAGGAATGGTTCAAAACATAGTCAGTAACAAGAGTCAGTCATCCTGTACTTAAGTCGGCATTGTGCCTTTTGTTTTTAATTCCGATGAAATTTCTGTGTTTCATCATCAATTAGTAGGTCCAAGGGAAACAGTAAACCTGAAGTGAAGCATCGGAATGTATAACTAGTGCCACAGGAATGGTTCAAAACATAGACAGTAAGATGAGTCATTCTTCTTGTACTTATGTTGGCATTGTGGCTTTTGTAATTATTTCCGATGCAATTTCTGTGTTTCATCGTAAATAAGAAGGTCAGAGGGATTCAGTAAACCTGATGTGAAGCATCGGAATCTATAACTAGTTTCACAGGAATGGTTCAAAACGTAGTCAGTAAGAAGAGTCAGTCTTCTTGTCCTTAAGTCCGCATTGTGCCTTTTGTATTTAATTCCGATGCAATTTCTGTGATTCATCGTCAATAAGAAGGTCCAAGGGATACAGTAAACCTGAAGTGAAGCATCGGAATCTATAGTTAGTTTCACAGGAATGGTTCAAAGCATAGTCAGTAAGAAGAGTCAGTCTTCTTGTCCTTAAGTCGGGATTGTTCCTTTTGTATTTAATTCCGATGCAATTTCTGTGTTTCATCGTCAATAAGAAGGTCAGAGGGATACAGAAAACCTGAAGTGAAGCAACAGAATCCACAACTAGTGTCACAGGAATGGTTCTATACATAGACAGTAGGAAGAGTCAGTCTCCTTGTACTTACGTCGGCATTGTGCCTTTTGTATTTAGTTCCGATGCAATTTCTGTGTTACATCGTCTATAAGAAGGTCCAAGGTTTACAGTAAACCTGAAGTAAAGCATTGGAATCTATAACTAGTGTCACAGGAATGGTTCAAACTATAATCAGTAAGAACAGTCACTCTTCTTGTACTTAAGTCGACATTGTGCATTTTCTATTTAATTAGGATGCAATATCTGTGTTTCATCGTCAATAGGAAGGTTCAAGGGGTACAGTAAACCTGGAGTGAAGCATCGGAATCTATAGTTAGTTACACAGGAATGGTTCAAAGCATAGTCAGTAAGAAGAGTCAGTCTTCTTGTCCTTAAGTCGGGATTGTTCCTTTTGTATTTAATTCCGATGCAATTTCTGTGTTTCATCGTCAATATGACGGTCAGAGAGGTACAGTAAACCTGAAGTGAAGCATCGGAATCTATAACTAGTGTCACTGGAATGGTTCAAAATATAGTCAGTAAAAAGAGTCAGTCTTTTTGTACTTAAGTCGGCATTGTGTCTTTTGTATTTAATTCCGATGCAATTTCTGTGTTTCATCGTCAATAAGAAGTTCCAAGGGATACAGTAAACGTGGAGTGTAGCATCGGAATCTATAACTAGTGTCACAGGAATGGTTCAAAACATAGACAGTAGGAAGAGTCAGACTTCTTGTACTTAGGTCGGCATTGTGCATTTTGTATTTAATTCCGATGGAATTTCTGTGTTTCATCGTCAATAAGAAGGTCAGAGGGATACAGAAAACCTGAAGTGAAGCATCGGAATCCAAAACTAGTGTCACAGGAATGGTTCAAAACATAGACAGTAGGAAGAGTCAGTCTTCTTGTACTTAAGTCGGCATTCTGCCTTTTGTATTTAATTCCGATGCAATTTCTGTGTTTCATCGTCAATAAGAAGGTCCAAGGTATACAATAAACCTGAAGTGAAGCATCGGAATCTATAACTAGTGTCACAGGAATGGTTCAAAACATAGTCAGTTAGAAGTGTCAGTCTTCTTGTACTTAAGTCGGCATTGTGCCTTTTGTATTTAATTCCGATGCAATTTCTGTGCTTCATCGTCAATAAGAAGGTCCATGGGATACAGCAAACCCGGAGTGAAGCATCGGAACCTATAACTATTGTCACAAGAATGGTTCAAAACATAGACAGTAAGAAGAGTCAGTCTTCTTGTACTTAAGTCGGCATTGTGCCTTTTGTATTTAATTCCAATGCTATTTCTGAGTTTCATCGTCAATATGAAGATCAGAGGGATACAGTAAACCTGTAGTGAAGCATCGGAATCTACAATTAGTGTCACAGGAATGGTTCAAATCATTGTCAATAAGAAGAGTCGGTCTTCATGTACTTAAGTTGGCATTGTGCCTTTTCTATTTAATTCCGATGCAATATCTGTGTTTCATGGCCAATAAGAAGGTCCAAGGGATACAGTAAACCTGGAGTGAAGCATCAGAATCTATAACTAGTGTCACAGGAATGGTGCAAATCATAGACAGTAGGAAGAGTCAGTGTTCTTGTACTTAAGTCGGCATTGTGCCTTTTCTATTTAACTGCAATGCAATTTCTGTGTTTCATCTTCAATTACAAGGTCCAAGGAATACAGTAAACCTGGAGTGAAGCATCGGAATCAATAACTTGTGTCACAGGAATGGTTGAAAACATAGTCAGTTAGAACAGTCAGTCTTCTTGTACTTAAGTTGGCATTGTGCCTTTTGTATTTAATTCCGTTGCAATTTCTGTGTTTCATCGTCAATAAGAAGGTCAGAAGGATATAGTAAACCTGAAGTGAAGCATCGCAACGCACAACTAGTGTCACCGGAATGGTTGAAAACATAGACAGTGAGAAGAGTCAGTCTTCTTGTACTTAAGACGGCATTGTGCCTTTTGTATTTAATTCCGATGCAATTTCTGTGTTTCATCGGTAATAAGAAGGTCAGAGGGATACAGTAAACCTGAGGTGGAGCAACGGAATCTATAACTAGTTTCACAGGAATGGTTCCAAACATAGTAAGTAGAGTCAGTGTTCTTGTACTTAAGTCGGCATTGTGCCTTTTCTATTTAATTCCGATGCAATTTCTGTTTTTCATCGTCAATAAGAAGGTCAGAGGGATACAGTAAACCTGAGGTGGAGCATCGGAATCTATAACTAGTTTCACAGGAATGGTTCAAAACATAGTAAGTAGAGTCAATCTTCTTGTACTTAAGTCGGCATTGTGCCTTTTCTATTTAATTCCGATGCAATTTCTGTATTTCATCGTTAATAAGAAGGTCAGAGGGATACACTAAACCTGAAGTGAAGCATCAGAATCTATAACTAGTGTCACAGGAATGGTTCAAAACATAGTCAGTAAGAAGAGTCAGTCTTCTTGTCCTTAAGTCGGCATTGTGCATTTTGTATTTAATTCCGATGCAATTTCTATGTTTCATCGTCAATAAGAAGGTACAAGGTATGCAGTAAACCTGGAGTGAAGCATCGGAATCTATAACTAGTGTCACAGGAATGGTTCAAAACATAGTCAGTAAGAAGAGTCAGTCTTCTTGTCCTTAACTTGGCATTGTGCCTTTTGTATTTAATTCCGATTCAATTTCTGTGTTTCATCGTCAATAAGAAGGTCAGAGGGATACAGTAAACCTGAAGTGAAGCATCGGAATCCACAACTAGTGTCACAGCAATGGTTCAAATCATAGACGATAGGAAGAGTCAGTCTTCTTGTACTTACGTCTTCATTGTGCGTTTTGTATTTAATTCCGATGCAATTTCTATGTTTCATCGTCAATAAGAAGGTCCAAGGTATACAGTAAACCTGAAGTAAAGCATCGGAATCTATAACTAGTGTCACAGGAATGGTTCAAACTATAATCAGTTCGAAGAGTCAGTCTTCTTGTACTTAAGTCGGCATTGTGCCTTTTCTATTTAATTCCGATGCAATTTCTGTGTTTCATCGTCAATAAGAATGTCAGGGGATACAGTAAACCTGGAGTGAAGCATCGGAATCTATAACTGGTGTCACAGAAAAGGTTCAAAACATAGACAGTAAGAAGAGTCAGTCTTCTTGTACTTAAGTCGGCATTGTGCACTTTCTATTAAATTCCGATGCAATATCTGTGTTTCATCGTCAATAAGAAGGTCAGAGGGATACAGTAAACCTGAGGTGGAGCATCGGAATCTATAACTAGTGTCACAGGAATGGTTCAAAACATAGTAAGTAGAGTCAGTCTTCTTGTACTTAAGTCGGCATTGTGCCTTTTCTATTTAATTCCGATGCAATATCTGTGTTTCATCGTCAATAAGAAAGTCCAAGGGAAACAGTAAACCTGGAGTGTAGCATCGGAATCTATAACGAGTGTCACAGGAATGGTTCAAAACATAGTAAGTAGACTCAGTCTTCTTGTACTTAAGTCGGCATTGTGCACTTTCTATTAAATTCCGATGCAATATCTGTGTTTCATCGTCAATAAGAAGGTCAGAGGGATACAGTAAACCTGAGGTGGAGCATCGGAATCTATAACTAGTGTCACAGGAATGGTTCAAAACATAGTAAGTAGAGTCAGTCTTCTTGTACTTAAGTCGGCATTGTGCCTTTTCTATAGAATTCCGATGCTATTTCTGAGTTTCATCGTCAATAAGAAGGTCAGAGGGATACAGTTACCTCAAGTGAAGCATCGGAATCTATAAATAGTGTCACAGGAATGGTTCAAAGCATAGTCAGTAAGAAGAGTCAGTCTTCTTGTCCTTAAGTCGGCATTGTGCCTTTTGTATTTAATTCCGATGCAATTGCTGTGTTTCATCGTCAATAAGAAGATCCAAGGGATATAGTAAACCTGGAGTGAAGCATCGGAATCTATAACTAGTGTCACAGGAATGGTTCAAAACATAGACAGTAAGAAGAGTCAGTCCTCTTGTACTTAAGTCGGCATTGTGCCTTTTGTATTTAATTCCGATGCAATTTCTGTGTTTCATCGCCAATAAGAGGGTCCAAGGTATACAGTAAACCTGAAGTGAAGCATCGTAATCTATAACTAGTGTCACAGGAATGGTTCAAATCATTGTCAATAAGAAGAGTCGGTCTTCATGTACATAAGTCGGCATTGTGCCTTTTGTATTTAATTCCGATGCAATTTCTGTGTTTCAACGTCAATAAGAAGGTACAAGGGATACAGTAAACCCGAAGTGAAGCGTCGGTATCTATAACTAGTGTCACAGGAACGGTTCAAAACATAGACGTTAGGATGAGTCAGTGTTCCTGTACTTAAGTCGGCATTCTGCATTTTGTAATTAATTCCGATGCAATTTCTGTGTTTGATCGTCAATAAGAAGGTCAGAGGGATACAGTAAACCTGAAGTGAAGCATCGGAGTCTACAAGTAGTGTCACTGGAATGGTTCAAAACATAGACAGTAAGAAGAGTCAGACTTCTTGTATTTAAGTTGGCTTTGTGCCTTTTCTATTTAATTTCGATGCAATTACTGTGTTTCATCGTCAATGAGAAAGTCAGAGCGATACAGTAAACCTGAAGTGAAGCATCGGAATCTATAACTAGTGTCACAGGAATGGTTCAAAACATAGTTAGTAAGAAGAGTCAGTATTCTTGTACTTAAGTCGGCATTGTGCCTTTCGTGTTTAATTCCGATGCAATTTCTGTGTTTCATCGTCAATAAGAAGGTCAGAGGGATACAGTAAACCTGAAGTGAAGCATCGGAATCTGTAACTAGTGTCACAGGAATGGTTCAAAACACAGTGAGTAACCAGAGTCAGACTTCTTGTCCTTAAGTCGGCATTGTGCATTTTGTATTTAATTCCGAAGCAATTTCTGTGTTTCATCGTCAATAGGAAGGTCCAAGGGATACAGTAAAGCTGGATTGAAAAATCGGAATCTATTAGTAGTGTCACAGTAATGGTTCAAAACATAGACAGTGAGAAGAGTCAGTCTTCTTGTACTTAAGTCGGCATTGTGCCTTTTTTATTTAATTCCGATGGTATTTCTGTGTTTCATCGGCAATAAGGTCAGACGGATACAGTAAATCTGAAGTGAAGCATCGGAATCTATAACTAGTGTCACAGGAATGGTTCAAAACATAGACAGTAGGAAGAGTCAGACTTCTTGTACTTAAGTCGGCATTGTGCATTTTGTATTTAATTCCGATGGAATTTCTGTGTTTCATCGTCAATAAGAAGGTCAGAGGGATACAGAAAACCTGAAGTGAAGCATCGGAATCCAAAACTAGTGTCACAGGAATGGTTCAAAACATAGACAGTAGGAAGAGTCAGTCTTCTTGTACTTAAGTCGGCATTCTGCCTTTTGTATTTAATTCCGATGCAATTTCTGTGTTTCATCGTCAATAAGAAGGTCCAAGGTATACAATAAACCTGAAGTGAAGCATCGGAATCTATAACTAGTGTCACAGGAATGGTTCAAAACATAGTCAGTTAGAAGTGTCAGTCTTCTTGCACTTAAGTCGGCATTGTGCCTTTTGTATTTAATTCCGATGCAATTTCTGTGCTTCATCGTCAATAAGAAGGTCCATGGGATACAGCAAACCCGGAGTGAAGCATCGGAATCTATAACTATTGTCACAAGAATGGTTCAAAACATAGACAGTAAGAAGAGTCAGTCTTCTTGTACTTAAGTCGGCATTGTGCCTTTTGTGTTTAATTCCAATGCTATTTCTGAGTTTCAACGTCCATATGAAGGTCAGAGGGATACAGTAAACCTGAAGTGAAGCATCGGAATCTACAATTAGTGTCACAGGAATGGTTCAAATCATTGTCAATAAGAAGAGTCGGTCTTCATGTACTTAAGTTGGCATTGTGCCTCTTCTATTTAATTCCGATGCAATTTCTGTGTTTCATGGCCAATAAGAAGGTCCAAGGGATACAGTAAACCTGGAGTGAAGCATCGGAATCTATAACTAGTGTCCATGGAATGGTTCAAAACGTAGACAGTATGAAGAGTTAGTCTTCTTGTACTTAAGTCGGCATTGTGCCTTTTGTATTTAATTCCGATGCAATTTCTGTGATTCATCGTCAATAAGAAGGTACAAGGGATACAGTAAACCTGAAGTGAAGCGTCGGAATCTATAACTAGTGTCACAGGAATGGTTCAAAACATAGTAAGAAGAGTCAGTCTTCTTGTTCATAAGTAGGCATTGTGCCTTTTGTATTTAATTCCGACGCAATTTCTGTGATTCATCGTCAATAAGAACGTACAAGGGATACAGTAAACCTGAAGTGAAGCGTCGGAATCTATAACTAGTGTCACAGGAATGGTGCAAATCATAGACAGTAGGAAGAGTCAGTGTTCTTGTACTTAAGTCGGCATTGTGCCTTTTCTATTTAACTGCAATGCAATTTCTGTGTTTCATCTTCAATAACAAGGTCCAAGGAATACAGTAAACCTGGAGTGAAGCATCGGAATCAATAACTTGTGTCACAGGAATGGTTGAAAACATAGTCAGTTAGAACAGTCAGTCTTCTTGTACTTAAGTTGGCATTGTGCCCTTTGTATTAAATTCCGATGCAATTTCTGTGTTTCATCGTCAATAAGAAGGTCAGAGGGATACAGTAAACCTGAAGTGAAGCATCGGAACGCACAACTAGTGTCACCGGAATGGTTCAAAACATAGACAGTAACAAGAGTCAGTCTTCTTGTACTTAAGTCGGCATTGTGCCTTTTGTATTTAATTCCGATGCAATTTCTGTGTTTCATCGTTAATAAGAAGGTCAGAGGGATACAGTAAATCTGAGGTGGAGCATCGGAATCTATAACTAGTTTCACAGGAATGGTTCAAAACATAGTAAGTAGAGTCAGTCTTCTTGTACTTAAGTCGGCATTGTGCCTTTTCTATTTAATTCCGATGCAATTTCTGTTTTTCATCGTTAATAAGAAGGTCAGAGGGATACACTAAACCTGACGTGAAGCATCGGAATCAATAACTAGTGTCACAGGAATGGTTCAAAACATAGTCAGTAAGAAGAGTCAGTCTTCTTGTTCTTAAGTCGGCATTGTGCCTTTTCTATTTAATTCCGATGCAGTTCCTGTGTTTCATCGTCAATAAGAAAGTCCAAGGGATACAGTTAACCTGGAGTGAAGCATCGGAATCTCTAACTAGTGTCAATGGAATGGTTCAAAACATAGACAGTAAGAAGAGTCAGTCTTCTTGTACTTAAGTCGGCATTGTGCCTTTTGTATTTAATTCCGATGCTATTTCTGAGTTTCATCGTCAATAAGAAGGACAGAGGGATACAGTTAACCTGAAGTGAAGCATCGGAATCTTTAACTAGGGTCACAGGAATGGTTCAAAACATAGTCAGTAACAAGAGTCAGTCTTCTTGTCCTTAAGTCGGCATTGTGCATTTTGTATTTAATTCCGATGCAATTTCTATGTTTCATCGTCAATAAGAAGGTACAAGGAATGCAGTAAACCTGGAGTGAAGCATCGGAATCTATAACTAGTGTCACATGAATGGTTCAAAACATAGTCAGTAAGAAGAGTCAGTCTTCTTGTCCTTAACTTGGCATTGTGCCTTTTGTATTTAATTCCGATGCAATTTCTGTGTTTCATCGTCAATAAGAAGGTCAGAGGGATACAGTAAACCTGAAGTGAAGCATCGGAATCCACAACTAGTGTCACAGCAATGGTTCAAATCATAGACGGTAGGAAGAGTCAGTCTTCTTGTACTTACGTCTTCATTGTGCCTTTTGTATTTAATTCCGAAGCAATTTCTATGTTTCATCGTCAATAAGAAGGTCCAAGGTTTACAGTAAACCTGAAGTAAAGCTTCGGAATCTATAACTAGTGTCACAGGAATGGTTCAAACTATAATCAGTTAGAAGAGTCAGTCTTCTTGTACTTAAGTCGGCATTGTGCCTTTTCTATTTAATTCCGATGCAATTTCTGTGTTTCATCGTCAATAAGAATGTCAGGGGATACAGTAAACCTTGGAGTGAAGCATCGGAATCTATAACTAGTGTCACCGGAAAGGTTCAAAACATAGACAGTAAGAAGAGTCAGTCTTCTTGTACTTAAGTCGGCATTGTGCACTTTCTATTAAATTCCGATGCAATATCTGTGTTTCATCGTCAATAAGAAGGTCAGAGGGATACAGTAAACCTGAGGTGGAGCATCGGAATCTATAACTAGTGTCACAGGAATGGTTCAAAGCATAGTAAGTAGAGTCAGTCTTCTTGTACTTAAGTCGGCATTGTGCCTTTTCTATTTAATTCCGATGCAATATCTGTGTTTCATCGTCAATAAGAAAGTCCAAGGGAAACAGTAAACCTGGAGTGTAGCATCGGAATCTATAACGAGTGTCACAGGAATAGTTCAAAACATAGTAAGTAGAGTCAGCCTTCTTGTACTTAAGTCGGCATTGTGCACTTTCTATTAAATTCCGATGCAATATCTGTGTTTCATCGTCAATAAGGTCAGAGGGATACAGTAAACCTGAGGTGGAGCATCGGAATCTATAACTAGTGTCACAGGAATGGTTCAAAACATAGTAAATAGAGTCAGTCTTCTTGTACTTAAGTCGGCATTGTGCCTTTTCTATAGAATTCCGATGCTATTTCTGAGTTTCATCGTCAATAAGAAGGTCAGAGGGATACAGTTACCTCAAGTGAAGCATCGGAATCTATAAATAGTGTCACAGGAATGGTTCAAAGCATAGTCAGTAAGAAGAGTCAGTCTTCTTGTCCTTAAGTCGGCATTGTGCCTTTTGTATTTAATTCCGATGCAATTTCTGTGTTTCATCGTCAATAAGAAGGTCCAAGGGATATAGTAAACCTGGAGTGAAGCATCGGAATCTATAACTAGTGTCACAGGAATGGTTCAAAACATAGACAGTAAGAAGAGTCAGTCTTCTTGTACTTAAGTCGGCATTGTGCCTTTTGTATTTAATTCCGATGCAATTTCTGTGTTTCATCGCCAATAAGAGGGTCCAAGGTATACAGTAAACCTGAAGTGAAGCATCGTAATCTATAACTAGTGTCACAGGAATGGTTCAAATCATTGTCAATAAGAAGAGTCGGTCTTCATGTACATAAGTCGGCATTGTACCTTTTGTATTTAATTCCGATGCAATTTCTGTGTTTCAACGTCAATAAGAAGGTACAAGGGATACAGTAAACCTGAAGTGAAGCGTCGGTATCTATAACTAGTGTCACAGGAACGGTTCAAAACATAGACGTTAGGATGAGTCAGTGTTCTTGTACTTAAGTCGGCATTGTGCCTTTTGTATTTAATTCCTATGCAATTTCTGTGTTTCATCGTCAATAAGAAGGTCCAAGGGATACAGTGAACCTGAAGTGAAGCATCGGAATCTACAACTAGTGTCACAGTAATGGTTCAAACATAGCCAGTAACAGGAGTCAGTCTTCTTGTACATAAGTCGGCATTGTGCCTGTACTATTTAATTCCGTTGCAATTTATGTGTTTCATCGTCAAAAACAAGGTCCAAGGGATACAGCAAACATGGAGTGAAGCATCGGAATCTATTATTAGTGTCACAGGAATGGTTCAAAACATAGACAGTAAGAAGAGTCAGTCTTCTTTTCCTTAAGTTGGCATTGTACCTTTTGTATTTAATTCCGATGCAATTTCTGTGTTTCATCGTCAATAAGAAAGTCAGAGGTATACAGTAAACCTGAAGTGAAGCATCGGAATCCACAACTAGTGTCACAGGAATGGTTCAAACATAGATAGTAGAAAGAGTCAGTCCTCTTGTACTTAAGTCGGCATTGTGCCTTTTGTATTTATATCCGATGCAATTTCTGTGTTTCATCGTCAATAAGAAGGTCCAAGGGATACAGTATTGCTGGGGTGAAGCATCGGAATCTGTAACTAGTGTCAATGGATTGGTTCAAAACATAGACAGTAAGAAGAGCCAGTCTTCTTATACTTAAGTCAGCATTGTGCTTTTTGTATTTAATTCCGATGCTATTTCTGAGTTTCATCGTCAACAAGAAGGTCAGAGGGATACAATAAACCTCAAGGGAAGCATCGGAATCTATAACTAGTGTCACAGGAATGGTTCAAAACATCGTAAGTAAGAAGAGTCAGTCTTCTTGCACTTAAGTCGGCATTGTGCCTTTTCTGTTTAATTCCGATGCAATTTCTGTGTTTCATCGTCAATAAAAAGGTCCAAGGGATACAGTAAAGCTGGGGTGAAGCATTGGAATCTGTAACTAGTGTCAATGGAATGGTTCAAAACATAGACAGTAGGAAGAGCCAGTCTTCTTATACTTAAGTCAGCATTGTGCTTTTTGTATTTAATTCCGATGCTATTTCTGAGTTTCATCGTCAATAAGAAGGTCAGAGGGATACAATAAACCTCAAGGGAAGCATCGGAATCTGTAACTAGTGTCACAGGAATGGTTAAAAACATAGTCAGTAAGAAGAGTCGGTCTTCTTGTACTTAAGTCGGCATTGTGCCTTTTGTATTTAATTCCGATGCAATTTCAGTGTTTCATCGTCAATAAGAAGGTCCAAGGGATACAGTAAACCTGAAGTGAAGCATCGGAATCTATAACAAGTGTCACAGGAATGGTTCAAATCATTGTCAATAAGAAGAGTCGGTCTTCATGTACTTAAATCGGCATTGTGTCTTTTGTATATAATTCCGATGCAATTTCTGTGTTTCAACGTCAATAAGAAGGTACAAGGGATACAGTAAATCTGAAGTGAAGCGTCGGAATCAATAACTAGTGTCACAGGAATGGTTCAACACATAGACAGTAGGAAGAGTCAGTTTTCTAGTACTTAAGTCGGCATTGTGCCTTTTCTATTTAATTTCGATGCAATTTCTGTGTTTCATCGTCAATAAGATGGTCAGAGGGATACAGTAAACCTGAAGTGAAGCATCGGAATCTATACCTAGTGTCACAGTAATGGTTCAAAACATAGACAGTAAGAAGAGTCAGTCTTCTTGTACTTAAGTCGGCATTGTGCCTTTTGTATTTAATACCGATTCAATTTCTGTGATTCGTCGTCAATAAGAAGGTCCAAGGGAAACAGTAAACCTGAAGTGAAGCATCGGAATCTATAACTAGTGTCACAGGAATGGTTCAAAACATAGACAGTACGAAGAATCAGTCTTCTTGTACTTAAGTCGGCATTGTGCCTGTACTATATAATTCCGATGCAATTTCTGTGTTTCATCGTAAATAACAACGTCCAAGGGATACAGTAAACCTGGAGTGAAGCATCGGAATCTATAATTAGTGTCACAGGAATGGTTCAAAACATAGACAGTAGAAAGAGTCAGTCTTCTTGTACTTAAGTCGGCATTGTGCCTTTTGTATTTAATTCCGATGCAATTTCTGTGTTTCATCGTCAATAAGAAGGTCCAAGGTGTACACTAAACCTGAAGTAAAGCATCGGAATCTATAACTACCGTCACAGGAATGGTACAAAATATAGTCTGTAAGAAGAGTCAGTCTTCTTATCCTTAAGCCGGCATTGTGTCTTTTGTATTTAATTCCGATGCAATTTCTGTGTTTCATCGTCAATAAGTAGGTCCAAGGGATATAGTAAACCTGGAGTGAAGCATCGGAATCTATAACTAGTGTCAGAGGAATGGTTCAAACATAGACAGTAAGAAGAGTCAGTCAACTTGTACATAAGTCGGCATTGTGCCTTTTGTATTTAATTCCGATGCAATTTCTGTGTTTCATCGCCAATAAGAAGGTCCAAGGGATACAGTAAACCTGAAGTGAAGCATCGGAATCTATAACTAGTGTCACAGGAATGGTTCAAATCATTGTCAATAAGGAGAGTCGGTCTTCATGTACTTATGTCGGCATTCTGCCTTTTGTATTTAATTCCGATGCATTTTTTGTGTTTCAACGTCAATAAGAAGGTACAAGGGATACAGTAAACCTGAAGTGAAGCGTCGGAATCTATAACTAGTGTCACAGGAATGGTTCAAAACATTGACAGTAGGAAGAGTCAGTGTTCTTGTACTTAAGTCGGCATTCTGCCTTTTGTATTTAATTCCGATGCAATTTCTGTGTTTCATCGTCAATAAGAAGGTATAAGGGATACAGTAAACCAGAAGTGAAGCATCGGAATCTATAACTAGTGTCACTGGAATGGTTCTAAATATAGACAGTAAGAAGAGTCTGTCTTCCTGTACTTAAGTCGGCATTGTGGCTTTTGTGTTTAACTCCGATGCAATTTCTGTGATTCATCGTCAATAAGAAGGTCCAAGGGAAACAGTAAACCTGAAGTGAAGCATCGGAATCTATAACTAGTGTCACAGGAATGGTTCAAAACATAGACAGTACGAAGAGTCAGTCTACTTGTACTTAAGTCGGCATTGTTCCTTTTCTATTTAATTCCGATGCTATTTCTGTGTTTCATCGTCAATTACGAGGTCCAAGGGACACAGTAAACCTGGAGTGAAGCATCGGAATCTATAATTAGTGTCACAGGAATGGTTCAAAATATAGTCAGTAAGAAGATTCAGTCTTCTTGTACTTAAGTCGGCATTGTGCCCTTTGTATTTAATTCCGATGCAATTTCTGTGTTTCATCGTCAATAAGTAGGTCCAAGGGATACAGTGAACCTGGAGTGAAGCACCGGAATCTATAACTAGTGTCACAGTAATGGATCAAAACATAGACAGTAAGAAGAGTCGGTCTTCTGGTACTTAAGTCGGCAATGTGCCTTTTCTATTTAATTCCGATGCAATTCCTGTGTTTCATCGTGAATAAGAAGGGCAGAGGGATACAGTAAACCTGAAGTGAAGCATCGGAATCTATAACTAGTGTCACTGGAATGGTTCTAAATATAGACAGTAAGAAGAGTCAGTCTTCCTGTACTTAAGTCGGCATTCTGGCTTTTGTGTTTAATTCCGATGCAATTTCTGTGATTCATCGTCAATAAGAAGGTCCAAGGGAAACAGTAAAGCTGAAGTGAAACATTGGAATCCATAACTAGTGTCACAGGGATGGTTCAAAACATAGTCAGTAGGAAGAGTCAGTCTTCTTGTACTTAAGTCGGCATTGTTCCTCTTCTATTTAATTCCGATGCAATTTCTGTGTTTCATCGTCAATAACAAGATCCAAGGGATACAGTAAACATGGAGTGAAGCATCGGAATCTATAACTAGTGTCACAGTATTGGTTCAAAACATAGTCAGTAAGAAGAGTCAGCCTTCTTGTCCATAAATTGGCATTGTGCCTTTTGTATTTAATTCCGATGCAATTTGTGTGTTTCATCGACAATAAGAAGGTCAGAGGTATACAGTAAACCTGAAGTGAAGCATCGGAATCCACAACTAGTGTCACAGGAATGGTTCAAAACATAGACTGTAGGAAGAGTCAGTCTTCTTGTACTTAACTCGGCATTGTGCCTTTTGTATTTTATTCCGATGCAATATCTGTGTTTCATCGTCAATAAGATGGTCCAAGGTATACAGTAAACCCAAAGTAAAGCGTCGGAATCTATAACTAGTGTCACAGGAATGGATGAAACTGTAATCAGTAAGAGTAGTCAGTCTTCTTGTACTTAAGTCGGCATTGTGTCTTTTCTATTTAATTCCGATGCAATTTCTGTGTTTCATCTTCAATTAGAAGGTCCAAGGGACACAGTAAACCTGGAGTGAAGCACCGGAATCTATAACTAGTGTCACAGGAATGGTTCACAACGTAGACAGTAAGAGGAGTCGGTCTTCTTGTACTTAAGTCGGCATTGTGCCTTTTGTATTTAATTCCGATGCAATTTCTGTGTTTCATCGTCAATGGGAAGGTCAGAGGTATACAGTGAACCTGAAGTGAAGCATCGGAATCCACAACTAGTGTCAATGGAATGGTTCAAACATAGACAGTAAGAAGAGCCAGTCTTCTTGTACTTAAGTCGGCATTGTGCCTTTTGTATTTAATTCCGATGTTATTTCTGAGTATCATCGTCAATAAGAAGGTCAGAGGGATACAGTAAACCTGAAGGGAAGCATCGAAATCTATAACTAGTGTCACAGGAATGGTTCAAAGTATAGTCAGTAAGAAGAGTCAGTCTTCATGTCCGTAAGTCGGCATTGTCCTTTTGTATTTAATTCCGATGCAATTTCTGTGTTTCATCGTCAATAAGAAGGTCCAAGGGATATAGTAAACCTGGAGTGATGCATCGGAATCTATAACTAGTGTCACAGGAATGGTTCAAATATAGACAGTAAGAAGAGTCAGTCAACTTGTACTTAAGTCGGCATTGTGCATTTTGTATTTAATTCCGATGCAATTTCTGTGTTTCATCGCCAATAAGAAGGTCCAAGGGATACAGTAAACCTGAAGTGAAGCGTCGGAATCTATAACTAGTGTCACAGGAATGGTTCAAAACATAGACAGTAGGAAGACTCAGTGTTCATGTACTTAAGTCGGCATTGTGCCTTTTGTATTTAATCCGATGCGATTTCTGTGTTTCATCGTCAATAAGAAGGTATAAGGGACACAGTAAACCTGAAGTAAAGCATCGGAATCTACAACTAGTGTCACAGGATTGGTTCACAACATAGACAGTTGGAAGAGTCAGTCTTCTTGTACTTAAGCCGGCATTGTGCCTTTTCTATTTAATTCCCATGCAATTTCTGTGTTTCATCGTCAATAAGAAGGGCAAAGGGATACCGTAAACCTGAAGTGAAGCATCGGAATCTATAACTAGTGTCACAAGAATGGTTCAAAACATAGGCAGTAAGAAGAGTCAGTCTTCTTGTACTTAAGTCGGCATTGTTCCATTTCTATTTAATTCCGATGCAATTTCTGTGTTTCATCGTCAATAACAAGGTCCAAGGGATACAGTAAACATGGAGTGAAGCATCGGAATCTATAACTAGTGTCACAGGATTGGTTCAAATCATAGTCAGTAAGAAGAGTCAGCCTTCTTGTCCTTAAATTGGAATTGTGCCTTTTGTATTTAATTCCGATGCAATTTGTGTGTTTCATCGTCAATAAGAAGGTCAGAGGTATACAGTAAACCTGAAGTGAAGCATCGGAATCCACAACTAGTGTCACAGGAATGGTTCAAAACATAGACAGTAGGAAGAGTCAGTCTTCTTGTACTTAAGTCGGCATTGTGCCTTTAGTATTTAATTCCGATGCAATATCTGTGTTTCATCGTCAATAAGATGGTCCAAGGTATACAGTAAAGCTAAAGTAAAGCGTCGGAATCTATAACTAGTGTCACAGGAATGGTTGAAACTATAATCAGTAAGAAGAGTCAGTCTTCTTGTACTTAAGTCGGCATTGTGTCTTTTCTGTTTAATTCCGATGCAATTTCTGTGTTTCATCGTCAATAAGAAGGTCCAAGGGATACAGTAAACCTGATGTGAAGCATCGGAATCTATAACTAGTGTCACAGGAATGGTTCAAACATATACAGTAAGAAGAGTCAGTCTTCTTGTACTTAAGTCGGCACTGTGCCTTTTGTATTTAATTCCGTTGCAATTTCTGTGTTTCATCGTCAATAAGAGGGTCAGAGGGATACAGTAAACATGAAGTGAAGCATCGGAATCTATAACTAGTGTCACAGGAATGGTTCAAAGTATAGTCAGTAAGAGGTTTCAGTCTTCTTGTCCTTAAGTCGGCATTGTGCCCTATGTATTTAATTCCGATGCAATTTCTGTGTTTCATCGTCAATAAGTAGGTCCAAGGGATACAGTGAACCTGGAGTGAAGCACCGGAATCTACAACTAGAGTCACAGTAATGGATCAAAACATAGACAGTAAGAAGAGTCGGTCTTCTGGTACTTAAGTCGGCATTGTGCCTTTTGTATTTAATTCCAATGCAATTTCTGTGTTTCATCGTCAATAAGAAGGTCCAAGGGATACAGTACACATGAAGTGAAGCATGGGAATCTATAATAAGTGTCACTGGAATAGTTCAAAGTATAGACAGTAAGAAGAGTAAGTCTTCTTGTACTTAAGTCGGCATTGTGCTTTTGTATTTAATTCCGATGCATTTTCTGTGTTTCATCGTCAATAAGAAGGTCCAAGGGATACAGTAAACCTGAAGTGAAGCATCGGAATCTATAACTAGTGTCACTGGAATGGTTCAAAATATAGACAGTAAGAAGAGTCAGACTTCCTGTACTTAAGTCGGCATTGTGGCTTTTGTTTTTAATTCCGATGCAATTTCTGTGATTCATCGTCAATAAGAAGGTCGAAGGGAAACAGTAAACCTGAAGTGAAGCATCGGAATCTATAACTAGTGTCACAGGAGTGGTTCAAAACATAGACAGTACGAAGAGTCAGTCTACTTGTACTTAAGTCGGCATTGTTCCTTTTCTATTTTATTCCGATGCTATTTCTGTGTTTCATCGTCAATAACAAGGTCCAAGGGATACAGTAAACCTGGAGTTAAGCATCGGAATCTATAACTAGTGTCACAGGATAGGTTCAAATCATAGTCAGTAAGAAGAGTCAGCCTTCTTGTCCTTAAGTTGGCATTGTGCCTTTTGTATTTAATTCCGATGCAATTTCTGTGTTTCATCGTCAATGAGAATGTCAGAGGTATACAGTGAACCTGAAGTGAAGCATCGGAATCCACAACTAGTGTCAATGGAATGGTTCAAAACATAGACAGTAAGAAGAACCAGTCTTCTTGTAATTAAGTCGGCATTGTGCCTTTTGTATTTAATTCCGATGTTATTTCTGAGTTTCATCGTCAATAAGAAGGTCAGAGGGATACAGTAAACCTGAAGGGAAGCATAGAAATCTATAACTAGTGTCACAGGATTGGTTCAAAATATAGGCAGTAAGAAGAGTCAGTCTTCATGTCCGTAAGTCGGCATTGTCCCTTTTGTATTTAATTCCGATGCAATTTCTGTGTTTCATCGTCAATAAGAAGGTCCAAGGGATATAGTAAACCTGGAGTGAAACATCGGAATCTATAACTAGTGTCACAGGAATGGTTCAAACATAGACAGTAAGAAGAGTCAGTCAACTTGTACTTAAGTCGGCATTGTGCTTTTGTATTTATTTCCGATGCAATTTCTGTGTTTCATCGCCAATAGGAAGGTCCAAGGGATACAGCAAACCGTAAGTGAAGCGTCGGAATCTCTAACTAGTGTCACAGGAATGGTTCAAAACATAGACAGTAGGAAGAGTCAGTGTTCATGTACTTAAGTCGGCATTGTGCCTTTTGTATTTAATTCCGATGCAATTTCTGTGTTTCATCGTCAATAAGAAGGTATAAGGGATACAGTAAACCTGAAGTAAAGCATCGGAATCTACAACTAGTGTCACAGGATTGGTTCATAACATAGACAGTAAGAAGAGTCAGTCTTCTTGTACTTAAGTCGGCATTGTGCCTTTTCTATTTAATTCCGATGCAATTTCTGTGTTTCATCGTGAATAAGAAGGGCAGAGGGATACAGTAAACCTGAAGTGAAGCATCGGAATCTATAACTAGTGTCACTGGAATGGTTCTAAATATAGACAGTAAGAAGAGTCAGTTTTCCTGTACTTAAGACGGCATTCTGGCTTTTGTGTTTCATTCCGATGCAATTTCTGTGATTCATCGTCAATAAGAAGGTCCAAGGGAAACAGTAGACCTGAAGTGAAACATTGGAATCCATAACTAGTGTCACAGGAATGGTTCAAAACATAGACAGTACGAAGAGTCAGTCTTCTTGTACTTAAGTCGGCATTGTTCCTTTTCTATTTAATTCCGATGCAATTTCTGTGTTTCATCGTCAATAACAAGATCCAAGGGATACAGTAAACATGGAGTGAAGCATCGGAATGTATAACTAGTGTCACAGGATTGGTTCAAAACATAGTCAGTAAGAAGAGTCAGCCTTCTTGTCCTTAAATTGGCATTGTGCCTTTTGTATTTAATTCCGATGCAATTTGTGTGTTTCATCGACAATAAGAAGGTCAGAGGTATACAGTAAACCTGAAGTGAAGCATCGGAATCCACAACTAGTGTCACAGGAATGGTTCAAAACATAGACAGTAGGAAGAGTCAGACTTCTTGTACTTAAGTCGGCATTGTGCCTTTTGTATTTAATTCCGATGCAATATCTGTGTTTCATCGTCAATAAGATGGTCCAAGGTAGACAGTAAACCTAAAGTAAAGCGTCGGAATCTATAACTAGTGTCACAGGAATGGTTGAAACTATTATCAGTAAGAGTAGTCAGTCTTCTTGTACTTAAGTCGGCATTGTGTATTTTCTATTTAATTCCGATGCAATTTCTGTGTTTCATCTTCAATAAGAAGGTCCAAGTGATACAGTAAACCTGGAGTGAAGCATCGGAATCTATAACTAGTGTCACAGGAATGGTTCATAACATAGACAGTAAGAAGAGTCGGTCGTCTTGTACTTAAGTCGGCATTGTGCCTTTTCTATTTAATTCCGATGCAATTTCTGTGTTTCATCGTCAAAAGGAAGGTCAGAGGGATACAGTAAACCTGAGTTGAAGCATCGCAATCCATTACTAGTGTCACAGGAATGGTTGAAACTATAAACAGTAAATGGAGTCAGTGTTCTTGTACTTAAGTCGGCATTGTGCCCTTTGTATTTAATTCCGATGCAATTTCTGTGTTTCATCGTCAATAAGTAGGTCCATGGGATACAGTGAACCTGGAGTGAAGCACCGGAATCTATAACTAGAGTCACAGTAATGGATCAAAACATAGACAGTAAGAAGAGTCGGTCTTCTTGTACTTAAGGCGGCATTGTGCCTTTTGTATTTAATTCCAATGCAATATCTGTGTTTCATCGTCAATAAGAAGGTCCAAGGGATACAGTACACATGAAGTGAAGCATCGGAATCTATAACTAGTATTACTGGAATAGTTCAAAATATAGACAGTAAGAAGAGTCAGTCTTCTTGTACTTAAGTCGGCATTGTGCTTTTGTATTTAATTCCGATGCAATTTCTGTGTTTCATCGTCAATAAGAAGGTCCATAGGGTTATAGTAAACCTGAAGTGAAGCATCGGAATCTATAACTAGTGTCACTGGAATGGTTCAAATTATAGACAGTAAGAAGAGTCAGTCTTCCTGTACTTAAGTCGGCATTGTGGCTTTTGTGTTTAATTACGATGCAATTTCTGTGATTCATAGTCAATAAGAAGGTCCAAGGGAGACAGTAAACCTGAAGTGAAGCATCGGAATCTACAACTAGTGTCACACTAATGGTTCAAAACATAGACAGTACGATGAGTCAGTCTACTTGTACTTAAGTCGGCATTTTTCCTTTTCTATTTAATTCCGATGCTATTTCTGTGTTTCATCGTCAATAACAAGGTCCAAGGGATACAGTAAACCTGGAGTTAAGCATCGGAATCTATAACTAGTGTCACAGAATTGGTTCAAAACATGGTCAGTAAGAAGAGTCAGCCTTCTTGTCCTTAAGTTGGAATTGTGCATTTTGTATTTAATTCCGATGCAATTTCTGTGTTTCATCGTCAATGAGGAGGTCAGAGGTATACAGTGAACCTGAAGTGAAGCATCGGAATCCACAACTAGTGTCAATGGAATGGTTCAAAACATAGACAGTAAGAAGAGCCAGTCTTCTTGTACTTAAGTCGGCATTGTGCCTTTTGTATTTAATTCCGATGTTATTTCTGAGTTTCATCGTCAATAAGAAAGTCAGAGGGATACAGTAAACCTGAAGGGAAGCATCGAAATCTATAACTAGTGTCCCAGGACTGGTTCAAAATTTAGTCAGTAAGAAGAGTCAGTCTTCATGTCCATAAGTCGGCATTGTCCCTTTTGTATTTAATTCCGATGCAATTTCTGTGTTTCATCGTCAATAAGTAAGTCCAAGGGATATAGTAAACCTGGAGTGAAGCTTCGGAATCTATAACTAGTGTCACAGGAAAGGTTCAAACATAGACAGTATGAAGAGTCAGTCAACTTGTACTTAAGTCGGCATTGTGCCTTTTGTATTTAATTCCAATGCAATTTCTGTGTTTCATCGCCAATAAGAAGGTCCAAGGGATACAGTTAACCTGAAGTTAAGCGTCGGAATCTATAACTAGTGTCACAGGAATGGTTCAAAACATAGACAGTAGGAAGAGTCAGTGTTCATGTACTTAACTCGGCATTGTGCCTTTTGTATTTAATTCCGATGCAATTTCTGTGTTTCATCGTCAATAAGAAGGTATAAGGGATACAATAAACCTGAAGTAAAGCATCGGAATCTACAACTAGTGTCACAGTATTGGTCCAAACATAGACAGTAAGAAGAGTCAGTCTTCTTGTACTTAAGTCGGCATTGTGAATATTCTATTTAATTCCGATGCAATTTCTGTGTTTCATCGTCAATAAGAAGGGCAGAGGGATACAGGAAACCTGAAGTGAAGCATCGGAATCTACAACTAGAGTCACAGGAATGGTTCAAAACGTAGACAGTAGGAAGAGTCAGTCTTCTTGTACTTAAGTCGGCATTGTGCCTTTTGTATTTAATTCCGATGCAATATCTGTGTTTCATCGTCAATAAGATGGTCCAAGGTATACAGTAAACCTAAAGTAAAGCGTCGGAATCTATAACTAGTGTCACAGGAATGGTTGAAACTATAATCAGTAAGAGGAGTCAGTCTACTTGTACTTAAGTCGGCATTGTGTCTTTTCTATTTAATTCCGATGCAATTTCTGTGTTTCATCGTCAATAAGAAGGTCAGAGGGATACAGTAAACCTGAAGGGAAGCATCGAAATCTATAACTAGTGTCACAGGAATGGTTCAAATTATAGTCAGTAAGAAGAGTCAGTCTTCATGTCCGTAAGTCGGCATTGTCCCTTTTGTATTTAATTCCGATGCAATTTCTGTGTTTCATCGTCAATAAGAAGGTCCAAGGGATATAGTAAACCTGGAGTGAAGCATCGGAATCTATAACTAGTGTCACAGGAATGGATCAAACATAGACAGTAAGATGAGTCAGTCAACTTGTACTTAAGTCGGCATTGTGCCTTTTGTATTTAATACCGATGCAATTTCTATGTTTCATCGCCAATAAGAAGGTCCAATGGATACAATAAACCGTAAGTGAAGCGTCGGAATCTATAACTAGTGTCACAGGAATGGTTCAAAACATAGACAGTATGAAGAGTCAGTGTTCATGTACTTAAGTCGGCATTGTGCCTTTTGTATTAAATTCCTATGCAATTTCTGTGTTTCATCGTCAATAAGAAGGTATAAGGGATACAGTAAACCTGAAGTAAAGCATCGGAATCTACAACTAGTGTCACAGGATTGGTTCAAAACATAGACAGTAGGAAGAGTCAGTCTTCTTGTCCTTAAATTGGCATTGTGCCTTTTGTATTTAATTCCGATGCAATTTGTGTGTTTCATCGACAATAAGACGGACAGAGGTATACAGTAAACCTGAAGTGAAACATCGGAATCCACAACTAGTGTCACAGGAATGGTTCAAAACATAGACAGTAGGAAGAGTCAGTCTTCTTGTACTTAAGTGGGCATTGTGCCTTTTGTATTTAATTCCGATGCAATATCTGTGTTTCATCGTCAATAAGACGGTCCAAGGTATACAGTAAACCTAAAGTAAAGCGTCGGAATCTATAACTAGTGTCACAGGAATGGTTGAAACTATAATCAGTAAGAGGAGTCAGTCTTCTTGTACTTAAGTCGGCATTGTGCCTTTTCGATTTAATTCCGATGCAATTTCTGTGTTTCATCGTCAATAGGAAGGTCAGAGGGATACAGTAAACCGGAGGTGAAAAATCGCAATCTATAACTAGTGTCACAGGAATGGTTGAATCTATAATCAGTAAATAGAGTCAGTGTTCTTGTACTTAAGTTGGCATTGTGCCTTTTGTATTTAATTCCGATGCAAATTCTGTGTTTCATCGTCAATAAGAAGGTCCAAGGGATACACTAAACCTGGAGTGTAGCATCGGAATCTATAACTAGTGTCACAGGAATGGTTCAAAACATAGACAATAAGAAGAGTCAGTCTTCGTGTACTTAAGTCGGCATTTTGCCTTTTGTATTTAATTCCGATGCAATTTCTGTGTTTCATCGTCAAAAAGAAGGTCCAAGGGATACAGTAAACCTGAAGTGAAGCATCGGAATCTATAACTAGTGTCACAGGAATGGTTCAAAGCAGAGTCAGTAAGAAGAGTCAGTCTTCTTGTACTTATGTCGGCATTGTGCCTTTTGTATTTAATTCCGAAGCAATTTCTGTGTTTCATCGTCAATAAGAAGGTCCAACTGATACAGTAAACATGAAGTGAAGCATCGGAATCTATAACTAGTGTCACAGGAATGGTTCAAACATATACAGTAAGAAGAGTCAGTCTTCTTGTACTTAAGTCGGCATTGTGCCTTTCGAATTTAATTCCGATGGAATTTCTGTGTTTCATTGTCAATAAGAGGATCAGAGGGATACAGTAAACATGAAGTGAAGCATCGGAATCTATAACTAGTGTCACAGGATTGGTTCAAAACATAGTCAGTAAGAAGAGTCTGCCTTCTTGTCCTTAAATTGGCAATGTGCCTTTTGTATTTAATTCCGATGCAATTTGTGTGTTTCATCGACAATAAGAAGGTCAGAGGTATACAGTAAACCTTGAAGTGAAGCATCGGAATCCACAACTAGTGTCACAGGAATGGTTCAAAACATAGACAGTACGAAGAGTCAGTCTTCTTGTACTTAAGTCGGCATTGTGCCTTTTGTATTTAATTCCGATGCAATATATGTGTTTCATCGTCAATAAGATGGTCCAAGGTAGACAGTAAACCTAAAGTAAAGCGTCGGAATCTATAACTAGTGTCACAGGAATGGTTGAAACTATAATCAGTAAGAGTAGTCAGTCTTCTTGTACTTAAGTCGGCATTGTGTATTTTCTATTTAATTCCGATGCAATTTCTGTGTTTCAACTTCAATAAGAAGGTCCAAGGGATACAGTAAACCTGGAGTGAAGCATCGGAATCTATAACTAGTGTCACAGGAATGGTTCATAACATAGACAGTAAGAAGAGTCGGTCGTCTTGTACTTAAGTCGGCATTGTGCCTTTTCTATTTAATTCCGATGCAATTTCTGTGTTTCATCGTCAATAGGAAGGTCAGAGGGATACAGTAAACCTGAGGTGAAGCATCGCAATCCATAACTAGTGTCACAGGAATGGTTGAAACTATAATCAGTAAATGGAGTCAGTGTTCTTGTACTTAAGTCGGCATTGTGCCTTTTGTATTTAATTCCGATGCAATTTCTGTGTTTCATCGTCAATAAGAAGGTCCATGAGATACACTAAACCTGGAGTGTAGCATCGGAATCTATAACTAGTGTCACAGGAATGGTTCAAAACATAGACAATAAGAAGAGTCAGTCTTCGTGTACTTAAGTCGGCATTTTGCCTTTTGTATTTAATTCCGATGCAATTTCTGTGGTTCATCGTCAATAAGAAGGTCCAAGGGATACAGTTAACCTGAAGTGAAGCATCGGAATCTATAACTAGTGTCAGAGGAATGGTTCAAAACATAGTGAGTAAGAAGAGACCGTCTTCTTGTACTTAAGTCGGCATTGTGCCTTTCGTATGTAATTCCGATGCAATTTCTGTGTTTCACCGTCAATAAGAAGGTCAGAGGGATACAGTAAACCTGAAGTGAAGCATCGGAATCTATAACTAGTGTCACAGGAATGGTTCAAACATATACAGTAAGTAGAGTCAGTCTTCTTGTACTTAAGTCGGCATTGTGCCTTTCGTATTTAATTCCGATGCAATTTCCGTGTTTCATTGTCAATAAGAGGGTCAGAGGGATACAGTTAACATGAAGTGAAGTATCGGAATCTATAACTAGTGTCACAGGAATGGTTCAAAATATAGTCAGTAAGAAGATTCAGTTTCTTGGCCTTAAGTCGGCATTGTGCCCTTTGTATTTAATTCCGATGCAATTTCTGTGTTTCATCGTCAATAAGTAGGTCCATGGGATACAGTGAACCTGGAGTGAAGCACCGGAATCTATAACTAGAGTCACAGTAATGGATCAAAACATAGACAGTAAGAAGAGTCGGTCTTCTTGTACTTAAGTCGGCATTGTGCCTTTTGTATTTAATTCCAATGCAATTTCTGTGTTTCATCGTCAATAAGAAGGTCCAAGTGATACAGTACACATGAAGTGAAGCATCGGAATCTATAACTAGTATTACTGGAATAGTTCAAAATATAGACAGTAAGAAGAGTCAGTCTTCTTGTACTTAAGTCGGCATTGTGCTTTTGTATTTAATTCCGATGCAATTTCTGTGTTTCATCGTCAATAAGAAGGTCCATAGGGTTATAGTAAACCTGAAGTGAAGCATCGGAATCTATAACTAGTGTCACTGGAAATGTTCAAAATATAGACAGTAAGAAGAGTCAGTCTTCCTGTACTTAAGTCGGCATTGTGGCTTTTGTGTTTAATTACGATGCAATTTCTGTGATTCATAGTCAATTAGAAGGTCCGAGGGAGACAGTAAACCTGAAGTGAAGCATCGGAATCTATAACTAGTGTCACACTAATGGTTCAAAACATAGACAGTACGATGAGTCAGTCTACTTGTACTTAAGTCGGCATTGTTCCTTTTCTATTTAATTCCGATGCTATTTCTGTGTTTCATCGTCAATAACAAGGTCCAAGGGATACAGTAAACCTGGAGGTAAGCATCGGAATCTATAACTAGTGTCACAGAATTGGTTCAAAACATGGTCAGTAAGAAGAGTCAGCCTTCTTGTCCTTAAGTTGGAATTGTGCCTTTTGTATTTAATTCCGATGCAATTTCTGTGTTTCATCGTCAATGAGAAGGTCAGAGGTATACAGTGAACCTGAAGTGAAGCATCGGAATCCACAACTAGTGTCAATGGAATGGTTCAAAACATAGACAGTAAGAAGAGCCAGTCTTCTTGTACTTAAGTCGGCATTGTGCCTTTTGTATTTAATTCCGATGTTATTTCTGAGTTTCATCGTCAATAAGAAGGTCAGAGGGATACAGTAAACCTGAAGGGAATCATCGAAATCTATAACTAGTGTCACAGGACTGGTTCAAAATTTAGTCAGTAAGAAGAGTCAGTCTTCATGTCCGTAAGTCGGCATTGTCCCTTTTGTATTTAATTCCGATGCAATTTCTGTGTTTCATCGTCAATAAGTAAGTCCAAGGGAGATAGTAAACCTGGAGTGAAGCTTCGGAATCTATAACTAGTGTCACAGGAAAGGTTCAAACATAGACAGTAAGAAGAGTCAGTCAACTTGTACTTAATTCGGCATTGTGCCTTTTGTATTTAATTCCAATGCAATTTCTGTGTTTCATCGCCAATAAGAAGGTCCAAGGGATACAGTTAACCTGAAGTTAAGCGTCGGAATCTATAACTAGTGTCACAGGAATGGTTCAAAACATAGACAGTAGGAAGAGTCAGTGTTCATGTACTTAACTCGGCATTGTGCCTTTTGTATTTAATTCCGATGCAATTTCTGTGTTTCATCGTCAATAAGAAGGTATAAGGGATACAATAAACCAGAAGTAAAGCATCGGAATCTTCAACTAGTGTCACAGTATTGGTCCAAAACATAGACAGTAAGAAGAGTCAGTCTTCTTGTACTTAAGTCGGCATTGTGAATATTCTATTTAATTCCGATGCAATTTCTGTGTTTCATCGTCAATAAGAAGGGCAGAGGGATACAGGAAACCTGAAGTGAAGCATCGGAATCCACAACTAGTGTCACAGGAATGGTTCAAAACATAAACAGTAGGTAGAGTCAGTCTTCTTGTTCTTAAGTCGGCATTGTGCCTTTTGTATTTAATTCCGATGCAATATCTGTGTTTCATCGTCAATAAGATGGTCCAAGGTATACAGTAAACCTAAAGTAAAGCGTCGGAATCTATAACTAGTGTCACAGGAATGGTTGAAACTATAATCAGTAAGAGGAGTCAGTCTTCTTGTACTTAAGTCGGCATTGTGTCTTTTCTATTTAATTCCGATGCAATTTCTGTGTTTCATCGTCAATAAGAAGGTCCAAGGGTAACAGTAAACCTGGAGTGAAGCATCGGAATCTATAACTAGTGTCACAGGAATGGTTCATAACATAGACAGTAAGAAGAGTCGGTCTTCTTGTACTTAAGTCGGCATTGTGCCTTTTCTATTTAATTCCGATGCAATTTCTGTGTTTCATCGTCAATAGGAAGGTCAGAGGGATACAGTAAACCTGAGGTGAAGCATCGCAATCTATAACTAGTGTCACAGGAATGGTTGAAACTATAATCAGTAAATAGAGTCAGTGTTCTTGTACTTAAGTCGGCATTTTGCTTTTGTATTTAATTCCGATGCAATTTCTGTGTTTCATCGTCAATAACAAGGTCCAAGGGATACAGTAAACATGGAGTGAAGCATCGGAATCTATAACTAGTGTCACAGGATCGGTTAAAAGCATAGTCAGTAAGAAGAGTCAGCATTCTTGTCATTAAATTGGCATTGTGCCCTTTGTATTTAATTCCGATGCAATTTCTGTGTTTCATCATCAATAAGTAGGTCCAAGGGATACAGTGAACCTGGAGTGAAGCACCGGAATCTATAACTAGAGTCACAGTAATGGATCAAAGCATAGACAGTAAGAAGAGTCGGCCTTCTGGTACTTAAGTCGGCATTGTGCCTTTTGTATTTAATTCCAATGCAATTTCGGTGTTTCATCGTCAATAAGAAGGTCCAAGGGATACAGTACACATGAAGTGAAGCATCGGAATCTATAATTAGTGTCACTGGAATAGTTCAAAATATAGACAGTAAGAAGAGTCAGTCTTCTTGTACTTAAGTCGGCATTGTGCTTTTGTATTTAATTCCGATGCAATTTCTGTGTTTCATCGTCAATAAGAAATTCCGAGGGATACAGTAAATCTCAAGTGATGCATCGGAATCCACAACTAGTGTCAATGGAATGGTTCAAAACATAGACAGTAAGAAGAGCCAGTCTTCTTGTACTTAAGTCGGCATTGTGCATTTTGTATTTAATTCCGATGTTATTTCTGAGTTTCGTCGTCAATAAGAAGGTCAGAGGGATACAGTAAACCTGAAGGGAAGCATCGAAATCTATAACTAGTGTCACAGGAATGGTTCAAATTATAGTCAGTAAGAAGAGTCAGTCTTCATGTCCGTAAGTCGGCATTGTCCCTTTTGTATTTAATTCCGATGCAATTTCTGTGTTTCATCGTCAATAAGAAGGTCCAAGGGATATAGTAAACCTGGAGTGAAGCATCGGAATCTATAACTAGTGTCACAGGAATGGATCAAACATAGACAGTAAGAAGAGTCAGTCAACTTGCACTTAAGTCGGCATTGTGCTTTTTGTATTTAATTCCGATGCAATTTCTATGTTTCATCGCCAATAAGAAGGTCCAATGGAAACAGTAAACCGTAAGTGAAGCGTCGGAATCTATAACTAGTGTCACAGGAATGGTTCAAAACATAGACTGTATGAAGAGTCAGTGTTCATGTACTTAAGTCGGCATTGTGCCTTTTGTATTAAATTTCTATGCAATTTCTGTGTTTCATCGTCAATAAGAAGGTATAAGGGATACAGTAAACCTGAAGTAAAGCATCGGAATCTACAACTAGTGTCACAGGATTGGTTCAAAACATAGACAGTAGGAAGAGTCAGTCTTCTTGTCCTTAAATTGGCATTGCGCCTTTTGTATTTAATTCCGATGCAATTTGTGTGTTTCATCGACAATAAGACGGTCAGAGGTATACAGTAAACCTGAAGTGAAACATCGGAATCCACAACTAGTGTCACAGGAATGGTTCAAAACATAGACAGTAGGAAGAGTCAGTCTTCTTGTACTTAAGTGGGCATTGTGCCTTTTGTATTTAATACCGATGCAGTATCTGTGTTTCATCGTCAATAAGACGGTCCAAGGTATACAGTAAACCTAAAGTAAAGCGTCGGAATCTATAACTAGTGTCACAGGAATGGTTGAAACTATAATCAGTAAGAGGAGTCAGTCTTCTTGTACTTAAGTCGGCATTGTGTCTTTTCTATTTAATTCCGATGCAATTTCTGTGTTTCATCGTCGATAAGAAGGTCCAAGGGTTACAGTAAACCTGGAGTGAAGCATCGGAATCTATAACTAGTGTCACAGGAATGGTTCATAACATAGACAGTAATAAGAGTCGGTCTTCTTGTACTTAAGTCGGCATTGTGCCTTTTCTATTTAATTCCGATGCAATTTCTGTGTTTCATCGTCAATAGGAAGGTCAGAGGGATACAGTAAACCTGAGGTGAAACATCGCAATCTATAACTAGTGTCACAGGAATGGTTGAAACTATAATCAGTAAATAGAGTCAGTGTTCATGTACTTAAGTCGGCATTGTGCCTTTTGTATTTAATTCCGATGCAATTTCTGTATTTCATCGTCAATAAGAAGGTCCAAGGGATACACTAAACCTGGAGTGTAGCATCGGAATCTATAACTAGTGTCACAGGAATGGTTCAAAACATAGACAATATGAAGAGTCAGTCTTCGTGTACTTAAGTCGGCATTTTGCCTTTTGTATTTAATTCCGATGCAATTTCTCTGTTTCATCGTCAAAAAGAAGGTCCAAGGGATACAGTAAACCTGAAGTGAAGCATCGGAATCTATAACTAGTGTAACAGGAATGGTTCAAAGCAGAGTCAGTAAGAAGAGTCAGTCTTCTTGTACTTATGTCGGCATTGTGCCTTTTGTATTTAATTCCGAAGCAATTTCTGTGTTTCATCGTCAATAAGAAGGTCCAAGGGATACAGTAAACATGAAGTGAAGCATCGGAATCTATAACTAGTGTCACAGGAATGGTTCAAACATATACAGTAAGAAGAGTCAGTCTTCTTGTACTTAAGTCGGCATTGTGCCTCTCGTATTAAATTCCGATGCAATTTCTGTGTTTCATTGTCAATAAGAGGATCAGAGGGATACAGTAAACATGAAGTGAAGCATCGGAATCTATAACTAGTGTCACAGGAATGGTTCAAAATATAGTCAGTAAGAAGATTCAGTCTTCTTGGCCTTAAGTCGGCATTGTGCCCTTTGTATTTAATTCCGATGCAATTTCTGTGTTTCATTGCCAATAAGAAGGTCCAAGGGATACAGTAAACCTGAAGTTAAGCGTCGGAATCTATAACTAGTGTCACAGGAATGGTTCAAAACATAGACAGTAGGAAGAGTCAGTGTTCATGTACTTAAGTCGGCATTGTGCCTTTTGTATTTAATTCCGATGCAATTTCTGTGTTTCATCGTCAATAAGAAGGTATAAGGGATACAATAAACCTGAAGTAAAGCATCGGAATCTACAACTAGTGTCACAGTATTGGTCCAAAACATAGACAGTAAGAAGAGTCAGTCTTCTTGTACTTAAGTCGGCATTGTGAATATTCTATTTAATTCCGATGCAATTTCTGTGTTTCATCGTCAATAGGAAGGGCAGAGGGATACAGGAAACCTGAAGTGAAGCATCGGAATGCACAACTAGTGTCACAGGAATGGTTCAAAACATAGACAGTAGGAAGAGTCAGTCTTCTTGTACTTAAGTCGGCATTGTGGCTTTTGTATTTAATTCCGATGCAATATCTGTGTTTCATCGTCAATAAGATGGTCCAAGGTATACAGTAAACCTAAAGTAAAGCGTCGGAATCTATAACTAGTGTCACAGGAATTGTTGAAACTATAATCAGTAAGAGGAGTCAGTCTTCTTGTACTTAAGTCGGCATTGTGCCTTTTCGATTTAATTCCGATGCAATTTCTGTGTTTCATCGTCAATAGGAAGGTCAGAGGGATACAGTAAACCTGAGGTGAAGCATCGCAATCTATAACTAGTGTCACAGGAATGGTTGAAACTATTATCAGTAAATAGAGTCAGTGTTCTTGTACTTAAGTCGGCATTTTGCTTTTGTATTTAATTCCGATGCAATTTCTGTGTTTCATCGTCAATAGGAAGGGCAGAGGGATACAGGAAACCTGAAGTGAAGCATCGGAATGCACAACTAGTGTCACAGGAATGGTTCAAAACATAGACAGTAGGAAGAGTCAGTCAACTTGTACTTAAGTCGGCATTGTGCCTTTTGTATTTAATTCCGATGCAATTTCTGTGTTTCATCGCCAATAAGAAGGTCCAATGGATACAGTAAACCGTAAGTGAAGCGTCGGAATCTATAACTAGTGTCACAGGAATGGTTCAAAACATAGACAGTAGGAAGAGTCAGTGTTCATGTACTTAAGTCGGCATTGTGCCTTTTGTATTAAATTCCTATGCAATTTCTGTGTTTCATCGTCAATAAGAAGGTATAAGGGATACAGTAAACCTGAAGTAAAGCATCGGAATCTACAACTAGTGTCACAGGATTGGTTCATAACATAGACAGTAAGAAGAGTCAGTCTTCTTTTACTTAAGTCGGCATTGTGCCTTTTCTATTTAATTCCGATGCAATTTCTGTGTTTCATCGTGAATAAGAGGGGCAGAGGGATACAGTAAACCTGAAGTGAAGCATCGGAATCTATAACTAGTGTCACTGGAATAGTTCTAAATATAGACAGTAATAAGAGTCAGTCTTCCTGTACTTAAGTCGGCATTCTGGCTTTTGTGTTTAATTCCGATGCAATTTCTGTGATTCATCGTCAATAAGAAGGTCCAAGGGAAACAGTAAACCTGAAGTGAAACATTGGAATCTATAACTAGTGTCACAGGGATGGTTCAAATCATAGACAGTACGAAGAGTCAGTCTTCTTGTACTTTAGATGGCATTGTTCCTTTTCTATTTAATTCCGATGCAATTTGTGTGTTTCATCGTCAATAACAAGATCCAATGGATACAGTAAACATGGAGTGAAGCATCGGAATCTATAACTAGTGTCACAGGATTGGTTCAAAACATAGTCAGTAAGAAGAGTCAGCCTTCTTGTCCTTAAATTGGCATTGTGCCTTTTGTATTTAATTCCGATGCAATTTGTGTGTTTCATCGACAATAAGAAGGTCAGAGGTATACAGTAAACCTGAAGTGAAACATCGGAATCCACAACTAGTGTCACAGGAATGGTTCAAACATAGACAGTAGGAAGAGTCAGTCTTCTTGTACTTAAGTGGGCATTGTGCCTTTTGTATTTAATTCCGTTGCAATATCTGTGTTTCATCGTCAATAAGATGGTCCAAGGTATACAGTAAACCTAAAGCAAAGCGTCGGAATCTATAACTAGTGTCACAGGAATGGTTGAAACTATAATCAGTAAGAGGAGTCAGTCTTCTTGTACTTAAGTCGGCATTGTGTCTTTTCTATTTAATTCCGATGCAATTTCTGTGTTTCATCGTCAATAAGAAGGTCCAAGGGTTACAGTAAACCTGGAGTGAAGCATCGGAATCTATAACTAGTGTCACAGGAATGGTTCATAACATAGACAGTAAGAAGAGTCGGTCTTTTTGTACTTAAGTCGGCATTGTGCCTTTTCGATTTAATTCCGATGCAATTTCTGTGTTTCATCGTCAATAGGAAGGTCAGAGGGATACAGTAAACCTGAGGTGAAACATCGCAATCTATAACTAGTGTCACAGGAATGGTTCAAAACATAGTCAGTAAGAAGAGTCAGTCTTCAAGTCCTTAAGTCGGCATTGTGCCTTTTGTATTTAATTCCGATGCAATTTCTGTGTTTCATCGTCATTAAGAAGGTCCAAGGGATACACTAAACCTGGAGTGTAGCATCGGAATCTATAACTAGTGTCACAGGAATGGTTCAAAACATAGACAATAAGAAGAGTCAGTCTTCGTGTACTTAAGTCGGCATTTTGTTTTTGTATTTAATTCCGATGCAGTTTCTGTGTTTCATCGTCAAAAAGAAGGTCCAAGGGATACAGTAAACCTGAAGTGAAGCATCGGAATCTATAACTAGTGTCACAGGAATGGTTCAAAGCAGAGTCAGTAAGAAGAGTCAGTCTTCTTGTACTTATGTCGGCATTGTGCCTTTTGTATTTAATTCCGAAGCAATTTATGTGTTTTATCGTCAATAAGAAGGTCCAAGGGATACAGTAAACATGAAGTGAAGCATCGGAATCTATAACTAGTGTCACAGGAATGGTTCAAACATATACAGTAAGAAGAGTCAGTCTTCTTGTACTTAAGTCGGCATTGTGCCTTTCGTATTTAATTCCGATGCAATTTCTGTGTTTCATTGTCAATAAGAGGATCAGAGGGATACAGTAAACATGAAGTGAAGCATCGGAATCTATAACTAGTGTCACAGGAATGGTTCAAAATATAGTCAGTAAGAAGATTCAGTCTTCTTGGCCTTAAGTCGGCATTGTGCCCTTTGTATTTAATACCGATGCAATTTCTGTGTTTCATCGTCAATAAGTAGGTCCAAGGGATACAGTGATCCTGGAGTGAAGCATCGGAATCTATAACTAGAGTCACAGTAATGGATCAAAACATAGACAGTAAGAAGAGTCGGTCTTCTTGTACTTAAGTCGGCAGTGTGCCTTTTGTATTTAATTCCAATGCAATTTCTGTGTTTCATCGTCAATAAGAAGGTCCAAGGGATACAGTAAACCTGAAGTGAAGCATCGGAATCTATAACTAGTGTCACTGGAATGGTTCAAAATATAGACAGTAAGAAGAGTCAGTCTTCCTGTACTTAAGTCGGCATTGTGGCTTTTGTGTTTAATTGCGATCAATTTCTGTGATTCATAGTCAATAAGAAGGTCCAAGGGAAACAGTAAACCTGAAGTGAAGCATCGGAATCTATAACTAGTGTCACAGGAATGGTTCAAAACATAGACAGTACGAAGAGTCAGTCTACTTGTACTTAAGTCGGCATTGTTCCTTTTCTATTTAATTCCGATGCAATTTCTGTGTTTCATCGTCAATATGAAGGTCAGAGGGATGCAGTAAACCTGAAGGGAAGCATCGAAATCTATAACTAGTGTCACAGGAATGGTTCAAAATATAGTCAGTAAGAAGAGTCAGTCTTCATGTCTGTAAGTCGGCATTGTCCCTTTTGTATTTAATTCCGATGCAATTTCTGTGTTTCATCGTCAATGAGAAGGTCCAAGGGATATAGTAAACCTGGAGTGAAGCAACCGAATCTATAACTAGTGTCACAGGAATGGATTAAACATAGACAGTAAGAAGAGTCAGTCAACTTGTACTTAAGTCGGCATTGTGCCTTTTGTATATAATTCCGATGCAATTTCTGTGTTTCATCGCCAATAAGAAGGTCCAAGGGATACAGTAAACCTGAAGTGAAGCGTCGGAATCTATAACTAGTGTCACAGGAATGGTTCAAATCATAGACAGTAGGAAGAGTCAGTGTTCATGTACTTAAGTCGGCATTGTGCCTTTTGAATTTAATTCCGATGCAATTTCTGTGTTTCATCGTCAATAAGAAGGTATAAGGGATACAGTAAACCTGAAGTAAAGCATCGGAATCTACAACTAGTGTCACAGGATTGGTTCAAAACATAGACAGTAAGAAGAGTCAGTCTTCTTGTACTTAAGTCGGCATTGTGCCTTTTATATTTAATTCCGATGCAATTTCTGTGTTTCATCGTCAATAAGAAGGGCAGAGGGATACAGTAAACCTGAAGTGAAGCATCGGAATCTATAACTAGTGTCACCAGAATGGTTCAAAACATAGTCAGTAAGAAGAGTCAGTCTTCTTATTCTTAAGTCGGCATTGTGCCTTTTGTATTTGATTCCGATGCAATTTCTGTGTTTCATCGTCAATACGAAGGTCCAAGGGATACAGTAAACCTGAAGTGAAGCATCGGAATCTATAACTAGTGTCACTGGAATGGTTCTAAATATAGACAGTAAGAAGAGTCAGTCTTCCGGTACTTAAGTCGGAATTGTGGCTCTTGTGTTTAATTCCGATGCAATTTCTGTGATTCATCGTCAATAAGAAGGTCCAAGGGAAACAGTAAACCTGAAGTGAAACATTGGAATCTATAACTAGTGTCACAGGAATGGTTCAAAACATAGACAGTACGAAGAGTCAGTCTTCTTGTCCATAAGTCGGCATCGTTCCTTTTCTATTTAATTCCGATGCTATTTCTGTGTTTCATCGTCAATAACAAGGTCCAAGGGATACAGTAAACATGGAGTGAAGCATCGGAATCTATAACTAGTGTCACAGGAATGGTTCAAAACAGAGTCAGTAAGAAGAGTTAGTCTTCTGGTACTTACGTCGGCATTGTGTCTTTTGTATTTAATTCCGATGCAATTTCTGTGTTTCATCGACAATAAGAAGGTACAAGGGATACAGTTAACCTGAAGTGAAGCGTCGGAATCTATAACTAGTGCCACAGGAATGGTTAAAAACATAGACAGTAGGAAGAGTCAGTCCTCTTGTACTTAAATCGGCATTGTGCCTTTTGTATTTAATTCCGATGCAATTTCTGTGTTTCTTCGTCAATAAGTAGGTCCAAGGAATACAGTAAACCTGAAGTGAAGCATCGGAATCTACAACTAGTGTCACAGGATTAGTTCAAAACATAGACAGTAAGAAGAGTCAATGTTCTTGTACTTAATTCGGCATTGTGCCTTTCGTATATAATTCCGATGCAATTTCTTTGTTTCATCGTCAATAAGAAGGTATAAGGGATACAGTAAACCTGAAGTAAAGCATCGGAATCTACAACTAGTGTCACAGCATTGGTTCAAAACATAGACAGTAAGAAGAGTCAGTCTTCTTGTACTTAAGTCGGCATTGTGCCTTTTCTATTTAATTCCGATGCAATTTCTGTGTTTCATCGTCAATAAGAAGGGCAGAGGGATACAGTAAACCTGATGTGAAGCATCGGAATCTATAACTAGTGTCACCAGAATGGGTCAAAACATAGTCAGTAAGAAGAGTCAGTCTTCTTATACTTAAGTCGGCATTGTGCCTTTTGTATTTGATTCCGATGCAATTTCTGTGTCTCATCGTCAATACGAAGGTCCAAGGGATACAGTAAACCTGAAGTGAAGCATCGGAATCTATAACTAGTGTCACTGGAATGGTTCTAAATATAGACAGTAAGAAGAGTCAGTCTTCCTGTACTTAAGTCGGGATTGTGGCTCTTGTGTTTAATTCCGATACAATTTCTGTGATTCATCGTCAATAAGTAGGTCCAAGGGAAACAGTAAACCTGAAGTGAAACATTGGAATCTACAACTAGTGTCACAGGAATGGTTCAAAACATAGACAGTACGAAGAGTCAGTCTTCTTGTACTTAAGTCGGCATTGTTCCTTTTCTATTTAATTCCGATGCAATTTCTGTGTTTCATCGTCAATAACAAGGTCCAAGGGATACAGTAAACATGGAGTTAAGCGTCGGAATCTATAACTAGTGTCACAGGATTGGTTCAAAACATAGTCAGTAAGAAGAGTCAGCCTTCTTGTCCGTAAATTGGCATTGTGCCTATTGTATTTAATTCCGATGCAATTTGTGTGTTTCATCGTCAATAAGAAGGTCAGAGGTATACAGTAAACCTGAAGTGAAGCATCAGAATCTATAACTAGTGTCACAGGAATGGTTTAAACATATACAGTAAGAAAAGTCAGTCTTCTTGTACTTAAGTCGGCATTGTGCCTTTTGTATTTAATTCCGATGCAATTTCTGTGTATCATCGTCAATAAGAAGGTACAAGGGATACAGTTAACCTGAAGTGAAGCGTCGGAATCTATAACTAGTGCCACAGGAATGGTTAAAAACATAGACAGTAGGAAGAGTCAGTGTTCTTGTACTTAAGTCGGCATTGTGCCTTTTATATTTAATTCCGATGCAATTTCTGTGTTTCATCGTCAATAAGAAGGGCAGAGGGATACAGTAAACCTGAAGTGAAGCATCGGAATCTATAACTAGTGTCACCAGAATGGTTCAAAACATAGTCAGTAAGAAGAGTCAGTCTTCTTATTCTTAAGTCGGCATTGTGCCTTTTGTATTTGATTCCGATGCAATTTCTGTGTTTCATCGTCAATACGAAGGTCCAAGGGATACAGTAAACCTGAAGTGAAGCATCGGAATCTATAACTAGTGTCACTGGAATGGTTCTAAATATAGACAGTAAGAAGAGTCAGTCTTCCGGTACTTAAGTCGGAATTGTGGCTCTTGTGTTTAATTCCGATGCAATTTCTGTGATTCATCGTCAATAAGAAGGTCCAAGGGAAACAGTAAACCTGAAGTGAAACATTGGAATCTATAACTAGTGTCACAGGAATGGTTCAAAACATAGACAGTACGAAGAGTCAGTCTTCTTGTCCATAAGTCGGCATCGTTCCTTTTCTATTTAATTCCGATGCTATTTCTGTGTTTCATCGTCAATAACAAGGTCCAAGGGATACAGTAAACATGGAGTGAAGCATCGGAATCTATAACTAGTGTCACAGGAATGGTTCAAAACAGAGTCAGTAAGAAGAGTTAGTCTTCTGGTACTTACGTCGGCATTGTGTCTTTTGTATTTAATTCCGATGCAATTTCTGTGTTTCATCGACAATAAGAAGGTACAAGGGATACAGTTAACCTGAAGTGAAGCGTCGGAATCTATAACTAGTGCCACAGGAATGGTTAAAAACATAGACAGTAGGAAGAGTCAGTCCTCTTGTACTTAAATCGGCATTGTGCCTTTTGTATTTAATTCCGATGCAATTTCTGTGTTTCTTCGTCAATAAGTAGGTCCAAGGAATACAGTAAACCTGAAGTGAAGCATCGGAATCTACAACTAGTGTCACAGGATTAGTTCAAAACATAGACAGTAAGAAGAGTCAATGTTCTTGTACTTAATTCGGCATTGTGCCTTTCGTATATAATTCCGATGCAATTTCTTTGTTTCATCGTCAATAAGAAGGTATAAGGGATACAGTAAACCTGAAGTAAAGCATCGGAATCTACAACTAGTGTCACAGCATTGGTTCAAAACATAGACAGTAAGAAGAGTCAGTCTTCTTGTACTTAAGTCGGCATTGTGCCTTTTCTATTTAATTCCGATGCAATTTCTGTGTTTCATCGTCAATAAGAAGGGCAGAGGGATACAGTAAACCTGATGTGAAGCATCGGAATCTATAACTAGTGTCACCAGAATGGGTCAAAACATAGTCAGTAAGAAGAGTCAGTCTTCTTATACTTAAGTCGGCATTGTGCCTTTTGTATTTGATTCCGATGCAATTTCTGTGTCTCATCGTCAATACGAAGGTCCAAGGGATACAGTAAACCTGAAGTGAAGCATCGGAATCTATAACTAGTGTCACTGGAATGGTTCTAAATATAGACAGTAAGAAGAGTCAGTCTTCCTGTACTTAAGTCGGGATTGTGGCTCTTGTGTTTAATTCCGATACAATTTCTGTGATTCATCGTCAATAAGTAGGTCCAAGGGAAACAGTAAACCTGAAGTGAAACATTGGAATCTACAACTAGTGTCACAGGAATGGTTCAAAACATAGACAGTACGAAGAGTCAGTCTTCTTGTACTTAAGTCGGCATTGTTCCTTTTCTATTTAATTCCGATGCAATTTCTGTGTTTCATCGTCAATAACAAGGTCCAAGGGATACAGTAAACATGGAGTTAAGCGTCGGAATCTATAACTAGTGTCACAGGATTGGTTCAAAACATAGTCAGTAAGAAGAGTCAGCCTTCTTGTCCGTAAATTGGCATTGTGCCTATTGTATTTAATTCCGATGCAATTTGTGTGTTTCATCGTCAATAAGAAGGTCAGAGGTATACAGTAAACCTGAAGTGAAGCATCAGAATCTATAACTAGTGTCACAGGAATGGTTTAAACATATACAGTAAGAAAAGTCAGTCTTCTTGTACTTAAGTCGGCATTGTGCCTTTTGTATTTAATTCCGATGCAATTTCTGTGTATCATCGTCAATAAGAAGGTACAAGGGATACAGTTAACCTGAAGTGAAGCGTCGGAATCTATAACTAGTGCCACAGGAATGGTTAAAAACATAGACAGTAGGAAGAGTCAGTGTTCTTGTACTTAAGTCGGCATTGTGCCTTTTGTATTTAATTCCGATGCAATTTCTGTGTTTCATCGTCAATAAGAGGGTGAGAGGGATACAGTAAACCTGAAGTGAAGCATCGGAATCTATAACTAGTGTCACAGGAATGGTCCAAAACATAGTCAGTAAGAAGAGACCGTCTTCTTGTACTTAAGTCAGCATTGTGCCTTTCGTATTTAATTCCGATGCAATTTCTGTGTTTCACCGTCAATAAGAATGTCAGAGGGATACAGTAAACCTGAAGTGAAGCATCGGAATCTATAACTAGTGTCACAGGAATGGTTTAAACATATACAGTAAGAAAAGTCAGTCTTCTTGTACTTAAGTCGGCATTGTGCCTTTTGTATTTAATTCCGATGCAATTTCTGTGTTTCATCGTCAATAAGAGGGTCAGAGGGATACAGTAAACATGAAGTGAAGCATCGGAATCTATAACTAGTGTCACAGGAATGGTTCAAAGTATAGTCAGTAAGAAGATTCAGTCTTCTTGTACTTAAGTCGGCATTGTGCTTTTGTATTTAATTCCGATGCAATTTCTGTGTTTCATCGTCAATAAGAAGGTCCAAGGGATACAGTAAACCTAAAGTGAAGCATCGGAATCTATAACTAGTGTCACTGGAATGGTTCAAAATATAGACAGTAAGAAGAGTCAGTCTTCCTGTACTTAAGTCGGCATTGTGGCTTTTGTGTTTAATTCCGATGCAATTTCTGTGATTCATCGTCAATAAGAAGGTCCAAGGGATACAGTAAACCTGAAGTGAAGCATCGGAATCTATAACTAGTGTCACAGGAATGGATCAAAACATAGACAGTACGAAGAGTCAGTCTACTTGTACTTAAGTCGGCATTGTTCCTTTTATATTTAATTCCGATGCTATTTCTGTGTTTCATCGTCAATAACAAGGTCCAAGGGATACAGTAAACCTGGAGTGAAGCATCGGAATCTATAACTAGTGTCACAGGATTGGTTCAAAGCATAGTCAGTAAGAGGAGTCAGCCTTCTTGTCCTTAAGTTGGCATTGTCCTTTTTGTATTTAATTCCGATGCAATTTCTGTGTTTCATCGTCAATAAGAAGGTCAAAGGTATACAGTGAACCTGAAGTGATGCATCGGAATCAACAACTAGTGTCAATGGCATGGTTCAAATCCTAGACAGTAAGAAGAGCCGGTCTTCTTGTACTTAAGTCGGCATTGTGCCTTTTGTATTTAATTCCGATGCTATTACTGAGTTTCATCGTCAATAAGAAGGTCAGAGGGATACAGTAAACCTGAAGGGAAGCATCGGAATCTATAACTAGTGTCACAGGAATGGTTCAAAATATAGTCAGTAAGAAGAGTCAGTCTTCTTGTACTTAAGTCGGCATTGTGCTTTTGTATTTAATTCCGATGCAATTTCTGTGTTTCATCGTCAATAAGAAGGTCCAAGGGATTCAGTAAACCTAAAGTGAAGCATCGGAATCTATAACTAGTGTCACTGGAATGGTTCAAAATATAGACAGTAAGAAGAGTCAGTCTTCCTGTACTTAAGTCGGCATTGTGGCTTTTGTGTTTAATTCCGATGCAATTTCTGTGTTTCATCGTCAATAAGAAGGTATAAGGGATACAGTAAACCTGAAGTAAAGCATCGGAATATACAACTAGTGTCACAGGATTGGTTCAAAACATAGACAGTAAGAATAGTCAGTCTTCTTGTACCTATGTCGGCATTGTTCCTTTTCTATTTAATTCCGATGCAATTTCTGTGTTTCATCGTCAATAACAAGGTCCAAGGGATACAGTAAACATGGAGTGAAGCATCGGAATCTATAACTAGTGTCACAGGATTGGTTCAAAACATAGTCAGTAAGAAGAGTCAGCCTTCTTGTCCTTAAATTGGCATTGTGCCTTTTGTATTTAATTCCGATGCAATTTGTGTGTTTCATCGTCAATAAGAAGGTCAGAGGTATACAGTAAACCTGAAGTGAAGCATCGGAATCCACAACTAGTGTCACAGGAATGGTTCAAATCATAGACAGTAGGAAGAGACAGTCTTCTTGTACTTAAGTCGGCATTGTCCCTTTTGTATTTAATTCTGATGCAATATCTGTGTTTCATCGTCAATACGATGGTCCAAGGTATACAGTAAACCTAAAGTAAAGCGTCGGAATCTGTAACTAGTGTCACAGGAATGGTTGAAACTATAATCAGTAAGAAGAGTCAGTCTTCTTGTACTTAAGTCGGCATTGTGTCTTTTCTATTTAATTCCGATGCAATTTCTGTGTTTCATCGTCAATAAGAAGGTCCAAGGGATACAGTAAACCTGGAGTGAAGCATCGGAATCTATAACTAGTGTCACAGGAATGGTTCATAACATAGACAGTAAGAAGAGTCGGTTTTCTTGTACTTAAGTCGGCATTGTGCCTTTTTTATTTAATACCGATGCAATTTCTGTGTTTCATCGTCAATAGGAAGGTCAGAGGGATACAGTAAACCTGAGGTGAAGCATCGCAATCTATAACTAGTGTCACAGGAATGGTTGAAACTATAATCAGTTAGAAGGGTCAGTGTTCTTGTACTTAAGTCGGCATTGTGCCTTTTGTATTTAATTCCGATGCAAATTCTGTGTTTCATCGTCAATAAGAAGGTCCAAGGGATACACTAAACCTGGTGTGTAGCATCGGAATCTATAACTAGTGTCACAGGAATGCTTCAAAACATAGACAATAAGAAGAGTCAGTCTTCGTGTACTTAAGTCGGCATTTTGCCTTTTGTATTTAATTCCGATGCAATTTCTGTGTTTCATCGTCAATAAGAAGGTCCAAGGGATACAGTAAACCTTAAGTGAAGCATCGGAATCTATAACTAGTGTCACAGGAATGGTTCAAAACAGAGTCAGTAAGAAGAGTCAGTCTTCTTGTACTTAAGTCGGCATTGTGCCTTTTGTATTTAATGCCGAAGCAATTTCTGTGTTTCATCGTCAATAAGAAGGTCCAAGGGATACAGTAAACCTGAAGTGAAGCATCGGAATCTATAACTAGTGTCACTGGAATGGTTCAAAATATAGACAGTAAGAAGAGTCAGTCTTCTTGTACTTACGTCGGCATTGTGTCTTTTGTATTTAATTCCGATGCAATTTCTGTGTTTCTTCGTCAATAAGTAGGTCCAAGGAATACAGTAAACCTGAAGTCAAACATCGGAATCCACAACTAGTGTCACAGGATTGGTTCAAAGATAGAGAGTAAGAAGAGACAATGTTCTTGTACTTAATTCGGCATTGTGCCTTTTCTATTTAATTCCGATACAATTTCTGTGTTTCATCGTCAATAAGAAGGTCCAAGGTATACAGCACACCTGAAGTGAAGCATCGGAATCTATAACTAGTGTCACACGAATGGTTCAAAACATAGTCAGTAAGAAGAGTCAGTCTTCTTGTACTTAATTCGACATTGTGCCTTTTGTATTTAATTCCGATGTAATTTCTGTGTTTCATCGTCAATAAGAGGGTGAGAGGGATACAGTAAACCTGAAGTGAAGCATCGGAATCTATAACTAGTGTCACAGGAATGGTTCAAAACATAGTCAGTAAGAAGAGACCGTCTTCTTGTACTTAAGTCGGCATTGTGCCTTTGGTATTTAATTCCGATGCAATTTCTGTGTTTCACCGTCAATAAGAAGGTCAGAGGGATACAGTAAACCTGAAGTGAAGCATCGGAATCTATAACTAGTGTCACAGGAATGGTTCAAAACAGAGTCAGTAAGTAGAGTCAGTCTTCTTGTACTTAAGTCGGCATTGTGCCTTTTGTATTTAATTCCGAAGCAATTTCTGTGTTTCATCGTCAATAAGAAGGACCAAGGGATACAGTAAACCTGAAGTGAAGCATCGGAATCTATAACTAGTGTCACTGGAATGGTTCAAAATATAGACAGTAAGAAGAGTCAGTCTTCTTGTACTTACGTCGGCATTGTGTCTTTTGTATTTAATTCCGATGCAATTTCTGTGTTTCTTCGTCAATAAGTAGGTCCAAGGAATACAGGAAACCTGAAGTGAAGCATCGGAATCTACAACTAGTGTCACAGGATTGGTTCAAACATAGACAGTAAGAAGAGTCAATGTTCTTGTACTTAATTCGGCATTGTGCCTTTTCTATTTAATTCCGATACAATTTCTGTGTTTCATCGTCAATAAGAAGGTCCAAGGGAAACAGTAAACCTGAAGTGAAACATTGGAATCTATAACTAGTGTCACAGGAATGGTTCAAAACATTGACAGTACGAAGAGTCAGTCTTCTTGTACTTAAGTCGACATTGTTCCTTTTCTATTTAATTCCGATGCAATTTCAGTGTTTCATCGTCAATAACAAGGTCCAAGGGATACAGTAAACATGAAGTGAAGCAGCGGAATCTATAACTAGTGTCACAGGATTGGTTCAAAACATAGTCAGTAAGAAGAGTCAGCCTTCTTGCCCTTAAATTGGCATTGTGCCTTTTGTATTTAATTCCGATGCAGTTTCTGTGTTTCATCGTCAAAAAGAAGGTCCAAGGGATACAGTAAACCTGAAGTGAAGCATCGGAATCTATAACTAGTGTCACAGGAATGGTTCAAAGCAGAGTCAGTAAGAAGAGTCAGTCTTCTTGTACTTATGTCGGCATTGTGCCTTTTGTATTTAATTCCGAAGCAATTTATGTGTTTTATCGTCAATAAGAAGGTCCAAGGGATACAGTAAACATGAAGTGAAGCATCGGAATCTATAACTAGTGTCACAGGAATGGTTCAAACATATACAGTAAGAAGAGTCAGTCTTCTTGTACTTAAGTCGGCATTGTGCCTTTCGTATTTAATTCCGATGCAATTTCTGTGTTTCATTGTCAATAAGAGGATCAGAGGGATACAGTAAACATGAAGTGAAGCATCGGAATCTATAACTAGTGTCACAGGAATGGTTCAAAATATAGTCAGTAAGAAGATTCAGTCTTCTTGGCCTTAAGTCGGCATTGTGCCCTTTGTATTTAATACCGATGCAATTTCTGTGTTTCATCGTCAATAAGTAGGTCCAAGGGATACAGTGATCCTGGAGTGAAGCATCGGAATCTATAACTAGAGTCACAGTAATGGATCAAAACATAGACAGTAAGAAGAGTCGGTCTTCTTGTACTTAAGTCGGCAGTGTGCCTTTTGTATTTAATTCCAATGCAATTTCTGTGTTTCATCGTCAATAAGAAGGTCCAAGGGATACAGTAAACCTGAAGTGAAGCATCGGAATCTATAACTAGTGTCACTGGAATGGTTCAAAATATAGACAGTAAGAAGAGTCAGTCTTCCTGTACTTAAGTCGGCATTGTGGCTTTTGTGTTTAATTGCGATCAATTTCTGTGATTCATAGTCAATAAGAAGGTCCAAGGGAAACAGTAAACCTGAAGTGAAGCATCGGAATCTATAACTAGTAACACAGGAATGGTTCAAAACATAGACAGTACGAAGAGTCAGTCTACTTGTACTTAAGTCGGCATTGTTCCTTTTTTATTTAATTCCGATGCAATTTCTGTGTTTCATCGTCAATATGAAGGTCAGAGGGATACAGTAAACCTGAAGGGAAGCATCGAAATCTATAACTAGTGTCACAGGAATGGTTCAAAATATAGTCAGTAAGAAGAGTCAGTCTTCATGTCTGTAAGTCGGCATTGTCCCTTTTGTATTTAATTCCGATGCAATTTCTGTGTTTCATCGTCAATGAGAAGGTCCAAGGGATATAGTAAACCTGGAGTGAAGCATCCGAATCAATAACTAGTGTCACAGGAATGGATTAAACATAGACAGTAAGAAGAGTCAGTCAACTTGTACTTAAGTCGGCATTGAGCCTTTTGTATATAATTCCGATGCAATTTCTGTGTTTCATCGCCAATAAGAAGGTCCAAGGGATACAGTAAACCTGAAGTGAAGCGTCGGAATCTATAACTAGTGTCACAGGAATGGTTCAAATCATAGACAGTAGGAAGAGTCAGTGTTCATGTACTTAAGTCGGCATTGTGCCTTTTGAATTTAATTCCGATGCAATTTCTGTGTTTCATCGTCAATAAGAAGGTATAAGGGATACAGTAAACCTGAAGTAAAGCATCGGAATCTACAACTAGTGTCACAGGATTGGTTCAAAACATAGACAGTAAGAAGAGTCAGTCTTCTTGTACTTAAGTCGGCATTGTGCCTTTTATATTTAATTCCGATGCAATTTCTGTGTTTCATCGTCAATAAGAAGGGCAGAGGGATACAGTAAACCTGAAGTGAAGCATCGGAATCTATAACTAGTGTCACCAGAATGGTTCAAAACATAGTCAGTAAGAAGAGTCAGTCTTCTTATTCTTAAGTCGGCATTGTGCCTTTTGTATTTGATTCCGATGCAATTTCTGTGTTTCATCGTCAATACGAAGGTCCAAGGGATACAGTAAACCTGAAGTGAAGCATCGGAATCTATAACTAGTGTCACTGGAATGGTTCTAAATATAGACAGTAAGAAAAGTCAGTCTTCCGGTACTTAAGTCGGAATTGTGGCTCTTGTGTTTAATTCCGATGCAATTTCTGTGATTCATCGTCAATAAGAAGGTCCAAGGGAAACAGTAAACCTGAAGTGAAACATTGGAATCTATAACTAGTGTCACAGGAATGGTTCAAAACATAGACAGTACGAAGAGTCAGTCTTCTTGTCCATAAGTCGGCATCGTTCCTTTTCTATTTAATTCCGAAGCTATTTCTGTGTTTCATCGTCAATAACAAGGTCCAAGGGATACAGTAAACATGGAGTGAAGCATCGGAATCTATAACTAGTGTCACAGGAATGGTTCAAAACAGAGTCAGTAAGAAGAGTTAGTCTTCTGGTACTTACGTCGGCATTGTGTCTTTTGTATTTAATTCCGATGCAATTTCTGTGTTTCATCGACAATAAGAAGGTACAAGGGATACAGTTAACCTGAAGTGAAGCGTCGGAATCTATAACTAGTGCCACAGGAATGGTTAAAAACATAGACAGTAGGAAGAGTCAGTCCTCTTGTACTTAAATCGGCATTGTGCCTTTTGTATTTAATTCCGATGCAATTTCTGTGTTTCTTCGTCAATAAGTAGGTCCAAGGAATACAGTAAACCTGAAGTGAAGCATCGGAATCTACAACTAGTGTCACAGGATTAGTTCAAAACATAGACAGTAAGAAGAGTCAATGTTCTTGTACTTAATTCGGCATTGTGCCTTTCGTATATAATTCCGATGCAATTTCTTTGTTTCATCGTCAATAAGAAGGTATAAGGGATACAGTAAACCTGAAGTAAAGCATCGGAATCTACAACTAGTGTCACAGCATTGGTTCAAAACATAGACAGTAAGAAGAGTCAGTCTTCTTGTACTTAAGTCGGCATTGTGCCTTTTCTATTTAATTCCGATGCAATTTCTGTGTTTCATCGTCAATAAGAAGGGCAGAGGGATACAGTAAACCTGATGTGAAGCATCGGAATCTATAACTAGTGTCACCAGAATGGGTCAAAACATAGTCAGTAAGAAGAGTCAGTCTTCTTATACTTAAGTCGGCATTGTGCCTTTTGTATTTGATTCCGATGCAATTTCTGTGTCTCATCGTCAATACGAAGGTCCAAGGGATACAGTAAACCTGAAGTGAAGCATCGGAATCTATAACTAGTGTCACTGGAATGGTTCTAAATATAGACAGTAAGAAGAGTCAGTCTTCCTGTACTTAAGTCGGGATTGTGGCTCTTGTGTTTAATTCCGATGCAATTTCTGTGATTCATCGTCAATAAGTAGGTCCAAGGGAAATAGTAAACCTGAAGTGAAACATTGGAATCTATAACTAGTGTCACAGGAATGGTTCAAAACATAGACAGTACGAAGAGTCAGTCTTCTTGTACTTAAGTCGGCATTGTTCCTTTTCTATTTAATTCCGATGCAATTTCTGTGTTTCATCGTCAATAACAAGGTCCAAGGGATACAGTAAACATGGAGTTAAGCGTCGGAATCTATAACTAGTGTCACAGGATTGGTTCAAAACATAGTCAGTAAGAAGAGTCAGCCTTCTTGTCCGTAAATTGGCATTGTGCCTATTGTATTTAATTCCGATGCAATTTGTGTGTTTCATCGTCAATAAGAAGGTCAGAGGTATACAGTAAACCTGAAGTGAAGCATCAAAATCTATAACTAGTGTCACAGGAATGGTTTAAACATATACAGTAAGAAAAGTCAGTCTTCTTGTACTTAAGTCGGCATTGTGCCTTTTGTATTTAATTCCGATGCAATTTCTGTGTATCATCGTCAATAAGAAGGTACAAGGGATACAGTTAACCTGAAGTGAAGCGTCGGAATCTATAACTAGTGCCACAGGAATGGTTAAAAACATAGACAGTAGGAAGAGTCAGTGTTCTTGTACTTAAGTCGGCATTGTGCCTTTTGTATTTAATTCCGATGCAATTTCTGTGTTTCATCGTCAATAAGAGGGTGAGAGGGATACAGTAAACCTGAAGTGAATCATCGGAATCTATAACTAGTGTCACAGGAATGGTCCAAAACATAGTCAGTAAGAAGAGACCGTCTTCTTGTACTTAAGTCAGCATTGTGCCTTTCGTATTTAATTCCGATGCAATTTCTGTGTTTCACCGTCAATAAGAATGTCAGAGGGATACAGTAAACCTGAAGTGAAGCATCGGAATCTATAACTAGTGTCACAGGAATGGTTTAAACATATACAGTAAGAAAAGTCAGTCTTCTTGTACTTAAGTCGGCATTGTGCCTTTTGTATTTAATTCCGATGCAATTTCTGTGTTTCATCGTCAATAAGAGGGTCAGAGGGATACAGTAAACATGAAGTGAAGCATCGGAATCTATAACTAGTGTCACAGGAATGGTTCAAAGTATAGTCAGTAAGAAGATTCAGTCTTCTTGTACTTAAGTCGGCATTGTGCTTTTGTATTTAATTCCGATGCAATTTCTGTGTTTCATCGTCAATAAGAAGGTCCAAGGGATACAGTAAACCTGGAGTGAAGCATCGGAATCTATAACTAGTGTCACAGGATTGGTTCAAAGCATAGTCAGTAAGAGGAGTCAGCCTTCTTGTCCTTAAGTTGGCATTGTCCTTTTTGTATTTAATTCCGATGCAATTTCTGTGTTTCATCGTCAATAAGAAGGTCAAAGGTATACAGTGAACCTGAAGTGATGCATCGGAATCAACAACTAGTGTCAATGGCATGGTTCAAATCCTAGACAGTAAGAAGAGCCGGTCTTCTTGTACTTAAGTCGGCATTGTGCCTTTTGTATTTAATTCCGATGCTATTACTGAGTTTCATCGTCAATAAGAAGGTCAGAGGGATACAGTAAACCTGAAGGGAAGCATCGGAATCTATAACTAGTGTCACAGGAATGGTTCAAAATATAGTCAGTAAGAAGAGTCAGTCTTCTTGTACTTAAGTCGGCATTGTGCTTTTGTATTTAATTCCGATGCAATTTCTGTGTTTCATCGTCAATAAGAAGGTCCAAGGGATACAGTAAACCTAAAGTGAAGCATCGGAATCTATAACTAGTGTCACTGGAATGGTTCAAAATATAGACAGTAAGAAGAGTCAGTCTTCCTGTACTTAAGTCGGCATTGTGGCTTTTGTGTTTAATTCCGATGCAATTTCTGTGTTTCATCGTCAATAAGAAGGTATAAGGGATACAGTAAACCTGAAGTAAAGCATCGGAATATACAACTAGTGTCACAGGATTGGTTCAAAACATAGACAGTAAGAAAAGTCAGTCTTCTTGTACTTCAGTCGGCATTGTGCCTTTTCTATTTAATTCCGAGGCAATTTCTGTGTTTCATCGCCAATAAGAAGGTCCAAGGAATACAGTAAACCTGAAGTGAAGCGTCGGAATCTATAAGTAGTGTCACAGGAATGGTTCAAAACATAGACAGTAGGAAGAGTCAGTGTTCATGTACTTAAGTCGGATTTGGGCCTTTTGTAATTGATTCCGATGCAATTTCTGTGTTTCATCGTCAATACGAAGGTCCAAGGGATACAGTAAACCTGAAGTGAAGCATCGGAATCTATAACTAGTGTCACTGGAATGGTTCAAAATATAGACAGTAAGAAGAGTCAGTCTTCCTGTACTTAAGTCGGCATTGTGGCTCTTGTGTTTAATTCCGATGCAATTTCAGTGATTCATCGGCAATAAGAAGGTCCAAGGGAAACAGTAAACCTGAAGTGAAACATTGGAATCTATAACTAGTGTCACAGGAATGTTTCAAAACATAGACAGTACGAAGAGTCAGTCTTCTTGTACCTAAGTCGGCATTGTTCCTTTTCTATTTAATTCCGATGCAATTTCTGTGTTTCATCGTCAATAACAAGGTCCAAGGGATACAGTAAACATGGAGTGAAGCATCGGAATCTATAACTAGTGTCACAGGATGGTTCAAAACATAGTCAGTAAGAAGAGTCAGCCTTCTTGTCCTTAAATTGGCATTGTGCCTTTTGTATTTAATTCCGATGCAATTTGTGTGTTTCATCGTCAATAAGAAGGTCAGAGGTATACAGTAAACCTGAAGTGAAGCATCGGAATCCACAACTAGTGTCACAGGAATGGTTCAAATCATAGACAGTAGGAAGAGACAGTCTTCTTGTACTTAAGTCGGCATTGTCCCTTTTGTATTTAATTCTGATGCAATATCTGTGTTTCATCGTCAATACGATGGTCCAAGGTATACAGTAAACCTAAAGTAAAGCGTCGGAATCTGTAACTAGTGTCACAGGAATGGTTGAAACTATAATCAGTAAGAAGAGTCAGTCTTCTTGTACTTAAGTCGGCATTGTGTCTTTTCTATTTAATTCCGATGCAATTTCTGTGTTTCATCGTCAATAAGAAGGTCCAAGGGATACAGTAAACCTGGAGTGAAGCATCGGAATCTGTAACTAGTGTCACAGGAATGGTTCATAACATAGACAGTAAGAAGAGTCGGTTTTCTTGTACTTAAGTCGGCATTGTGCCTTTTTTATTTAATACCGATGCAATTTCTGTGTTTCATCGTCAATAGGAAGGTCAGAGGGATACAGTAAACCTGAGGTGAAGCATCGCAATCTATAACTAGTGTCACAGGAATGGTTGAAACTATAATCAGTAAGAAGGGTCAGTGTTCTTGTACTTAAGTCGGCATTGTGCCTTTTGTATTTAATTCCGATGCAAATTCTGTGTTCATCGTCAATAAGAAGGTCCAAGGGATACACTAAACCTGGTGTGTAGCATCGGAATCTATAACTAGTGTCACAGGAATGCTTCAAAACATAGACAATAAGAAGAGTCAGTCTTCGTGTACTTAAGTCGGCATTTTGCCTTTTGTATTTAATTCCGATGCAATTTCTGTGTTTCATCGTCAATAAGAAGGTCCAAGGGATACAGTAAACCTTAAGTGAAGCATCGGAATCTATAACTAGTGTCACAGGAATGGTTCAAAACAGAGTCAGTAAGAAGAGTCAGTCTTCTTGTACTTAAGTCGGCATTGTGCCTTTTGTATTTAATTCCGAAGCAATTTCTGTGTTTCATCGTCAATAAGAAGGTCCAAGGGATACAGTAAACCTGAAGTGAAGCATCGGAATCTATAACTAGTGTCACTGGAATGGTTCAAAATATAGACAGTAAGAAGGGTCAGTCTTCTTGTACTTACGTCGGCATTGTGTCTTTTGTATTTAATTCCGATGCAATTTCTGTGTTTCTTCGTCAATAAGTAGGTCCAAGGAATACAGTAAACCTGAAGTCAAACATCGGAATCCACAACTAGTGTCACAGGATTGGTTCAAAGATAGAGAGTAAGAAGAGACAATGTTCTTGTACTTAATTCGGCATTGTGCCTTTTCTATTTAATTCCGATACAATTTCTGTGTTTCATCGTCAATAAGAAGGTCCAAGGTATACAGCACACCTGAAGTGAAGCATCGGAATCTATAACTAGTGTCACAGGAATGGTTCAAAACATAGTCAGTAAGAAGAGTCAGTCTTCTTGTACTTAATTCGACATTGTGCCTTTTGTATTTAATTCCGATGTAATTTCTGTGTTTCATCGTCAATAAGAGGGTGAGAGGGATACAGTAAACCTGAAGTGAAGCATCGGAATCTATAACTAGTGTCACAGGAATGGTTCAAAACATAGTCAGTAAGAAGAGACCGTCTTCTTGTACTTAAGTCGGCATTGTGCCTTTGGTATTTAATTCCGATGCAATTTCTGTGTTTCACCGTCAATAAGAAGGTCAGAGGGATACAGTAAACCTGAAGTGAAGCATCGGAATCTATAACTAGTGTCACAGGAATGGTTCAAAACAGAGTCAGTAAGAAGAGTCAGTCTTCTTGTACTTAAGTCGGCATTGTGCCTTTTGTATTTAATTCCGAAGCAATTTCTGTGTTTCATCGTCAATAAGAAGGTCCAAGTGATACAGTAAACCTGAAGTGAAGCATCGGAATCTATAACTAGTGTCACTGGAATGGTTCAAAATATAGACAGTAAGATGAGTCAGTCTTCTTGTACTTACGTCGGCATTGTGTCTTTTGTATTTAATTCCGATGCAATTTCTGTGTTTCTTCGTCAATAAGTAGGTCCAAGGAATACAGGAAACCTGAAGTGAAGCATCGGAATCTACAACTAGTGTCACAGGATTGGTTCAAACATAGACAGTAAGAAGAGTCAATGTTCTTGTACTTAATTCGGCATTGTGCCTTTTCTATTTAATTCCGATACAATTTCTGTGTTTCATCGTCAATAAGAAGGTCCAAGGGAAACAGTAAACCTGAAGTGAAACATTGGAATCTATAACTAGTGTCACAGGAATGGTTCAAAACATTGACAGTACGAAGAGTCACTCTTCTTGTACTTAAGTCGACATTGTTCCTTTTCTATTTAATTCCGATGCAATTTCTGTGTTTCATCGTCAATAACAAGGTCCAAGGGATACAGTAAACATGAAGTGAAGCAGCGGAATCTATAACTAGTGTCACAGGATTGGTTCAAAACATAGTCAGTAAGAAGAGTCAGCCTTCTTGCCCTTAAATTGGCATTGTGCCTTTTGTATTTAATTCCGATGCAATTTGTGTGTTTCATCGTCACTAAGAAGGTAAGAGGTATACAGTAAACCTGAAGTGAAGCATCGGAATCCACAACTAGTGTCACAGGAATGGTTCAAATCATAGACAGTAGGAAGAGTCAGTCTTCTTGTACTTAAGTCGGCATTGTCCCTTTTGTATTTAATTCTGATGCAATATCTGTGTTTCATCGTCAATAACAAGGTCCAAGGGATACAGTAAACCTAAAGTAAAGCGTCGGAATCTATAACTAATGTCACAGGAATGGTTGAAACTATAATCAGTAAGAAGAGTCAGTCTCCTTGTACTTAAGTCGGCATTGTGTCTTTTCTATTTAATTCCGATGCAATTTCTGTGTTTCATCGTCAATAAGAAGGTCCAAGGGATACAGTAAACCTGGAGTGAAGCATCGGAATCTATAACTAGTGTCACAGGAATGGTTCATAACATAGACAGTAAGAAGAGTCGGTTTTCTTGTACTTTAGTCGGCATTGTGCCTTTTTTATTTAATACCGATGCAATTTCTGTGTTTCATCGTCAATAGGAAGGTCAGAGGGATACAGTAAACCTGAGGTGAAGCATCGCAATCTATAACTAGTGTCACAGGAATGGTTGAAACTATAATCAGTAAGAAGAGTCAGTGTTCTTGTACTTAAGTCGGCATTGTGCCTTTTGTATTTAATTCCGATGCAAATTCTGTGTTTCATCGTCAATAAGAAGGTCCAAGGGATACACTAAACCTGGAGTGTAGCATCGGAATCTGTAACTAGTGTCACAGGAATGGTTCAAAACATAGACAATAAGAAGAGTCAGTCTTCGTGTACTTAAGTCTGCATTTTGCCTTTTGTATTTAATTCCGATGCAATTTCTGTGTTTCATCGTCAATAAGAAGGTCCAAGGGATACAGTAAACCTTAAGAGAAGCATCGGAATCTATAACTAGTGTCACAGGAATGGTTCAAAACAGAGTCAGTAAGAAGAGGCAGTCTTCTTGTACTTAAGTCGGCATTGTGCCTTTTGTATTTAATTCCGAAGCAATTTCTGTGTTTCATCGTCAATAAGAAGGTCCAAGGGATATAGTCAACCTGGAGTGAAGCATCGGAATCTATAACTAGTGTCACAGGAATGGTTCAAACATAGACAGTAAGAAGAGTCAGTCAACTTGTACTTAAGTCGGCATTGTGCCTTTTGTATTTAATTCCGATGCAATTTCTGTGTTTCATCGCCAATTAGAAGGTCCAAGGGATACAGTATACCTGAAGTGAAGCGTCGGAATCTATAACTAGTGTCACAGGAATGGTTCAAAACATAGACAGTAGGAAGAGTCAGTGTTCATGTACTTAAGTCGGCATTGTGCCTTTTGTATTTAATTCCGATGCAATTTCTGTGTTTCATCGACAATAATAAGGTATAAGGGATACAGTAAACCTGAAGTAAAGCATCGGAATCTACAACTAGTGTCACAGGATTGGTTCAAAACACAGACAGTAAGAAAAGTCAGTCTTCTTGTACTTCAGTCGGCATTGTGCCTTTTCTATTTAATTCCGAGGCAATTTCTGTGTTTCATCGCCAATAAGAAGGTCCAAGGAATACAGTAAACCTGAAGTGAAGCGTCGGAATCTATAAGTAGTGTCACAGGAATGGTTCAAAACATTGACAGTAGGAAGAGTCAGTGTTCATGTACTTAAGTCGGATTTGGGCCTTTTGTAATTGATTCCGATGCAATTTCTGTGTTTCATCGTCAATACGAAGGTCCAAGGGATACAGTAAACCTGAAGTGAAGCATCGGAATCTATAACTAGTGTCACTGGAATGGTTCAAAATATAGACAGTAAGAAGAGTCAGTCTTCCTGTACTTAAGTCGGCATTGTGGCTCTTGTGTTTAATTCCGATGCAATTTCAGTGATTCATCGGCAATAAGAAGGTCCAAGGGAAACAGTAAACCTGAAGTGAAACATTGGAATCTATAACTAGTGTCACAGGAATGTTTCAAAACATAGACAGTACGAAGAGTCAGTCTTCTTGTACTTAAGTCGGCATTGTTCCTTTTCTATTTAATTCCGATGCAATTTCTGTGTTTCATCGTCAATAACAAGGTCCAAGGGATACAGTAAACATGGAGTGAAGCATCGGAATCTATAACTAGTGTCACAGGATTGGTTCAAAACATAGTCAGTAAGAAGAGTCAGCCTTCTTGTCCTTAATTTGGCATTGTGCCTTTTGTATTTAATTCCGATGCAATTTGTGTGTTTCATCGTCAATAAGAAGGTCAGAGGTATACAGTAAACCTGAAGTGAAGCATCGGAATCCACAACTAGTGTCACAGGAATGGTTCAAATCATAGACAGTAGGAAGAGACAGTCTTCTTGTACTTAAGTCGGCATTGTCCCTTTTGTATTTAATTCTGATGCAATATCTGTGTTTCATCGTCAATACGATGGTCCAAGGTATACAGTAAACCTAAAGTAAAGCGTCGGAATCTGTAACTAGTGTCACAGGAATGGTTGAAACTATAATCAGTAAGAAGAGTCAGTCTTCTTGTACTTAAGTCGGCATTGTTTCTTTTCTATTTAATTCCGATGCAATTTCTGTGTTTCATCGTCAATAAGAAGGTCAAAGGGATACAGTAAACCTGTAGTGAAGCATCGGAATCTATAACTAGTGTCACAGGAATGGTTCAAAACAGAGTCAGTAAGAAGAGTCAGTCTTCTTGTACTTAAGTCGGCATTGTGCCTTTTGTATTTAATGCCGAAGCAATTTCTGTGTTTCATCGTCAATAAGAAGGTCCAAGGGATACAGTAAACCTGAAGTGAAGCATCGGAATCTATAACTAGTGTCACTGGAATGGTTCAAAATATAGACAGTAAGAAGAGTCAGTCTTCTAGTACTTACGTCGGCATTGTGTCTTTTGCATTTAATTCCGATGCAATTTCTGTGTTTCTTCGTCAATAAGTAGGTCCAAGGAATACAGTAAACCTGAAGTCAAACATCGGAATCCACAACTAGTGTCACAGGATTGGTTCAAAGATAGAGAGTAAGAAGAGACAATGTTCTTGTACTTAATTCGGCATTGTGCCTTTTCTATTTAATTCCGATACAATTTCTGTGTTTCATCGTCAATAAGAAGGTCCAAGGTATACAGCACACCTGAAGTGAAGCATCGGAATCTATAACTAGTGTCACAGGAATGGTTCAAAACATAGTCAGTAAGAAGAGTCAGTCTTCTTGTACTTAATTCGACATTGTGCCTTTTGTATTTAATTCCGATGTAATTTCTGTGTTTCATCGTCAACAAGAGGGTGAGAGGGATACAGTAAACCTGAAGTGAAGCATCGGAATCTATAACTAGTGTCACAGGAATGGTTCAAAACATAGTCAGTAAGAAGAGACCGTCTTCTTGTACTTAAGTCGGCATTGTTCCTTTGGTATTTAATTCCGATGCAATTTCTGTGTTTCACCGTCAATAAGAAGGTCAGAGGGATACAGTAAACCTGAAGTGAAGCATCGGAATCTATAACTAGTGTCACAGGAATGGTTCAAAACAGAGTCAGTAAGAAGAGTCAGTCTTCTTGTACTTAAGTCGGCATTGTGCCTTTTGTATTTAATGCCGAAGCAATTTCTGTGTTTCATCGTCAATAAGAAGGTCCAAGGGATACAGTAAACCTGAAGTGAAGCATCGGAATCTATAACTAGTGTCACTGGAATGGTTCAAAATATAGACAGTAAGAAGAGTCAGTCTTCTAGTACTTACGTCGGCATTGTGTCTTTTGTATTTAATTCCGATGCAATTTCTGTGTTTCTTCGTCAATAAGTAGGTCCAAGGAATACAGTAAACCTGAAGTCAAACATCGGAATCCACAACTAGTGTCACAGGATTGGTTCAAAGATAGAGAGTAAGAAGAGACAATGTTCTTGTACTTAATTCGGCATTGTGCCTTTTCTATTTAATTCCGATACAATTTCTGTGTTTCATCGTCAATAAGAAGGTCCAAGGTATACAGCACACCTGAAGTGAAGCATCGGAATCTATAACTAGTGTCACAGGAATGGTTCAAAACATAGTCAGTAAGAAGAGTCAGTCTTCTTGTACTTAATTCGACATTGTGCCTTTTGTATTTAATTCCGATGTAATTTCTGTGTTTCATCGTCAACAAGAGGGTGAGAGGGATACAGTAAACCTGAAGTGAAGCATCGGAATCTATAACTAGTGTCACAGGAATGGTTCAAAACATAGTCAGTAAGAAGAGACCGTCTTCTTGTACTTAAGTCGGCATTGATCCTTTGGTATTTAATTCCGATGCAATTTCTGTGTTTCACCGTCAATAAGAAGGTCAGAGGGATACAGTAAACCTGAAGTGAAGCATCGGAATCTATAACTAGTGTCACAGGAATGGTTCAAAACAGAGTCAGTAAGAAGAGTCAGTCTTCTTGTACTTAAGTCGGCATTGTGCCTTTTGTATTTAATTCCGAAGCAATTTCTGTGTTTCATCGTCAATAAGAAGGTCCAAGGGATACAGTAAACCTGAAGTGAAGCATCGGAATCTATAACTAGTGTCACTGGAATGGTTCAAAATATAGACAGTAAGAAGAGTCAGTCTTCTTGTACTTACGTCGGCATTGTGTCTTTTGTATTTAATTCCGATGCAATTTCTGTGTTTCTTCGTCAATAAGTAGGTCCAAGGAATACAGGAAACCTGAAGTGAAGCATCGGAATCTACAACTAGTGTCACAGGATTGGTTCAAACATAGACAGTAAGAAGAGTCAATGTTCTTGTACTTAATTCGGCATTGTGCCTTTTCTATTTAATTCCGATACAATTTCTGTGTTTCATCGTCAATAAGAAGGTCCAAGGGAAACAGTAAACCTGAAGTGAAACATTGGAATCTATAACTAGTGTCACAGGAATGGTTCAAAAGATTGACAGTACGAAGAGTCAGTCTTCTTGTACTTAAGTCGACATTGTTCCTTTTCTATTTAATTCCGATGCAATTTCTGTGTTTCATCGTCAATAACAAGGTCCAAGGGATACAGTAAACATGAAGTGAAGCAGCGGAATCTATAACTAGTGTCACAGGATTGGTTCAAAACACAGTCAGTAAGAAGAGTCAGCCTTCTTGCCCTTAAATTGGCATTGTGCCTTTTGTATTTAATTCCGATGCAATTTGTGTGTTTCATCGTCACTAAGAAGGTAAGAGGTATACAGTAAACCTGAAGTGAAGCATCGGAATCCACAACTAGTGTCACAGGAATGGTTCAAATCATAGACAGTAGGAAGAGTCAGTCTTCTTGTACTTAAGTCGGCATTGTCCCTTTTGTATTTAATTCTGATGCAATATCTGTGTTTCATCGTCAATAACAAGGTCCAAGGGATACAGTAAACCTAAAGTAAAGCGTCGGAATCTATAACTAATGTCACAGGAATGGTTGAAACTATAACCAGTAAGAAGAGTCAGTCTCCTTGTACTTAAGTCGGCATTGTGTCTTTTCTATTTAATTCCGATGCAATTTCTGTGTTTCATCGTCAATAAGAAGGTCCAAGGGATACAGTAAACCTGGAGTGAAGCATCGGAATCTATAACTAGTGTCACAGGAATGGTTCATAACATAGACAGTAAGAAGAGTCGGTTTTCTTGTACTTTAGTCGGCATTGTGCCTTTTTTATTTAATACCGATGCAATTTCTGTGTTTCATCGTCAATAGGAAGGTCAGAGGGATACAGTAAACCTGAGGTGAAGCATCGCAATCTATAACTAGTGTCACAGGAATGGTTGAAACTATAATCAGTAAGAAGAGTCAGTGTTCTTGTACTTAAGTCGGCATTGTGCCTTTTGTATTTAATTCCGATGCAAATTCTGTATTTCATCGTCAATAAGAAGGTCCAAGGGATACACTAAACCTGGAGTGTAGCATCGGAATCTGTAACTAGCGTCACAGGAATGGTTCAAACATAGTCTGACTATGTAAGGAGAGTCAGTCTTCTTGTACTTAAGTCGGCATTGTGCCTTTTGTATTTAATTCCGATGCAATTTCTGTGTTTCATCGTCAATAAGAGGGTCAGAGGGATACAGTAAACATGAAGTGAAGCATCGGAATCTATAACTAGTGTCACAGGAATGGTTCAAAACAGAGTCAGTAAGAAGAGGCAGTCTTCTTGTACTTAAGTCGGCATTGTGCCTTTTGTATTTAATTCCGAAGCAATTTCTGTGTTTCATCGTCAATAAGAAGGTCCAAGGGATATAGTCAACCTGGAGTGAAGCATCGGAATCTATAACTAGTGTCACAGGAATGGTTCAAACATAGACAGTAAGAAGAGTCAGTCAACTTGTACTTAAGTCGGCATTGTGCCTTTTGTATTTAATTCCGATGCAATTTCTGTGTTTCATCGTCAATAAGAAGGTCCAAGGGATACAGTACACATGAAGTGAAGCATCGGAATCTATAACTAGTGTCACTGGAATAGTTCAAAATATAGACAGTAAGAAGAGTCAGTCTTCTTGTACTTAAGTCGGCATTGTGCTTTTGTATTTAATTCCGATGCAATTTCTGTGTTTCATCGTCAATAAGAAGGTCCAAGGGATACAGTAAACCTGAAGTGAAGCATCGGAATCTATAACTAGTGTCACTGGAATGGTTCAAAATATAGACAGTAAGAAGAGTCAGTCTTCCTGTACTTAAGTCGGCATTGTGGCTTTTGTGTTTAATTCCGATGCAATTTCTGTGATTCATCGTCAATAAGATGGTCCAAGGGAAACAGTAAACCTGAAGTGAAGCATCGGAATCTATAAGTAGTGTCACAGGAATGGATCAAACATAGACAGTACGAAGAGTCAGTCTACTTGTACTTAAGTCGGCATTGTTCCTTTTCTATTTAATTCCGATGCTATTTCTGTGTTTCATCGTCAATAACATGGTCCAAGGGATACAGTAAACCTGGAGTGAAGCATCGGAATCTGTAACTAGTGTCACAGCATTGGTTCAAATCATAGTCAGTAAGAAGAGTCAGCCTTCTTGTCCTTGAGTTGGCATTGTGCCTTTTGTATTTAATTCCGATGCAATTTCTGTGTTTCATCGTCAATAAGAAGGTCAGAGGTATACAGTGAACCTGAAGTGATGCATCGGAATCCACAACTAGTGTCAATGGAATGGTTCAAAACCTAGACAGTAAGAAGAGCCAGTCTTCTTGTACTTAAGTCGGCATTGTGCCTTTTGTATTTAATTCCGATGCTATTTCTGAGTTTCATCGTCAATAAGAAGGTCCAAGGGATACAGTAAACCTGAAGGGAAGCATCGGAATCTATAACTAGTGTCACAGGAATGGTTCAAAATATAGTCAGTAAGAAGAGTCAGTCTTCATGTCCTTAAGTCGGCATTGTCCCTTTTGTATTTCATTCCGATGCAATTTCTGTGTTTCATCGTCAATAAGAAGGTCCAAGGGATATAGTAAACCTGAAGGGAAGCATCGGAATCTATAACTAGTGTCACAGGAATGGTTCAAAATATAGTCAGTAAGAAGAGTCAGTCTTCATGTCCTTAAGTCGGCATTGTCCCTTTTGTATTTCATTCCGATGCAATTTCTGTGTTTCATCGTCAATAAGAAGGTCCAAGGGATATAGTAAACCTGGAGTGAAGCATCGGAATCTATAACTAGTGTCACAGTAATGGTTCAAAACATAGACAGTAAGAAGAGTCAGCCTTCTTGTCCTTGAGTTGGCATTGTGCCTTTTGTATTTAATTCCGATGCAATTTCTGTGTTTCATCATCAATAAGAAGGTCAGAGGTATACAGTGAACCTGAAGTGATGCATCGGAATCCACAACTAGTGTCAATGGAATGGTTCAAAACCTAGACAGTAAGAAGAGCCAGTCTTCTTGTACTTAAGTCGGCATTGTGCCTTTTGTATTTAATTCCGATGCTATTTCTGAGTTTCATCGTCAATAAGAAGGTCCAAGGGATACAGTAAACCTGAAGGGAAGCATCGGAATCTATAACTAGTGTCACTGGAATGGTTCTAAATATAGACAGTAAGTAGAGTCAGACTTCCTGTACTTAAGTCGGCATTGTGGCTTTTGTGTTTAATTCCGATGCAATTTCTGTGATTCATCGTCAATAACAAGATCCAAGGGATACAGTTAACCTGGAGTGAAGCATCGGAGTCTATAACTAGTGTCCCAGGCTTGGTTCAAATCCTAGTATGTAAGAAGAGTCAGCCTTCTTGTCCTTAAATTGGCAATGTGCCTTTTGTATTTAATTCTGATGCAATTTCTGTGTTTCATCGTCAATAAGAAAGCCAGAGGTATACAGTAAACCTGAAGTGAAGCATCGGAATTCACAACTAGTGTCACAGGAATGGTTCAAAACATAGACAGTAGGAAGAGTCAGTCTTCTTGTACTTCAGTCGGCATTGTGCCTTTTGTATTTAATTCCGATGCAATATTTGTGTTACTTCGTCAATAAGATGGTCCAAGGTATACAGTAAACCTAAAGTAAAGCGTCGGAATCTATAACTATGGTCACAGGAATGGTTGAAGCTATAATCAGTAAGAAGAGTCAGTCTTCTTGTACTTAAGTCGGCATTGTGCCTTTTCTATTTAAACCCGATTAAATTTCTGTGTTTCATCGTCAATAAGAAGGTCAGAGGGATACAGTAAAGCTGAGGTGAAGCATCGCAATCTATAACTAGTGTCACAGGAATGGTTCAAAACAGAGTCGGTAAGAGGAGTCAGTCTTCTTGTACTTAAGTCGGCATTGTGCCTTTTGTATTTAATTTCGAAGCAATTTCTGTGTTTCATTGTCAATAAGAAGGTCAGAGGGATACAGTAAACCTGAAGTGAAGCATCGGAATCTATAACTAGTGTCACTGGAATGGTTCAAAATATAGACAGTAAGAAGAGTCAGTCTTCTTGTACTTAAGTCGGCATTGTGTCTTTTGTATTTAATTCCGATGCAATTTCTGTGTTTCATCGTCAATAAGAAGGTACAAGGGATACAGTTAACCTGAAGTGAAGCGTCGGAAGCTATAACTAGTGCCACAGGAATGGTTAAAAACATAGACAGTAGGAAGAGTCAGTGTTCTTGTACTTAAATCGGCATTTTGATTTTGTATTTAAATCCGATGCTATTTCTGCGTTTCTTCGTCAATAAGTAGGTCCAGGGAATACAGTAAACCTGAAGTGAAGCATCGGAATCTATAACTAGTGTCACAGGAATGGTTCAAAGCATAGTCAGTAAGAAGAGACCGTCTTCTTGTACTTAAGTCGGCATTGTGCCTTTCGTATTTAATTCCGATGCAATTTCTGTGTTTCACCGTCAATAAGAAGGTCAGAGGGATACAGTAAACCTGAAGCGAAGCATCGGAATATATAACTAGTGTCACAGGAATGGTTCAAAACATAGTCAGTAAGAAAATTCAGTCTTCTTGTCCTTAAGTCGGCATTATGCCCTTTGTATTTAATTCCGATGCAATTTCTGTGTTTCATCGTCAATAAGAAGGTCCAATGGATACAGTATACCTGAAGTGAAGCATCGGACTCTATAACTAGTGTCACAGAAACGGTTCAAAACATAGACAGTTGGAAGAGTCAGTCATCTCATACTTAAGTCGGCATTGTGCCTTTTGTATTTAATTCCGATGCAATTTCTGTGTTTCATCGTCAATAAGAAGGTCCAAGGGATACAGTAAACCTGAAGTGAAGCATCGGACTCTATAACTAGTGTCACAGAAACGGTTCAAAACATAGACAGTTGGAAGAGTCCGTCTTCTTGTACTTAAGTCGGCATTGTGCCTTTTGTATTTAATTCCGATGCAATTTCTGTGTTTCATCGCCAATAAGAAGGTCCAAGGGATACAGTAAACCTGAAGTGAAGCATCGGAATCTATATCTAGTGTCACAGGAATGGTTCCACACATAGACAGTACGAAGAGTCAGTCTTCTTGTACTTACGTCGGCATGGTGGCTTTTGTATTTAATTCCGATGCAATTTCTGTGTTTCATAGTCAATAAGAACGTCAGAGGGATACAGTAAACCTGAAGTGAAGCATCGGAATCCAAAACTAGTGTCACAGGAACGGTTCAAAACATAGTCAGTAAGAAGAGTCAGTCTTCTTGTACTTAAGTCGGCATTGTGCCATTTGTATTTAATTCCGATATAATTTCTGTGTTTCATCGTCAATAAGAGAGTGAGAGGGATACAGTAAACCTGAAGTGAAGCATCGGAATCAATAACTAGTGTCACAGGAATGGTTCAAAACATAGTCAGTAAGAAGAGACCGTCTTCTTGTACTTAAGTCGGCATTGTGCCTTTCGTATTTAATTCCGATGCAATTTCTGTGTTTCACCGTCAATAAGAAGGTCAGAGGGATACAGTAAACCTGAATTGAAGCATCGGAATCTATAACTAGTGTCACAGGAATGGTTCAAAAATATACAGTAAGAAGAGTCAGTCTTCTTGTACTTAAGTCGGCATTGTGCCTTTTGTATTTAATTCCGATGCAATTTCTGTGTTTCATCGTCAATAAGAGGGTCAGAGGGATACAGTAAACATGAAGTGAAGCATCGGAATCTACAACTAGTGTCACAGGAATGGTTCAAAACATAGTCAGTAAGAAGATTCAGTCTTCTTGTCCTTAAGTCGGCATTGTGCCCTTTGTATTTAATTCCGATGCAATTTCTGTGTTTCATCGTCAATATGTAGGTCCAAGGGATACAGTGAACCTGGATTGAAGCACGGGAATCTATAACTAGAGTCACAGTAATGGATCAAAACATAGACAGTAAGAAGAGTCGGTCTTCTTGTACTTAAGTCGGCATTGTGCCTTTTGTATTTAATTCCGATGCAATTTCTGTGTTTCATCGTCAATAAGAAGGTCCAAGGGAAACAGTACTCATGAAGTGAAGCATCGGAATCTATAACTAGTGTCACTGGAATAGTTCAAAATACAGACAGTAAGAAGAGTCAGTCTTCTTGTACTTAAGTCGACATTGTGCCTTTTCTATTTAATTCCGATGCAATTTCTGTGTTTCATCGTCAATAAGTAGGTCAAAGGGATACAGTAAATCTGAAGTGAAGCATCGGAATCTATAACTAGTGTCACTGGAATGGTTCAAAATATAGACAGAAAGAAGAGTCAGTCTTCTTGCACTTAAGTCTGCATTGTGCCTTTTGTATTTAATTCCGATGCAATTTCTGTGTTTCGTCGTCAATAAGAAGGTCCAAGGGATACAGTAAACCTGGAGTGAAGCATCGGAATCTATAACTAGTGTCACAGGAATGGTTGAAAACATAGTCAGTTAGAAGAGTCAGTCTTCTTGTACTTAAGTTGGCATTGTGCCTTTTGTATTGAATTCCGATGCAATTTCTGTGTTTCATCGTGAATAAGAAGGTCAGAGGGATACAGTAAACCTGAAGTGAAGCATCGGAATGCACAACTAGTGTCACAGGAATGGTTCAAATCATAGACAGTATTAAAAGTCAGTCTTCTTGTACTTAAGTCGGCATTGTGCCTTTTGTATTTAATTCCGATGCAACATCTGTGTTTCATCGTCATTAAGAATGTCCAAGGTATACAGTAAACCTGAAGTAAAGCATCGGAATCCATAACTAGTGTCACAGGAATGGTTCAATCTATAATCAGTAAGAAGCGTTAGTGTTCTTGTACTTAAGTCGGCATTGTGCCTTTTCTATTTAATTCCGATTGAATTTCTGTGTTTCATCGTCAATAAGAAGGTCCAAGGGATACAGTAAACCTGGGGTGAAGCATCGTAATCCATAACTAGTGTCACAGGAAAGGTTCAAAGCATAGTCAGTAAGAAGAATCTGTCTTCTTGTACTTAAGTCGGCATTGTGCCTTTTCTATTTAATTCTGATGTAATTTCTGTGTTTCATCGTCAATAAGAAGGTCAGAGGGATACAGTAAACCTGAAGTGAAGCATCGGAATCTATAACTAGTGTCTCAGGAATGGTTCAAAACATAATCAGTAAGAAGATTCAGTCTTCTTGTCCTTAAGTCGGCATTGTGGATTTTGTATTTAATTCTGATGCAATTTCTGTGTTTCATCGTCAATAAGAAGGTCCAAGGGAAACAGTAAACCTGGAGTGTAGCATCGGAATCTATAAGGAGTGTCGCAGGAATGGTTCAAAACATAGACGGTAAGAAGAGTCAGTCTTCGTGTATTGAAGTCTTCATTTTGCCATTTGTATTTAATTCCGATGCAATTTCTGAGTTTCATCGTCAATAAGAAGGTCAGAGGGATACAGTGAACCTGAAGTGAAGCTTCGGAATCTATAACTAATGTCACAGGAATGGTTCAAAGCATAGTCAGTAAGAAGAGTCAGTCTTCTTGTCCTTGAGTCGGCATTTTGATTTTTGTATTTAATTCCGATGCAATTTCTGTGTTTCATCGTCAATAAGAAGGTCCAAGGGATATAGTAAACCTGGAGTGAAGCATCGGAATCTATAACTAATCTCACAGGAATGGTTCACATCATTGTCAATAAGAAGAGTCGGTCTTCATGTACTTAAGTCGGCATTGTCCATTTTGTATTTAATTCCTCTGCAATTTCTGTGTTTCGTCGTCAATATCAAGGTCCAAGGCATACAGTAAACCTGGAGTGAAGCATCGGAATCTATAATTAGTGTCACAGGAATGGTTCAAAACATAGTCAGTAAGAAGAGTCAGCCTTCTTGTCTTTAAGCTGGCATTGTACCTTTTGTATTTAATTCCGATGCAATTTCTGTGTTTCATCGTCAATAGGTAGGTCAGAGGTATACAGTAAACCTGAAGTGAAGCATCGGAATCCACAACTAGTGTCACAGGAATGGTTCAAACATAGACAGTAGAAAGAGTCAGTCTTCTTGTACATAAGTCAGCATTGTGTCTTTTGTATTTCATTCCGATGCAATTTCTGTGTTTCATCGTCAATATGAAGGTCCAAGGGATACAGTGAACCTGAAGTGAAGCATCGGAAACTATAACTAGTGTCACAGGAATGGTTCAAAACACAGTCAGTAAGAAGAGTCAGTGTTCTTGCACTTAAGTCGGGATTGTGCCTTTTCTACTTAATTCCGATGCTATTTCTGTGTTTCATCGTCAATAAGAAGGTCCAAGGGATACAGTAAAGCTGGAGTAAAGCATCAGAATCTGTAACTAGTGTCAATTGAATGGTTCAAAACTTAGACAGTAAGAAGAGCCAGTCTTCTTGTACTTGAGTCGGCATTGTGCCTTTTGTATTTAATTCCGATGCTATTTCTGAGTTTCATCGTCAATAAGAAGGTCAGAGGGATACAGTAAACCTGAAGGGAAGCATCGGAATCTATAACTAGTGTCACAGGAATGGTTCAAAACATAGTCAGTAAGGTAGTCAGTCTTCTTGTCCTTAAGTCGGCATTGTGCCTTTTGTATTTAATTCCGATGAAATTTCTGTGTTTCATCGTCAATAAGAATGTCCAAGGGATACAGTAAACCTGAAGTAAAGCATCGGAACCTACAACTAGTGTCACAGGATTGGTTCAAAACATAGACAGTAAGAAGAGTCAGTCTTCTTGTACTTAAGTCGGCATTGTGCCTTTTGTATGTAATTCCGATGCAATATCTATGTTTCATCGTCAATAAGAAGGTCCAAGGGAAACAGTAAACCTGGAGTGTAGCATCGGAATCTATAACGAGTGTCACAGGAATGGTTCAAAGCATAGACAGTAAGAAGAGTCAGTCTTCTTGTACTTAAGTCGGCATTGTGCCTTTTGTATTTGATTCCGATGCAATTTCTGTGTTTCATCGTCAATAAGAAGGTCCAAGGTATACAGTAAACCGGAAGTAAAGCATCGGAATCTATAACTAGTGTCACAGGAATGGTTCAAACTATAATCAGTAAGAAGAGTCAGTCTTCTTGTACTTAAGTCGGCATTGTGCCTTTTGTATTTAATTCCGATGCAATTTCTTTGTTTCATCGTCAATAAGAAGGTCCAAGGGATACAGTAAACCTGGAGTGAAGCATCGGAATCTATAACTAGTGTCACAGGAATGGTTCAAAACATAGACAGTAAGAAGAGTCAGTCTTCTTGTACTTAAGTTGGCATTGTGCCTTTTCTATTTAATTCCGATGCAATTTCTGTGTTTCATCGTCAATAAGAAGGTCCAAGGGATACAGTAAAACTGAAGTGAAGCATCGGAATCTATAACTAGTGTCACAGGAATGGTTCAAAACATAGACAGTAAGAAGAGTTAGTGTTCTTGTACTTAAGTCGGCATTGTGCCTTTTGTATTTAATTCCGATGCAATTTCTGTGTTTCATCGCCAAGTTGAAGGTACAAGGGATACAGTAAACCTGAAGTGAAGCATCGGAACCTACAACTAGTGTCACAGGATTGGTTCAAAACATAGACAGTAAGAAGAGTCCATCTTCTTGTACTTAAGTCTGCATTGTGCCTTTTGTATTTAATTCCGATGCAATTTCTGTGTTTCATCGCCATTAAGAAGGTCCAAGGGATACAGTAAACCTGAAGTGAAGCATCGGAATCTATGACTAGTGTCACAGGAATGGTTCAAATCATTGTCAATAAGAAGAGTCAGTCTTCTTGTACTTAAGTCGGCATTGTGCCTTTTGTATTTAATTCCGATGCAATTTCTGTGTTTCAACGTCAATAAGAAGGTACAAGAGATACAGTAAAACTGAAGTGAAGCGTCAAAATCTATAACTAGTGTCACAGGAATGGTTCAAATCCTTGTCAATAAGAAGAGTAAGTCTTCTTGTACTTAAGTCGGCATTGTGCCTTTTGTATTTGATTCCGATGCCATTTCTGTGTTTCATCGTCAATACGAAGGTCCAAGGGATACAGTAAACCTGATGTGAAGCATCGGAATCTATAACTAGTGTCACTGGAATGGTTCTAAATATAGACAGTAAGAAGAGTCAGTCTTCTTGTCCTTAAGTCGGCATTGTGCCTTTTGTATTTAATTCCGATGCAATTTCTGTGTTTCATCGTCAATAAGAATGTCCAAGGGATACTGTAAACCTGAAGTGAAGCATCGGAATCTATAACTAGTGTCACAGGAATGGTTCAAAACATAGTCAATAAGAAGAGTCAGTCTTCTTGTCCTTAAGTTTGCATTGTGCTTTTGGTATTTAATTCCGATGCAATTTCTGTGTTTCATCGCTAATAAGAAGGTCGGAGGTGTATTGTAAACCTGAAGTGAAGCATGGGAATCCACAACTAGTGTCACAGGAATGGTTCAAAACATAGACAGTAGGAAGAGTCAGTCTTCTTGTACTTAAGTCGGCATTGTGTCTTTTGTATTTAATTTGGATGCAATTTCTGTGCTTCATTGTCAATAAGAAGGTCCAAGGTATACAGTAAACCTGAAGTAAAGCATCGGAATCAATAACTAGTGTCACAGGAATGGTTCAAACTATAATCAGTAAGAAGAGTCAGTCTTCTTGTACTTAAGTCGGCATTGTGCCTTTTGTATTTAATTCCGATGCAATTTCTGTGTTTCATCGTCAATAAGAATGTCCAAGGGATAGAGTAAACCTGGAGTGAAGCATCGGAATGTGTAACTAGTGTCACAGGAATGGTTCAAAACATAGACAGTAAGAAGAGTCAGTCCGCTTGTACTTAAGTCGACATTGTGCCTTTTCTATTTAATTCCGATGCAATTTCTGTGTTTCATCGTCAATAAGAAGGTCCAAGGTATACAGCAAACATGAAGTGAAGCATCGCAATCTATAACTAGTGTCACAAGAATGGTCCGAATCATAGTCAGTAAGGAGAGTCAGACTTCTTGTACTTCAGTCGGCATTGTGCCTTTTCTATTTAATTCCGATGCAATTTCTGTGTTTCATCGTCAATAAGAAGGTCCAAGGGATACAGTAAACCTGGAGTGAAGCATCGGAATCTATCACTAGAGTCACAGGAATGGTTCAAAACATAGACAGTAAGAAGAGTCAGTCCTCTTGTACTTAAGTCGACATTGTGCCTTTTCTATTTAATTCCGATGCAATTTCTGTGTTTCATCGTCAATACGAAGGTCAGAGGGATACAATAAACCTGAAGTGGAGCATCGGAATCTATAACAAGTGTCACAGGAAAGGTTCAAAACATAGACAGTAAGAAGAGCTAGTCTTCTTGTCCTAAAGTCGGCATTGTGCCTTTTGTATTTAATTCCGATGCAATTTCTGTGTTTCATCGTCAATAAGTAGGTCAAAGGTATACAGTAAACCTGAAGTGAAGCATCGGAATCTATAACTAGTGTCACTGGAATGGTTCAAAATATAGACAGTAAGAAGAGTCAGTCTTCTTGCACTTAAGTCGGCATTGTGCCTTTTGTATTTAATTCCGATGCAATTTCTGTGTTTCGTCGTCAATAAGAAGGTCCAAGGGATACAGTAAACCTGGAGTGAAGCATCGGAATCTATAACTAGTGTCACAGGAATGGTTGAAAACATAGTCAGTTAGAAGAGTCAGTCTTCCTGTACTTAAGTTGGCATTGTGCCTTTTGTATTGAATTCCGATGCAATTTCTGTGTTTCATCGCCAATAAGAAGGTCAGAGGGATACAGTAAACCTGAAGTGAAGCATCGGAATGCACAACTAGTGTCACAGGAATGGTTCAAACCATAGACAGTAGGAAAAGTCAGTCTTCTTGTACTTAAGTCGGCATTGTGCCTTTTGTATTTAATTCCGATGCAATATTTGTGTTTCATCGTCATTAAGAATGTCCAAGGTATACAGTAAACCTGAAGTAAAGCATCGGAATCCATAACTAGTGTCACAGGAATGGTTCAATCTATAATCAGTAAGAAGCGTTAGTGTTCTTGTACTTAAGTCGGCATTGTGCCTTTTCTATTTAATTCCGATTGAATTTCTGTGTTTCATCGTCAATAAGAAGGTCCAAGGAATACAGTTAACCTGGGGTGAAGCATCGTAATCTATAACTAGTGTCACAGGAAAGGTTCAAAGCATAGACAGTAAGAAGAGTCAGTCTTCTTGTACTTAAGTCGGCATTGTGCCTTTTCTATTTAATTCTGATGCAATTTCTGTGTTTCATCGTCAATAACAAGGTCAGAGGGATACAGTAAACCTGAAGTGAAGCATCAGAATCTACAACTAGTGTCACAGGAATGGTTCAAAACATAATCAGTAAGAAGATTCAGTCTTCTTGTCCTTAAGTCGGCATTGTGCATTTTGTATTTAATTCTGAAGCAATTTCTGTGTTTCATCGTCAATAAGAAGGTCCAAGGAAAACAGTAAACCTGGAGTGTAGCATCGGAATCTATATGGAGTGTCGCAGGAATGGTTCAAAACATAGACAGTAAGAAGAGTCAGTCTTCGTGTAATGAAGTCGGCATTTTGCCATTTGTATTTAATTCCGATGCAATTTCTGAGTTTCATCGCCAAGAAGAAGGTCAGAGGGTAACAGTGAACCTGAAGTGAAGCTTCGGAATCTATAACTAATGTGACAGGTATGGTTCAAAGCATAGTCGGTAAGAAGAGTCAGTCTTCTTGTCCTTAAGTCGGCATTGTGATTTTTGTATTTAATTCCGATGCAATTTCTGTGTTTCATCGTCAATAAGAAGGTCCAAGGGATATAGTAAACCTGAAGTGAAGCATCGGAATGCACAACTAGTGTCACAGGAATGGTTCAAACCATAGACAGTAGGAAAAGTCAGTCTTCTTGTACTTAAGTCGGCATTGTGCCTTTTGTATTTAATTCCGATGCAATATTTGTGTTTCATCGTCAATAAGAAGGTCCAAAGGATACAGTAAACCTGAAGTGAAGCATCGGGTTCTATAACTAATCTCACTGGAATGGTTCACATCATTGTCAATAAGAAGAGTCGGTCTTCATGTACTTAAGTCGGCATTGTCCATTTTGTATTTAATTCCGATGCAATTTCTGTGTTTCGTCGTCAATATCAAGGTCCAAGGGATACAGTAAACCTGGAGTGAAGCATTGGAATCTATAATTAGTGTCACAGGAATGGTTCAAAACATAGTCAGTAAGAAGAGTCAGCCTTCTTGTCTTTAAGCTGGCATTGTACCTTTTGTATTTATTTCCGATGCAATTTCTGTGTTTCATCGTCAATAGGTAGGTCAGAGGTATACAGTAAACCTGAAGGGAAGCATCGGAATCCACAAGTAGTGTCACAGGAATGGTTCAAACATAGACAGTAGAAAGAGATAGTCTTCTTGTACTTAAGTCGGCATTGTGTCTTTTGTATGTCATTCCGATGCAATTTCTGTGTTTCAACGTCAATAAGAAGGTCCAAGGGATACAGTAAACCTGAAGTGAAGCATCAGAATCTATAACTAGTGTCACAGGAATATTTCAAAACACAGTCAGTAAGAAGAGTCAGTGTTCTTGCACTCAAGTCGGCATTGTGCCTTTTCTACTTAATTCCGATGCTATTTCTGTGTTTCATCGTCAATAAGAAGGTCCAAGGGATACAGTAAAGCTGTAGTAAAGCGTCAGAATCTGTAACTAGTGTCAATTGAATGGTTCAAAACTTAGACAGTAAGAAGACCCAGTCTTCTTGTACTTAAGTCGGCATTGTGCCTTTTGTATTTAATTCCGATGCTATTTCTGAGTTTCATCGTCAATAAGAAGGTCAGAGGGATACAGTAAACCTGAAGGGAACCATCGGAATCTATAACTAGTGTCACAGGAATGGTTCAAAACATAGTCAGTAAGGTAGTCAGTCTTCTTGTCCTTATGTCGGCATTGTGCCTTTTGTATTTAATTCCGATGCAATTTCTGTGTTTCATCGTCAATAAGAATGTCCAAGGGATACAGTAAACCTGAAGTGAAGCATCGGAACCTACAACTAGTGTCACAGGATTGGTTCAAAACATAGACAGTAAGAAGAGTCAGTCTTCTTGTACTTAAGTCGGCATTGTGCCTTTTGTATTTAATTCCGATGCAATATCTGTGTTTCATCGTCAATAAGAAGGTCCAAGGGAAACAGTAAACCTGGAGTGTAGCATCGGAATCTATAACGAGTGTCACAGGAATGGTTCAAAACATAGACAGTAAGAAGAGTCAGTCTTCTTGTATTTAAGTCGGCATTGTGCCTTTTGTATTTGATTTCGATGCAATTTCTGTGTTTCATCGTCAATAAGAAGGTCCAAGGTATACAGTAAACCGGAAGTAAAGCATCGGAATCTATACCTAGTGTCACAGGAATGGTTCAAATTATAATCAGTAAGAAGAGTCAGTCTTCTTGTACTTAAGTCGGCATTGTGCCTTTTGTATTTAATTGCGATGCAATTTCTGTGTTTCATCGTCAATAAGAAGGTCCAAGGGATACAGTAAACCTGGAGTGAAGCATCGGAATCTATAACTAGTGTCACAGGAATGGTTCAAAACATAGACAGTAAGAAGAGTCAGTTTTCTTGTACTTAAGTCGGCATTGTGCCTTTTCTATTTAATTCCGATGCAATTTCTGTGTTTCATCGTCAATAAGAAGGTCCAAGGGATAGAGTAAAACTGAAGTGAAGCATCGGAATCTATAACTAGTGTCACAGGAATGGTTCAAAACATAGACAGTAAGAAGAGTTAGTGTTCTTGTACTTAAGTCGGCATTGTGCCTTTTGTATTTAATTCCGATGCAATTTCTGTGTTTCATCGCCAAGTTGAAGGTACAAGGGATACAGTAAACCTGAAGTGAAGCATCGGAACCTACAACTAGTGTCACAGGATTGGTTCAAAACATAGACAGTAAGAAGAGTCCGTCTTCTTGTACTTAAGTCGGCATTGTGCCTTTTGTATTTAATTCCGATGCAATTTCTGTGTTTCATCGCCAATAAGAAGGCCCAAGGGATACAGTAAACCTGAAGTGAAGCATCGGAATCTATAACTAGTGTCACTGGAATGGTTCAAATCATTGTCAATAAGAAGAGTCAGTCTTCTTGTACTTAAGTCGGCATTGTGCCTTTTGGATTTAATTCCGATGCAATTTCTGTGTTTCAACATCAATAAGAAGGTACAAGAGATACAGTAAACCTGAAGTGAAGCGTCAAAATCTATAACTAGTGTCACAGGAATGGTTCAAATCCTTGTCAATAAGAAGAGTAAGTCTTCTTGTACTTAAGTCGGCATTGTGCCTTTTGTATTTGATTCCGATGCCATTTCTGTGTTTCATCGTCAATACGAAGGTCCAAGGGATACAGTAAACCTGATGTGAAGCATCGGAATCTATAACTAGTGTCACTGGAATGGTTCTCAATATAGACAGTAAGAAGAGTCAGTCTTCTTGTCCTTAAGTCGGCATTGTGCCTTTTGTATTTAATTCCGATGCAATTTCTGTGTTTCATCGTCAATAAGAATGTCCAAGGGATACAGTAAACCTGAAGTGAAGCATCGGAATCTATAACTAATCTCACTGGAATGGTTCACATCATTGTCAATAAGAAGAGTCGGTCTTCATGTACTTAAGTCGGCATTGTCCATTTTGTATTTAATTCCGATGCAATTTCTGTGTTTCGTCGTCAATATCAAGGTCCAAGGGATACAGTAAACCTGGAGTGAAGCATTGGAATCTATAATTAGTGTCACAGGAATGGTTCAAAACATAGTCAGTAAGAAGAGTCAGCCTTCTTGTCTTTAAGCTGGCATTGTACCTTTTGTATTTATTTCCGATGCAATTTCTGTGTTTCATCGTCAATAGGTAGGTCAGAGGTATACAGTAAACCTGAAGGGAAGCATCGGAATCCACAAGTAGTGTCACAGGAATGGTTCAAACATAGACAGTAGAAAGAGATAGTCTTCTTGTACTTAAGTCGGCATTGTGTCTTTTGTATGTCATTCCGATGCAATTTCTGTGTTTCAACGTCAATAAGAAGGTCCAAGGGATACAGTAAACCTGAAGTGAAGCATCGGAATCTATAACTAGTGTCACAGGAATATTTCAAAACACAGTCAGTAAGAAGAGTCAGTGTTCTTGCACTCAAGTCGGCATTGTGCCTTTTCTACTTAATTCCGATGCTATTTCTGTGTTTCATCGTCAATAAGAAGGTCCAAGGGATACAGTAAAGCTGTAGTAAAGCGTCAGAATCTGTAACTAGTGTCAATTGAATGGTTCAAAACTTAGACAGTAAGAAGACCCAGTCTTCTTGTACTTAAGTCGGCATTGTGCCTTTTGTATTTAATTCCGATGCTATTTCTGAGTTTCATCGTCAATAAGAAGGTCAGAGGGATACAGTAAACCTGAAGGGAACCATCGGAATCTATAACTAGTGTCACAGGAATGGTTGAAAACATAGTCAGTAAGGTAGTCAGTCTTCTTGTCCTTATGTCGGCATTGTGCCTTTTGTATTTAATTGCGATGCAATTTCTGTGTTTCATCGTCAATAAGAAGGTCCAAGGTATACAGTAAACCGGAAGTAAAGCATCGGAATCTATACCTAGTGTCACAGGAATGGTTCAAATTATAATCAGTAAGAAGAGTCAGTCTTCTTGTACTTAAGTCGGCATTGTGCCTTTGGTATTTAATTGCGATGCAATTTCTGTGTTTCATCGTCAATAAGAAGGTCCAAGGGATACAGTAAACCTGGAGTGAAGCATCGGAATCTATAACTAGTGTCACAGGAATGGTTCAAAACATAGACAGTAAGAAGAGTCAGTTTTCTTGTACTTAAGTCGGCATTGTGCCTTTTCTATTTAATTCCGATGCAATTTCTGTGTTTCATCGTCAATAAGAAGGTCCAAGGGATAGAGTAAAACTGAAGTGAAGCATCGGAATCTATAACTAGTGTCACAGGAATGGTTCAAAACATAGACAGTAAGAAGAGTTAGTGTTCTTGTACTTAAGTCGGCATTGTGCCTTTTGTATTTAATTCCGATGCAATTTCTGTGTTTCATCGCCAAGTTGAAGGTACAAGGGATACAGTAAACCTGAAGTGAAGCATCGGAACCTACAACTAGTGTCACAGGATTGGTTCAAAACATAGACAGTAAGAAGAGTCCGTCTTCTTGTACTTAAGTCGGCATTGTGCCTTTTATATTTAATTCCGATGCAATTTCTGTGTTTCATCGCCAATAAGAAGGCCCAAGGGATACAGTAAACCTGAAGTGAAGCATCGGAATCTATAACTAGTGTCACTGGAATGGTTCAAATCATAGTCAATAAGAAGAGTCAGTCTTCTTGTACTTAAGTCGGCATTGTGCCTTTTGGATTTAATTCCGATGCAATTTCTGTGTTTCAACGTCAATAAGAAGGTACAAGACATACAGTAAACCTGAAGTGAAGCGTCAAAATCTATAACTAGTGTCACAGGAATGGTTCAAATCCTTGTCAATAAGAAGAGTAAGTCTTCTTGTACTTAAGTCGGCATTGTGCCTTTTGTATCTGATTCCGATGCCATTTCTGTGTTTCATCGTCAATACGAAGGTCCAAGGGATACAGTAAACCTGATGTGAAGCATCGGAATCTATAACTAGTGTCACTGGAATGGTTCTCAATATAGACAGTAAGAAGAGTCAGTCTTCTTGTCCTTAAGTCGGCATTGTGCCTTTTGTATTTAATTCCGATGCAATTTCTGTGTTTCATCGTCAATAAGAATGTCCAAGGGATACAGTAAACCTGAAGTGAAGCATCGGAATCTATAACTAGTGTCACAGGAATGGTTCAAAACATAGTCAATAAGAAGAGTCAGTCTTCTTGTCCTTAAGTTTGCATTGTGCTTTTGGTATCTAATTCCGATGCAATTTCTGTGTTTCATCGCTAATAAGAAGGTCAGAGGTGTACAGTAAACCTGAAGTGAAGCATGGGAATCCACAACTAGTGTCACAGGAATGGTTCAAAACATAGACAGTAGGAAGAGTCAGTCTTCTTGTACTTAAGTCGGCATTGTGCCTTTTGTATTTAATTCCGATGCAATTTCTGTGCTTCATTGTCAATAAGAAGGTCCAAGGTATACAGTAAACCTGAAGTAAAGCATCGGAATCAATAACTAGTGTCACAGGAATGGTTCAAACTATAATCAGTAAGAAGAGTTAGTCTTCTTGTACTTAAGTCGGCATTGTGTCTTTTGTATTTAATTCCGATGCAATTTCTGTGTTCCATCGCCAAGTTGAAGGTACAAGGGATACAGTAAACCTGAAGTGAAGCATCGGAATCTATAACTAAATTCACAGGAATGGTTCAAATCATTGTCAATAAGAAGAGTCGGTCTCCATGTACTTAAGTCGGCATTGTGCCTTTTGTATTTAATTCCGATGCAATTTCTGTGTTTCAACGTCAATAAGAAGGTACAAGGGATACAGTAAACCTGAAGTGAAGCGTCGGAATCTATAACAAGTGTCACAGGAATGGTTCAAAACATAGACAGTAGGAAGAGTCAGTGTTCTTGTACTAAAGACGGCATTGTGCCTTTTGTATTTAATTCCGATGCAATTTCTGTGTTTCATCGTCAACAAGAAGGTCCAAGGGATACAGTAAACCTGAAGTGAAGCATCGGAATCTATAACTAGTGTCCCTGGAATGGTTCTAAATATAGACAGTAAGAAGAGTCAGTTTTCCTGTACTTAAGTCGGCATTGTGGCTTTTATATTTAATTCCGATGCTATTTCTGTGATTCATCGTCAATAAGAAGGTCCAAGGGAAACAGTAAACCTGAAGTGAAGCATCGGAACCTATAACGAGTGTCACAGGAATGGTTTAAAACGTAGACAGTGCGAAGAGTCAGTCTTCTTGTACTTAAGTCGGCTTTGTGGCTGTACTATTTAATTCCGATGCAATTTCTGTGTTTCGTCGCCAATAACAAGGTCCAAGGGATACTGTAAACCTGAAGTGAAGCATCGGAATCTATAACTAGTGTCACAGGAATGGTTCAAATCATAGACAGTAAGAAGAGTCAGTGTTCTTGTACTTAAGTCGGCATTGTGCCTTTTGTATTTAATACCGATGCAATTTCTGTGTATCATCGCCAAGTTGAAGGTACAAGGGATACAGTAAACCTGAAGTGAAGCATCGGAATCTATAACTAAATTCACAGGAATGGTTCAAATCATTGTCAATAAGAAGAGTCGGTCTCCATGTACTTAAGTCGGCATTGTGCCTTTTGTATTTAATTCCGATGCAATTTCTGTGTTTCATCGTCAATAAGAATGTCCAAGGGATAGAGTAAACCTGGAGTGAAGCATCGGAATGTATAATTTGTGTCACAGGAATGGTTCAAAACATAGACAGTAAGAAGAGTCAGTCTTCTTTAACTTAAGTCGGCATTGTGACTTTTCTATTTCATTCCGATGCAATTTCTGTGTTTCATTGTCAATAAGAAGGTCCAAGGGATACAGTAAACCTGAAGTGAAGCATCGGAATCTGTAACTAGTGTCACAGGAATGGTTCAAAACATAGACAGTAAGAAGAGTCAGTGTTCTTGTACTTAAGTCGGCATTGTGCCTTTTGTATTTAATTCCGATGCAATTTCTGTGTCTCATCGCCAAGTTGAAGGTACAAGGGATACAGTAAACCTGAAGTGAAGCATCGCAATCTATAACTAAATTCACAGGAATGGTTCAAATCATTGTCAATAAGAAGAGTCGGTCTCCATGTACTTAAGTCGGCATTGTGCCTTTTGTATTTCATTCCGATGCAATTTCTGTGTTTCAACGTCAATAAGAAGGTACAAGGGATACAGTAAACCTGAAGTGAAGCGTCGGAATCTATAACAAGTGTCGCAGGAATGGTTCAAAACATAGACAGTAGGAAGAGTCAGTGTTCTTGTACTTAAGACGGCATTGTGCCTTTTGTATTTAATTCCGATGCAATTTCTGTGTTTCATCGTCAACAAGAAGGTCCATGGGATACAGTAAACCTGAAGTGAAGCATCGGAATCTACAACTAGCGTCACAGGATTGGTTCAAAACATAGACAGTAAAAAGAGTCAGTCTTCTTGTACTTAAGTCGGCATTGTGCCTTTTGTATTTAATTCCTATGCAATTTCTGTGATTCATCGTCAATAAGAAAGTCAGAGGGATACAGTAAACCTTAAGTGAAGCATCGGAATCTATAACTAGTGTCACTGGAATGGTTCTAAATATAGACAGTAAGAAGAGTCAGTTTTCCTGTACTTAAGTCGGCATTGTGGCTTTTGTATTTAATTCCGATGCTATTTCTGTGATTCATCGTCAATAAGAAGGTCCAAGGGAAACAGTAAACCTGAGGTGAAGCATCGGAACCTATAACGAGTGTCACAGGAATGGTTCAAAACATAGACAGTACGAAGAGTCAGTCTTCTTGTACTTAAGTCGGCATTGTGCCTTTTGTATTTAATTCCGATGCAATTTCTGTGTTTCATCGTCAATAAGAAGGTCCAAGGGATACAGTAAAACTGATGTGAAGCATCGGAATCTATAACTAGTGTCACAGGAATGGTTCAAAACACAGTCAGTAAGAAGAGTCAGTCTTCTTGCACTTAAGTCGGCATTGTGCCTTTTCTATTTAATTCCGATGCTATTTCTGTGTTTCATCGTCAATAAGAAGGCCCAAGGGATACAGTAAAGCTGGAGTGAAGCATCGGAACCTACAACTAGTGTAACAGGATTGGTTCAAAACATAGACAGTAAGAAGAGCCAGTCTTCTTGTTCTTAAGTCGGCATTGTGCCTTTTGTATTTAATTCCGATGCTATTTCTGAGTTTCATCGTCAATAAGAAGGTCAGAGGGATACAGTAAACCTGATGGGAAGCATCGGAATCTATAACTAGTGTCACAGAATGGTTCAAAACATAGTCAGTAAGAAGAGTCAGTCTTGTTGTCCTTAAGTCGGCATTGTGCCTTTTGTATTTAATTCCGATGCAATTTCTGTGTTTCATCGTCAATAAGAATGTCCAAGGGATACAGTTAACCTGAAGTGAAGCATCGGAACCTACAACTAGTGTAACAGGATTGGTTCAAAACATAGACAGTAAGAAGAGTCAGTCTTCTTGTACTTAAGTCGGCATTGTGCCTTTTGTATTTAATTCCGATGCCATATCTGTGTTTCATCGTCAATAAGAAGGTCCAAGGGAAACAGTACACCTGAAGTGAAGCATCGGAATCTATAACTAGTGTCACAGGAATGGTTCAAACCATATACAGTACGAAGACTAAGTCTTCTTGTACTTAAGTCGGCATTGTGCCTGTACTATTTAATTCCGATGCAATTTCTGTGTTTCATCGTCAATAACAAAGTCCAAGGGATACAGTAAACCTGGAATGAAGCATCGGAATCTATAATTAGTGTCACAGGAATGGTTCAATATATAGTCAGTAGGAAGAGTCAGTCTTCTTGTCCTTAAGGCGGCATTGTGCCTTTTGTATTTAATACCGATGCAATTTCTGTGTTTCATCGTCAATAAGAATGTCCAAGGGATACAGTAAACCTGAAGTGAAGCATCGGAACCTACAACTAGTGTCACAGGATTGGTTCAAAGCATAGACAGTAAGAAGAGTCAGTCTTCTTGTCCTTAAGTCGGCATTGTGCCTTTCGTATTTAATTCCGATGCAATTTCTGTGTTTCACCCTCAATAAGAAGGTCAGAGGGATACAGTAAACCTGAAGTGAAGCATCGGAATCTGTAACTAGTGTCACAGTAATGGTTCAAAACATATACAGTAAGAAGAATCAGTCTTCTTGTACTTAAGTCGGCATTGTGCCTTTTGTATTTGATTCCAATGCAATTTCTGTGTTTCACCGTCAATACTAAGGTCCAAGGGATACAGTAAACCTGATGTGAAGCTTCGGCATCTATAACTAGTGCCACAGGAATGGTTCAAAACATAGACAGTACGAAGAGTCAGTCTTCTTGTACTTAAGTCGGCATTGTTCCTTTTCTATTTAATTCCGATGCAATTTCTGTGTTTCATCGTGAATAACAAGGTCCAAGGGATACAGTAAACCTGGAGTGAAGCATCGGAATCTATAACTAGTGTCACAGGAATGGTTCAAAACATAGTCAGTAAGAAGAGTCAGTCTTCTTGTCCTTAAGTTTGCATTGTGCTTTTGGTATTTAATTCCGATGCAATTTCTGTGTTTCATCGTCAATAAGGAGGTCAGAGGTGTACAGGAAACCTGAAGTGAAGCATCGGAATCCACAACTAGTGTCACAGGAATGGTTCAAAACATAGACAGTAGGAAGAGTCTGTCTTCCTGTACTTAAGTCGGCATTGTGCCTTTTGTATTTAATTCCGATGCAATATCTGTGTTACATCGGCAATAAGAAGGTCCAATGTATACAGTAAACCTGAAGTAAAGCATCGGAATCTATAACTAGTGTCACAGGAATGGTTCAAACTATAATCAGTAAGAAGAGTCAGTCTTCTTGTACTTAAGTCGGCATTGTGCCTTTTGTATTTAATTCCGATGCAATTTCTGTGTTTCATCGTCAATAAGAAGGTCCAAGGGATACAGTAAACCTGGAGTGAAGCATCGGAATCTATAACTAGTGTCACAGGAATGGTTCAAGACATAGACAGCAAGAAGAGTCAGTCTTCTTGTACTTAAGTCGGGATTGTGCCTTTTCTATTTAATTCCGATGCAATTTCTGTGTTTCATCGTCAATAAGAAGGTCAGAGGGATACAGTAAACCTAAGGTGAAGCATCGCAATCTATAACTAGTGTCACAGGAATGGTTCAAACATAATCGATAAGAAGAGTCAGTCCTCTTGTACTTAAGTCGGCATTGTGCCTTTTGTATTTAATTCCGATGCAATTTCTGTGACTCATCGTCAATAAGATGGTCCAAGGGATACAGTAAACCTGGAGTGTAGCATCGGAATCTATAACTAGTGTCACAGGAATGGTTCAAAACATAGACAATAAGAAGAGTCAGTCTTCGTGTACTTAAGTCGGCATTTTGCCTTTTGTATTTAATTCCGGTGCAATTTCAGTGTTTCATCGTCAATAAGAGGGTCAGAGGGATACAGTAAACCTGAAGTGAAGCATCGGAATCTATAACTAGTGTCACAGGAATGGTTCAAAACATAGTCAGTAAGAAGAGTCGGTCTTCTTGTACTAAAGTCGGCATGGTGCATTTTGTATTTAATTCCGATGCAATTTCTGTGTTTCATCGTCAATAACAAGGTCCAAGGGATACAGTACACATGAAGTGAAGCATCGGACTCTATAACTAGTGTCACTGGAATAGTTAAAAATATAGACAGTAAGAAGAGTCAGTCTTCTTGTACTTAAGTCGGCATTGTGCCTTTTCTATTTAATTCCGATTAAATTTCTTTGTTTCATCGTCAATAGGAAGGTCCAAGGGATACAGTAAACATGAAGTGAAGCACCGGAATCTATAACTAGTGTCACTGGAATAGTTCAAAATATAGACAGTAAGTAGGTCAGTCTTCTTGTACATAAGTCGGCATTGTGCCTTTTGTATATAATTCCGATGCAATTTCTGTGATTCATCGTCAATAAGAAGGTCCAAGGGATACAATAAACCTGAAGTGAAGCATCGGACTCTATAACTAGTGTCACTGAAAAGGTTCAAAACATAGACAGTAGGAAGAGTCAGTCACCTCATACTTAATTCGGCATTGTGCCTTTTGTATTTAATTCCGATGCAATTTCTGTGTTTCATCGTCAATAAGAAGGTCCAAGGGAAACAGTAAACCTGAAGTGAAGCATCGGTATCTATAACTAGTGTCACAGGAATGGTTCCACACATAGACAGTACGAAGAGTCAGTCTTCTTGTACTTAAGTCGGCATGGTGGCTTTTGTATTTAATTCCGATGCAATTTCTGTGTTTCATAGTCAATACGAACGTCAGAGGGATACAGTAAAACTGAAGTGAAGCATCGGAATCCAAAACTAGTGTCACAGGAACGGTTCAGACATAGACAGTAGGAAGAGACAGTCTTCTTGTACGTAAGTCGGCATTGTGACTTTTCAATTTAATTCCGATGCAATTTCTGTGTTTCATCGTCAATAAGAAGGTCCAAGGGATACAGTAAACCTGAAGTGAAGCATCGGAATCTATAACTAGTGTCACAGGAATGGTTCAAAACATAGACAGTAAGAAGAGTCAGTGTTCTTGTACTTAAGTCGGCATTGTGCCTCTTGTATTTAATTCCGATGCAATTTCTGTGTTTCATCGCCAAGTTGAAGGGACAAGGGATACAGTAAACCTGAAGTGAAGCATCGGAATCTATAACTAATGTCACAGGAATGGTTCAAATCATTGTCAATAAGAAGAGTCGGTCTCCATGTACTTAAGTCGGCATTGTGCCTTTTGTATTTAATTCCGATGCAATTTCTGTGTTTCAACGTCAATAAGAAGGTACAAGGGATACAGTAAACCTGAAGTGAAGCGTCGGAATCTATAACAAGTGTCACAGGAATGGTTCAAAACATAGACAGTAGGAAGAGTCAGTGTTCTTGTACCTTAGACGGCATTGTGCCATTTGTATTTCATTCCGATGCAATTTCTGTGTTTCATCGTCAATAAGAAGGTCCAAGGGATACAGTAAACCTGAAGTGAAACATCGGAATCTACAACTAGCGTCACAGGATTGGTTGAAAACATAGACAGTAAGAAGAGTCAGTCTTCTTGTACTTAAGTCGGCATTGTGCCTTTTGTATTTAATTCCGATGCAATTTCTGTGATTCATCGTCAATAAGAAAGTCAGAGGGATACAGTAAACCTGAAGTGAAGCATCGGAATCTATAACTAGTGTCACAGGAATGGTTCAAAACATAGACAGTAAGAAGAGTCAGGCTTCTTGTACTTAAGATGGCATTGTGCCTTTTGTATTTGAATCCTATGCAATTTCTGTGTTTCATCGTCAATAAGAAGGTCCAAGTGATACAGTAAACCTGAAGTGAAGCATCGGAATCTATAACTAGTGTCACTGGAATGGTTCTAAATATAGACAGTAAGAAGAGTCAGTTTTCCTGCACTTAAGTCGGCATTGTGGCTTTTGTATTTAATTCCGATGCAATTTGTGTAATTCATCGTCAATAAGAAGGTCCAAGGGTTCAAATGGCTCTGAGCACTATGCGACTTAACTTCTGAGGTCATCAGTCGCCTAGAACTTAGAACTAATTAAACCTAACTAACCTAAGGACATCACACACATCCATGCCCGAGGCAGGATTCGAACCTGCGACCGCAGCGGTCACGCGGTTCCAGACTGAAGCGCCTTTAACCGCACGGCCACACCGGCCGGCAAGGTCCAAGGGATACAGTTAACCTGGAGTGAAGCATCGGAATCTATAATTAGTGTCACAGGAGTAGTTCAAAACATAGTCAGTAGGAAGAGTCAGTCTTCTTGTCCTTAAGTCGGCATTGTGCCTTTTGTATTTAATTCCGATGCAATTTCTGTGTTTCATCGTCAATAAGAAGGTCCAAGGGATACAGTAAACCTGAAGTGAAGCATCGGAATCTATAACTAGTGTCACAGAATGGTTCAAAACATAGTCAGTAAGAAGAGTCAGTCTTCTTGTCCTTAAGTCGGCATTGTGCCTTTTGTATTTAATTCCGATGCAATTTCTGTGTTTCATCGTCAATAAGAATGTCCAAGGGATACAGTAGACCTGAAGTGAAGCATCGGAACCTACAACTAGTGTAACAGGAATGGTTCAAAACATAGACAGTAAGAAGAGTCAGTCTTCTTGTACTTAAGTCGGCATTGTGCCTTTTCTATTTAATTCCGATGCTATTTCTGTGTTTCATCGTCAATAAGAAGGTCCAAGGGATACAGTAAAGCAGGAGTGAAGCATCGGAATCTGTAACTAGTGTCAATGGAATGGTTCTAAACATAGACAGTAAGAAGAGTCAGTCTTCTTGTACTTAAGTCGGCATTGTGCCTTTCGTATTTAATTCCGATGCAATTTCTGTGTTTCACCCTCAATAAGGTCAGAGGGATACAGTAAACCTGAAGTGAAGCATCGGAATCTATAACTAGTGTCACTGGAATGGTTCTAAATATAGACAGTAAGAAGAGTCAGTCTTCCTATACTTAAGTCGGCATTGGGCTTTTGTGTTTAATACCGATGCAATTTCTGTGATTCATCGTCAATAAGAAGGTCCAAGGGAAACAGTAAACCTGAAGTGGAGCATCGGAATCCATAACTAGTGTCACTGGAATGGTTCAAAACATAGACAGTACGAAGAGTCAGTCTTCTTGTACTTAAGTCGGCATTGTTCCTTTTCTATTTAATTCCGATGCAATTTCTGTGTTTCATCGTGAATAACAAGGTCCAAGGGATACAGTAAACCTGGAGTGAAGCATCGGAATCTATAACTAGTGTCACAGGAATGGTTCAAAACATAGTCAGTAAGAAGAGTCAGTCTTCTTGTCCTTAAGTTTGCATTGTGCTTTTGGTATTTAATTCCGATGAAATTTCTGTGTTTCATCGTCAATAAGAAGGTCAGAGGTGTACAGGAAACCTGAAGTGAAGCATCGGATTCCACAACTAGTGTCTTAGGAATGGTTCAAAACATAGACAGTAGGAAGAGTCAGTCTTCTTGTACTTAAGTCGGCATTGTGCCTTTTGTATTTAATTCCTATGCAATATCTGTGTTTCACCGTCAATAAGAAGGTCCAAGGTATACAGTAAACCTGAAGTAAAGCATCGGAATCTATAACTAGTGCACAGGAATGGCTCAAAGTATAATCAGTAAGAAGAGTCAGTCTTCTTGTACTTATGTCGGCATTGTGCCTTTTGTATTTAATTCCGATGCAATTTCTGTGTTTCATCGTCAATAAGAAGGTCCGAGCGATACAGTAAACCTGGAGTGAAGCATCGGAATCTATAACTAGTGTCACAGGAATGGTTCAAGACATAGACAGTAAGAAGAGTCAGTCTTCTTGTACTTAAGTAGGGATTGTGCCTTTTCTATTTAATTCCGATGCAATTTCTGTATTTCATCGTCAATAAGAAGGTCAGAGGGATACAGTAAACCTAAGGTGAAGCATCGCAATCTATAACTAGTGTCACAGGAATGGTTCAAACAAAATCGATTAGAAGAGTCAGTCTTCTTGTACTTAAGTCGGCATTGTGCCTTTTGTATTTAATTCCGATGCAATTTCTGTGTTTCATCGTCAATAAGAAGGTCCAAGGGATACAGTAAACCTGGAGTGTAGCATCGGAATCTATAACTAGTGTCAGAGGAATGGTTCAAAACATAGACAATAAGAAGAGTCAGTCTTCGTGTACTTAAGTCGGCATTTTGCCTTTTGTATTTAATTCCGATGCAATTTCTGTGTTTCATCGTCAATAAGAGGGTCAGAGGGATACAGTAAACCTGAAGTGAAGCATCGGAATCTATAACTAGTGTCACAGGAATGGTTCAAAACATAGTCAGTAAGAAGAGTCGGTCTTCTTGTACTAAAGTCGGCATTGTGCCTTTTGTATTTAATTCCGATGCAATTTCTGTGTTTCATCGTCAATAACAAGGTCCAAGGGATACAGTACACATGAAGTGAAGCATCGGAATCTATAACTAGTGTCACTGGAATATTAAAAGTATAGACAGTAAGAAGAGTCCGTCTTCTTGTACTTAAGTCGGCATTGTGCCTTTTCTATTTAATTTCGATTAAATTTCTTTGTTGCATCGTCAATAGGAAGGTCCAAGGGATACAGTCAACATGAAGTGAAGCACCGGAATCTATAACTTGTGTCACTGGAATAGTTCAAAATATAGACAGTAAGTAGGTCAGTCTTCTTGTACATAAGACGGCATTGTGCCTTTTGTATATAATTCCGATGCAATTTCTGTGATTCATCGTCAATAAGAAGGTCCAAGGGATACAATAAACCTGAAGTGAAGCATCGGACTCTATAACTAGTGTCACTGAAATGGTTCAAAGCAAAGACAGTAGGAAGAGTCAGTCACCTCACTCTTAAGTCGGCATTGTGCCTTTTGTATTTAATTCCGATGCTATTTCTGTGTTTCATCGTCAATAAGAAGGTCCAAGGGAAACAGTAAACCTGAAATGAAGCATCGGTATCTATAACTAGTGTCACAGGAATGGTTCCACACATAGACAGTACGAAGAGTCAGTCTTCTTGTACTTAAGTCGGCATGGTGGCTTTTGTATTTAATTCCGATGCAATTTCTGTGTTTCATAGTCAATTTGAACGTCAGAGGGATACAGTAAACCTGAAGTGAAGCATCGGAATCTATAACTAGTGTCACAGGAATGGTTCAAAACATAGACAGTAAGAAGAGTCAATTTTCCTGTACTTAAGTCGGCATTGTGCCTTTTCTATTTAATTCCGATACAATTACTGTGTTTCATCGTCAATAAGAAGGTCCAAGGTATACAGCAAACCTGAAGTGATGCATCGGAATCTATAACTAGTGTCACAGGAATGGTTCAAAACATAGTCAGTAAGAAGAGTCAGTCTTCTTGTACTTAAGTCGGCATTGGGCCTTTTGTATTTGATTCCGATGCAATTTCTGTATTTCATCATCAATAAGAGGGTCAGAGTGGTACAGTAAACCTAAAGTGAAGCTTCGGAATCTATAACTAGTGTCACAGGAATGGTTCAAAGCATAGTCAGTAAGAAGAGACCGTCTTCTTGTACTTAAGTCGGCATTTTGCCATTCGTATTTAATTCCGATGCAATTTCTGTGTTTCACCGACAATAAGAAGATCAGAGGGATTCAGTAAGCCTGAAGTGAAACATTGATCTATAACTAGTGTCACAGGAATGGTTCAAACATATACAGTAAGAAGAGTCAGTCTTCTTGTACTTAAGTCGGCATCGTGCCTTTTGTATTTAATTCCGATGCAATTTCTGTGTTTCGCCGTCAATAAGAGAGTCAGAGGGATACAGTAAACATGAAGTGAAGCATCGGAATCTATAACTAGTGTCACAGGAATGGTTCAAACATAGTCAGTAAGAAGATTCAGTCTTCTTGTCCATAAGTGGGCATTGTGCCCTTTGTATATAATTCCGATGCAATTTCTGTGTTTCATCGTCAATAAGTAGGTCCAAGGGATACAGTAAACCTGGAGTTAAGCACCGGAATCTATAACTAGAGTCACAGTAATGGATCAATACATAGACAGTAAGAAGAGTCGGTCTTCTTGCACTTAAGTCGGCATTGTGCCTTTTGTATTTAATTCCGATGCAATTTCTGTGTTTCATCGTCAATAAGAAGGTCCAAGGGATACAGTAAACATGAAGTGAAGCATCGGAATCTGTAACTAGTGTCACTGGAATAGTTCAAAATATAGACAGTAAGAAGAGTCAGTCTTCTTGTACTTAAGTCGTCATTGTGCGTTATGTATTTAAGTCCGATGCAATTTCCGTGTTTTATAGTCAATAAGAAGGTGAGGGGGATACAGTATACCTTTAGTGAAGCATCGGAATCCAAAACTAGTGTCACAGGAACGGTTCAAATCATAGACAGTAGGAAGAGTCAGTCTTCTTGTACGTAAGTCGGCATTGTGAATTTTGTATTTAATTCCGATGCAATTTCTGTGTTTCATCGTCAATAAGAAGGTACAAGGGATACAGTTAACCTGAAGTGAAGCGTCGGAATCTATAACTAGTGTTACAGGAATGGTTCAAACATAGACAGTAAGATGAGTCAGTATTCTTGTACTTAAGTCGGCATTGTGCCTTTTGTATTTAATTCCGATGCAATTTCTGTGTTTCAACGTCAATAAGAGGGTCAGAGGGATACAGAAAAAATGAAGTGAAGCATCGGAATCTATAACTAGTGTTACAGGAATGGTTCAAACATAGTCAGTAAGAAGATTCAGTCTTCTTGTCCATAAGTCGGCATGGTGCCCTTTGTATATAATTCCGATTCAATTTCTGTGTTTCATCGTCAATAAGTAGGTCTAAGGGATACAGTAAACCTGGAGTGAAGCACCGGAATCTATAACTAGAGTCACAGTAATGGATCAAACATAGACAGTAAGAGGAGTCGGTCTTCTTGTACTTAAGTCGGCATTGTGCCTTTTGTATTTAATTCCGATGCAATTTCTGTGTTTCATCGTCAATAAGAAGGTCCAAGGGATACAGTAAACATGAAGAGAAGCATCGGAATCTGTAACTAGTGTCACTGGAATAGTTCGAAACATAGACAGTAAGAAGAGTCAATTTTCCTGTACTTAAGTCGGCATTGTGCCTTTTCTATTTAATTCCGATACAATTACAGTGTTTCATCGTCAATAAGAAGGTCCAAGGTATACAGCACACCTGAAGTGATGCATCGGAATCTATAACTAGTGTCACAGGAATGGTTCAAAACATAGTCAGTAAGAAGAGTCAGTCTTCTTGTACTTAAGTCGGCATTGTGCCTTTTGTATTTGATTCCGATGCAATTTCTGTATTTCATCGTCAATAAGAGGGTCAGAGGGGTACAGTAAACCTAAAGTGAAGCATCGGAATCTATAACTAGTGTTACAGGAATGGTTCAAAGCATAGTCAGTAAGAAGAGACCGTCTTCTTCTACTTAAGTCGACATTTTGCCATTCGTATTTAATTCCGATGCAATTTCTGTGTTTCACCGACAATAAGAAGATCAGAGGGATACAGTAAACCTGAAGTGAAGCATCGATCTATAACTAGTGTCAAAGGAATGGTTCAAACATATACAGTAAGAAGAGTCAGTCTTCTTGTACTTAAGTCGGCATTATGCCTTTTGTATTTAATTCCGATGCAATATCTGTGTTTCGCCGTCAATAAGAGAGTCAGAGAGATACAGTAAACATGAAGTGAAGCATCGGAATCTATAACTAGTGTCACAGGAATGGTTCAAACATAGTCAGTAAGAAGATTCAGTCTTCTTGTCCATAAGTCGGCATTGTGCCCTTTGTATATAATTCCGATGCCGTTTCTGTGTTTCATGGTCAATAAGTACGTCCAAGGGATACAGTAAACCTGGAGTTAAACACCGGAATCTATAACTAGAGTCACAGTAATGGATCAAAACATAGACAGTTAGAAGAGTCGGTCTTCTTGTACTTAAGTCGGCATTGTGCCTTTTGTATTTAATTCCGATTCAATTTCTGTGTTTCATCGTCAATAAGAAGGTCCAAGGGATACAGTAAACATGAAGTGAAGCATCGGAATCTGTAACTAGTGTCACTGGAATAGTTCAAAATATAGACAGTAAGAAGAGTCAGTCTTCTTGTACTTAAGTCGGCATTGTGCCTTTTGTATTAAATTCCGATGCAATTTCTGTGATTAATCGTCAATAAGAAGGTCCAAGGAATACAGTAAACCTCAATTGAAGCATCGGACTCTATAACTAGTGTCACAGAAATGGTTCAAAACATAGACAGTAGGAAGAGTCAGTCATCTCATACATAAGTCGGCATTGTGCCTTTTGTATTTGATTCCGATGCAATTTCTGTGTTTCATCGTCAAATAGAAGGTCCAAGGGAAACAGTAAACCTGAAGTGAAGCATCGGAATCTATAACTAGTGTCACAGGAATGGTTCCACACATAGACTGTACGAAGAGTCAGTCTTCTTGTACTTAAGTCGGCATTCTGGCTTTTGTATTTAATTCCAATGCAATTTCTGTGTTTCATCGTCAATAAGAACGTCAGAGGGATACAGTAAACCTGAAGTGAAGCATCGGAATCTATAACTAGTGTCACAGGAATGGTTCAAAAGTAGTCAGTAAGAACAGTCAGTCTTCTTGTCCTTAAGTCGGCATTGTGCCTTTTGTATTTAACTCCGATGCAATTTCTGTGTTTCATCGGCAATAAGGTCAGAGGGATACAGTAAAACTGAAGTGAAGCATCGGAACCTTTAACTAGTGTCACAGGTATGGTTCAAACATAGACAGTAGGAAGAGTCAGTCTTCTTGTTCTTAAGTCGTCATTGTGCGTTTTGTATTTAATTTCGATGCAATTTCTGTGTTTTATAGTCAATAAGAAGGTGAGAGGGATACAGTAAACCTGAAGTGAAGCATCGGAATCCAAAACTAGTGTCACAGGAACGGTTCAAATCATAGACAGTAGGAAGAGTCAGTCTTCTTGTACGTAAGTCGGCATTGTGAATTTTGTATTTAATTCCGATGCAATTTCTGTGTTTCATCGTCAATAAGAAGGTACAAGGGATACAGTTAACCTGAAGTGAAGCGTCGGAATCTATAACTAGTGCCACAGGAATGGTTAAAAACATAGACAGTAGGAAGAGTCAGTGTTCTTGTACTTAAGTGGGCATTGTGCCTTTTGTATTTAATTCCGATGCAATTTCTGTGTTTCTTCGTCAATAAATAGGTGCAAGGTATACAGGAAAGCTGAAGTGAAGCATCGGAATCTACAACTAGTGTCACAGGATTGGTTCAAAACATAGACAGTAAGAAGAGTCAATCTTCTTGTACTTAATTCGGCATTGTGCCTTTTCTATTCAATTCCGATGCAATTTCTGTGTTTCATTGTCAATAAGAAGGTCCAAGGTATACAGCAAACCTGAAGTGAAGCATCGGAATCTATAACTAGTGTCACAGGAATGGTTCAAAACATAGTCAGTAAGAAGAGTCAGTCTTCTTGTACTTAAGTCGGCATTGTGCCTTTTGTATTTGTTTCCGATGCAATTTCTGTATTTCATCGTCAATAAGAGGGTCAGAGGGATACAGTGAACCTGAAGTGAAGCATCGGAATCTATAACTAGTGTCACAGGAATGGTTCAAAGCATAGTCAGTAAGAAGAGACCGTCTTCTTGTATTTAAGTCTGCATTTTGCCTTTCGTATTTAATTCCGATGCAATTTCTGTGTTTCATCGTCAATAAGAAGGTCAGAGGGATACAGTAAACCTGAAGTGAAGCATCGGAATCTATAACTAGTGTTACAAGAATGGTTCAAACAAAGTCAGTAAGAAGATTCAGTCTTCTTGTCCATAAGTCTGCATGGTGCCCTTTGTTTATAATTCCGATGCTATTTCTGTGTTTCATCGTCAATAAGTAGGTCGAAGGGATACAGTAAACCTGGAGTGAAGCACCGGAATCTATAACTAGAGTCACAGTAATGGATCAAAACATAGACAGTAAGAAGAGTCGGTCTTCTTGTACTTAAGTCGGCATTGTGCCTTTTGTATTTAATTCCGATGCAATTTCTGTGTTTCATCGTCAATAAGAAGGTCCAAGGGATACAGTAAACATGAAGTGAAGCATCGGAATCTGTAACTAGTGTCACTGAAATAGTTCGAAATATAGACAGTAAGAAGAGTCAGTCTTCTTGTACTTAAGTCGGAATTGTGCCTTTTGTATTTAATTCCGATGCAATTTCTGTGATTCATCGTCAATAAGAAGGTCCAAGGGATACAGTAAACCTGAAGTGAAGCATCGGACTCTATAACTAGTGTCACAGAAATGGTTCAAAACATAGACAGTAGGAAGAGTCAGTCATCTCATACATAAGTCGGCATTGTGCCTTTTGTATTTGATTCCGATGCAATTTCTGTGTTTCATCGTCAATAAGAAGGTCCAAAGGAAACAGTAAATCTGAAGTGAAGAATCGGAATCTATAACTAGTGTCACAGGAATGGTTCCACACATAGACAGTAGGAAGAGTCAGACTTCTTGTACGTAAGACGGCATTGTGAATTTTGTATTTAATTCCGATGCAATTTCTGTGTTTCATCGTCAATAAGAACGTCCAAGGTATACAGCAAACCTGAAGTGAAGCATCGGAATCTATACCTAATGTTACAGGAATGGTTCAAACATAGTCAGTAAGAAGAGTCAGTCTTCTTGTACTTACGCCGGCATTGTGCCTTTTCTATTTAATTCCAATGCAATTTCTGTGTTTCATCGTCAATAAGAAGGTCCAAGTGATATGGTAAACCTGAAATGAAGCATCGGAATCCACAATTAGTGGCACAGGATTGGTTCAAAACGTAGACAGTAAGAAGAGTCAGTCTTCTTGTACTTAAGTCGGCATTGTGCTTTTTCTATTTAATTCCAATGCAATTTCTGTGTTTCATCGTCACTGAGAACGTCAGAGGGATACAGTAAATCTGAAGTGAAGCATCGAAATCTATAACTAGTGTCACAGGAATGGTTCAAAACATAGTCAGTAAGAAGAGTCAGTCTTCTTGTACATAAGTCGGCATTGTGCCTTTCATATTTAATTCCGATGCAATTTCTGTGTTTCACCGTCAATAAGAAGGTCAGAGGGATACAGTAAACCTGAAGCGAAGCATCGGAATCTATAACCAGTGTCACAGGAATGGTTCAAACAAATACAGTAAGAAGTGTCAGTCCTCTTGTCCTTAAGTCGGCATTGTGCCCTTTGTAATTAATTCAGATGCAATTTCTGTGTTTCATCGTCAATAAGTAGGTCCAAGGGATACAGTAAACCTGGAGTGAAGCACCGGAATCTATAACTAGAGTCACAGTAATGGTTCAAAACATAGACAGTAAGAAGAGTAGGTCTTCTTGTACTTAAGTCGGCATTGTGCCTTTTGTATTTAATTCCGATGCAATTTCTGTGTTTCACCGTCAATAAGAAGGTCAGAGGGATACAGTAAACCTGAAGTGAAGCATCGGAATCTATAACTAGTGTCACAGGATTGGTTCAAAACATAGACAGTAAGAAGAGTCAGTCCTCTTGTACTTAAGTCGACATTCTGCCTTTTCTATTTAATTCCGATGCAATTTCTGTGTTTCATCGTCAATAAGAAGGTCAGAGGGATACAATAAACCTGAAGTGAAGCATCGGAATCTATAACTAGTGTCACAGGAATGGTTCAAAGCATAGACAGTAGGAAGAGTCAGTCTTCTTGTACTTAAGTCGGCATTGTGCCTTTTGTATTTAATTACGATGCAATTTCTGTGTTTCATCGTCAATAAGAAGGTCAGTGGGATACAGTAAACCTGAAGTGAAGCATCGGAATCCAAAACTAGTGTCACAGTATTGGTTCAAAACATAGACAGTGGGAAGAGTCAGTCTTCTTGTACGTAAGTCGGCATTGTGCCTCTTGTATTTAATTCCGATGCAATTTCTGTGTTTCATCGTCAATAAGAAGGTCCAGGGTATACAGCAAACCTGAAGTGAAGAATCGGAATATATAACTGGTGTCACAGGAATGGTTCAAACTATAATCAGTAAGAAGAGTCAGTCTTCTTGTACTTAAGTCGGCATTGTGCCTTTTCTATTTAATTCCGATGCAATATCTGTGTTTCATCGTCAATAAGAAGGTCCAAGGGATACAGTAAATCTGGAGTGAAGCATCGGAATCTATAACAAGTGTCACAGGAAAGGTTCAAAACATAGACAGTAAGAAGAGTCAGTCTTCTTGTACTTAAGTCGGCATTGTGCCTTTTCTATTTAATTCCGATGCAATTTGTGTGTTTCATCGTAATAAGAAGGTAAGAGGGATACAGTAAACCTGAGGTGAAACATCGGAATCTATAACTAGTGTCACAGGAATGGTTCATACATAGTCACTAAGAAGAGTCAGTCTTCTTGCACTTACGCCGGCATTGTGCCTTTTCTATTTAATTCCGATGCAATTTCTGTGTTTCATCGTCAATAAGAAGGTCCTAAGGATACAGTAAACCTGGAGTGAAGCATCGGAATCTGTAACTAGTGTCACTGGAATGGTTCAAAACATAGACAGTAAATGAATCAGTCTTCTTGTACTTAAGTCGGCATTGTGCCTTTTGTATTTAATTCCGATGCTATTTCTGAGTTTCATCGTCAATAAGAAGGTCAGAGGGATACGGTAAACCTGATGTGAAGCATCGGAATCTATAACTAGTGTCACGGGAATGGTTCAAAACATAGTCAGTAAGAAGAGTCAGTCTTCTTGTCCTGAAGTCGGCATTGTGCCTTTTGTATTTAATTCCGACGCAATTTCTGTGTTTCATCGTCAATAAGAAGGTCCAAGGGATATAGTAAACCTGGAGTGAAGCATCGGAATCTATAACTAGTGTCACAGGAATGGTTCAAAACATAGACAGTAAGAACAGTCAGTCTTCTTGTACTTAAGTTGGCATTGTGCCTTTTGTATTTAATTCCGATCCAATTTCAGTGTTTCATCGTCAATAGGAATTTCCAAGGGATACAGCAAACCTGAAGTGAAGCATCGGAATCTATAACTAGTGTCACAGGAAAGGTTCAAAACATAGACAGTAAGAAGAGTCAGTCCTCTTGTACTTAAGTCGGCATTGTGCCTTTTGTATTTAATTCCGATGCAATTTCTGTGTTTCATCGACAATAAGAAGGTCCAAGGGAAACAGTAAACCTGAAGTGAAGCATCGGAATCTATAACTAGTGTCACAGGAGTGTTTCCACACATAGACAGTACGAAGAATCAGTCTTCTTGTACTTAAGTCGGCATTGTGGCTTTTCTATTTAATTCCGATGCAATTTCTGTGTTTCATCGTCAATAAGAACGTCAGAGGGATACCGTACACCTGAAGTGAGGCATCGGAATCTATAACTAGTGTCACAGGAATGGTTCAAAACATTGTCAGTAAGAAGAGTCATACTTCTTGTCCTTAAGGCGGCATTGTGCCGTTTGTATTTAATTCCGATGCAATTTCTGTGTTTCATCGGCAATAAGGTCAGAGGGATACAGTAAACCTGAAGTGAAGCATCGGAATCTATAACTAGTGTCACACGAATGGTTCAAAACATAGACAGTAGGAAGAGTCAGTCTTCTTGTACTTAAGTCGGCATTGTGCCTTTTGTATTTAATTCAGATGCAATTTCTGTGTTTCATCGTCAATAAGAAGGTCAGAGGGATACAGTAAACCTGAAGTGAAGCATCGGAATCCAAAACTAGTGTCACAGTATTGGTTCAAAACATAGACAGTGGGAAGAGTCAGTCTTCTTGTACGTAAGTCGGCATTGTGCCTCTTGTATTTAATTCCGATGCAATTTCTGTGTTTCATCGTCAATAAGAAGGTCCAAGGTATACAGCAAACCTGAAGTGAAGAATCGGAATATATAACTGGTGTCACAGGAATGGTTCAAACTATAATCAGTAAGAAGAGTCAGTCTTCTTGTACTTAAGTCGGCATTGTGCCTTTTCTATTTAATTCCGATGCAATATCTGTGTTTCATCGTCAATAAGAAGGTCCAAGGGATACAGTAAAGCTGGAGTGAAGCATCGGAATCTATTACAAGTGTCACAGGAAAGGTTCAAAACATAGACAGTAAGAAGAGTCAGTCTTCTTGTACTTAAGTCGGCATTGTGCCTTTTCTATTTAATTCCGATGCAATTTGTGTGTTTCATCGTAATAAGAAGGTCAGAGGGATACAGTAAACCTGAGGTGAAGCATCGGAATCTATAACTAGTGTCACAGGAATGGTTCAAACACAGTCAGTAAGAAGAGTCAGTCTTCTTGTACCTACGCCGGCATTGTGCCTTTTCTATTTAATTCCGATGCAATTTCTGTGTTTCATCGTCAATAAGAAGGTCCAAGGGATACAGTAAACCTGGAGTGAAGCATCGGAATCTGTAACTAGTGTCAATGGAATGGTTCAAAACATAGACAGTAAAAGAGTCAGTCTTCTTGTACTTAAGTCGGCATTGTGCCTTTTGTATTTAATTCCGATGCTATTTCTGAGTTTCATCGTCAATAAGAAGGTCAGAGGGATACAGTAAACCTGATGTGAAGCATCGGAATCTATAACCAGTGTCACAGGAATGGTTCAAACATATACAGTAAGAAGTGTCAGTCTTCTTGTCCTTAAATCGGCATTGTGCCCTTTGTATTTAATTCCGATGCAATTTCTGTGTTTCATCGTCAATAAGTTGGTCCAAGCGATACAGTAAACCTGTAGTGAAGCACCGGAATCTATAACTAGAGTCACAGTAATGGTTCAAAACATAGACAGTAAGAAGAGTCGGTCTTCTTGTACTTAAGTCGGTATTGTGCCTTTTGTATTTAATTCCGATGCAATATCAGTGTTTCATCGTCAATAAGATGGTCCAAGGGATACAGTAAACCTGAAGTGAAGCAACGGAATCTATTACTAGTGTCACACGAATGGTTCCAAACATAGACAGTGGGAAGAGTCAGTCATCGCATACTTAAGTCGGCATTGTGCCTTTTGTATTTAATTCCGATGCAATTTCTGTGATTCATCGTCAATAACAAGATCTAAGGGATACAGTAAACCTGAAATGAAGCATCGGACTCTATTACTAGTGTCACAGAAATTGTTCAAAGCATAGACAGTAGGAAGAGTCAGTCATCGAATACTTAAGTCGGCATTGTGCCTTTTGTATTTAATTCCGATGCAATTTCTGTGTTTCATCGTCAATAAGAAGGTCCAAGGGAAACAGTAAACCCGAAGTGAAGCATCGGAATCTATAACTAGTGTCACAGGAGTGTTTCCACACACAGACAGTACGAAGAATCAGTCTTCTTGTACTTAAGTCGGCATTGTGGCTTTTGTATTTAATTCCGATGCAATTTCTGTGTTTCATCGTCAATATGAACGTCAGAGGGAGACAGTAAACCTGAAGTGAAGCATCGGAATCTATAACTAGTGTCACAGGAATGGTTCAAAACATAGTCAGTAAGAAGAGTCATACTTCTTGTCCTTAAGTCGGCATTGTGCCGTTTGTATTTAATTCCGATGGAATTTCTGTGATTCATCGGCAATAAGGTCAGAGGGATACAGTAAACCTTAAGTGAAGCATCGGAATCTATAACTAGTGTCACAGGAATGGTTCAAAACATAGACAGTCGGAAGAGTCAGCTTTTCTTGTCCTTAAGTCGGCATTGTGCCTTTTGTATTTAATTCCGATGCAATTTCTGTGTTTCATCGTCGATAAGAAGGTCCAGGGTATACAGCAAACCTGAAGTGAAGCATCGGCATCTATAACTGGTATCACAGGAATGGTTCAAATCATAGTCAGTAAGAAGAGTCATTCTTCTTGTCCTTAAGTCGGCATTGTGCTTTTTGTATTTAATTCCGATGCAGTTTCTGTGATTCATCGTCAATAAGAAGGTCTAAGGGATACAGTAAACCTGAAATGAAGCATTGGACTCTATTACTAGTGTCACAGAAATTGTTCAAAACATAGACAGTAGTAAGAGTCAGTCATCGCATACTTAACTCGGCATTGTGCCTTTTGTATTTGATTCCGATGCAATTTCAGTGTTTCATCGTCAATGAGAACGTCAGAGGGATACAGTAAACCTGAGGTGAAGCATCGGAATCTATAACTAGTGTCACAGGAATGGTTCAAAACATAGTCAGTAAGAAGAGTCATACTTCTTGTCCTTAAGTCGGCATTCTGCCGTTTGTATCTAATTCCGATGCAATTTCTGTGTTTCATCGGCAATAAGGTCAGAGGGATACAGTAAACCTGAAGTGAAGCATCGGAATCTATAACTAGTGTCACAGGAATGGTTCAAATCATAGACAGTAGGAAGAGTCAGTCTTCTTGTACTTAAGTCGGCATTGTGCCTTTTCTATTTAATTCCGATGCAATTTCTGTGTTTCATCGTCAATAAGAAGGTCAGAGGGATACAGTAAACCTGAGGTGAAGCATCGGAATCTATAACTGGTATCACAGGAATGGTTAAAAACATAGTCAGTAAGAAGAGTCAGTATTCTTGTACTTAAGTCGGCATTGTGCTTTTTCTATTTAATTCCGATGCAATTTCTGTGTTTCATCGTAAATAAGAAGGTCCAAGGGATACAGTAAACCTGGAGTGAAGCATCGGATTCTATCACTAGGGTCACAGGATTGTTCAAAACATAGACAGTAAGAAGACTCAGTCCTCTTGTACTTAAGTCGACATTGTGCCTTTTCTATTTAATTCCGATGCAATTTCAGTGTTTCATCGTTAATAAGAAGATCAGAGGGATACAATAAACCTGAAGTGAAGCATCGGAATCTATAACTAGTGTCACAGGAATGGTTCAAAACATAGACAGTAAGAAGAGTCAGTCTTCGAGCACTTAAGTCGGCATTGTGCCTTTTGTATATAATTCCGATGCAATTTCTGTGTTTCATCGTCAATAAGAAGGTCCAAGGTATACAGTAAACCTGACGTAAAGCATCGGAATCTATAACTAGTGTCACAGGAATGGTTCAAACTATAATCAGTAAGAAGAGTCAGTCTTCTTGTACTGAAGTCGGCATTGTGCCTTTTCTATTTAATTCCGATGCAATATCTGTGTATCATCGTCAATAAGAAGGTCCAAGGGATACAGTAAACCTGGAGTGAAGCATCGGAATCTATAACAAGTGTCACAGGAAAGGTTCAAAACATGGACAGTAAGAAGAGTCAGTCTTCTTGTACTTAAGTCGGCATTGTGCCTTTTCTATTTAATTCCGATGCAATTTCTGTGTTTCATCGTCAGTAAGGGGGTCAGAGGGATACAGTAAACATAAAGTGTAGCATCGGAATCTATAACTAGTGTCACAGGAATGGTTCAAAACATAGTAAGAAGAGTCAGTCTTCTTGTCCTAAAGTCGGCATTGTGCCTTTTGTATTTAATTCCGATGCAATTTCTGTGTTTCATCGTCAATAAGATGGTCCAAGGGATATAGTAAACCTGGATTGAAGCATCGGAATCTATAACTAGTGTCACAGGAATGGTTCAAAACATAGGCAGTAAGAAGAGTCAGTCTTCAAGTACTTAAGTCGGCATTGTGCCTTTTGTATTTAATTCCGATGCAATTTCAGGGTTTCATCGTCAATAGGAATGTCCAAGGGATACAGCAAACCTGAAGTGAAGTATCGGAATCTATAACTAGTATCACAGGAATGGTTCAAATCATTGTCAATAAAAAGAGTCGGTCTTCATGTACTTAAGTCGGCATTGTGCATTTAGTGTTTAATTCCGTTGCAATTTCTGTGTTTCATCGTCAATAAGGTCAGAGGGATACAGTAAACCTGAAGTGAAGCATCGGAATCTATAACTAGTGTCACAGGAATGGTTCAAAACATAGTCAGTAAGAAGAGTCAGCCTTCTTGTCCTTAAGTCGGCATTGTGCGTTTTGTATTTAATTCCGATGCAATTTCAGTGATTCATCGTCAATAAGAAGGTCCAAGGGATACAGTAAACCTGAAGTGAAGCATCGGACTCTATAACAAGTGTCACAGAAATGGTTCAATACATAGACAGTAGGAAGAGTCAGTCATCTCATACTTAAGTCGGCATTGTGCCTTTTGTATTTAATTCCCTATGCAATTTCTGTGTTTCATCGTCGATAAGAAGGTCCAAGGGAAACAGTAAACCCGAAGTGAAGCATCGGAATCTATAACTAGTGTCTCAGGAATGGTTCCACACATAGACTGTACGAAGAGTCAGTCTTCTTGTACTTAAGTCGGCATTGTGGCTTTTGTATTTAATTCTGATACAATTTCAGTGTTTCATCGTCAATAAGAACGTCAGAGGGATACAGTAAACCTGAAGTGAAGCATCGGAATCTATAACTAGTGTCACAGGAATGGTTCAAAACATAGTCAGTAAGAAGTGTCAGTCTTCTTGTCCTTAAGTCGGTATTGTGCCTTTTGTATTTAATTCCGATGCAATTTCTGTGTTTCATCGTCAATAAGAAGGTCCAAGGTATACAGAAACCTGAAGTGAAGCATCGGAATCTATACCTAGTGTCACAGGAATGGTTCAAAACATAGTCAGTAAGAAGATTCAGTCTTCTTGACCTTAAGTCGGCATTGTGCCCTTTGTATTTATTTCCGATGCAATTTCTGTTTTTCATCGTCAATAAGTAGGTCCAAGGGATAGAGTAAACCTGGAGTGAAGCACCGAAATCTATAACTAGAGTCACAGTAATGGATCAAAGCATAGACAGTAAGAAGAGTCGGTCTTCTTGTACTTAAGTCGGCATTGTGCCTTTTGTATTTAATTCCGATGCAATTTCTGTGTGTCATCGTCAATAAGAAGGTCCAAGGAATACAGTAAACATGAAGTGAAGCATCGGAATCTATAACTAGTGTCTCTGGAATAGTTCAAAAGATAGACAGGAAGAAGAGTCAGTCTTCTTGTACGTAAGTCGGCATTGTGCCTTTTGTATTTAATTCTGATTCAATTTCCGAGTTTCATCGTCTATAAGAACGTCAGAGGGATACAGTAAACCTGAAGTGAAGCATCGGAATCAATAACTAGTGTCACAGGAATGGTTCAAACATAGTCAGTAAGAAGAGTCAGTCTTCTTGTCCTTAAGTCGGCATTGTGCCTTTTGTATTTAATTCCGATGCAATTTCTGTGTTTCATCGGCAATAAAGTCAGAGGGATACAGTAAACCTGAAGTGAAGCATCGGAATCTATAACTAGTGTCACAGGAATGGTTCAAAACATAGTCAGTAAGAAGAGTCAGTCTTCTTGTCCTTAAGTCGACATTGTGCGTTTTGTATTTAATTCCGATGCAATGTCTGTGATTCATCGTCAATAAGAAGGTCCAAGGGATACAGTAAACCTGAAGTGAAGCATCGGACTCTATAACAAGTGTCACAGAAATGGTTCAACACATAGACAGTAGGAAGAGTCAGTCATTTCATACTTAAGTCGGCATTGTGCCTTTTGTATTTAATTCCCTATGCAATTTCTGTGTTTCATCGTCGATAAGAAGGTCCAAGGGAAACAGTAAACCCGAAGTGAAGCATCGGAATCTATAACTAGTGTCACAGGAATGGTTCCACACATAGACTGTACGAAGATTCAGTCTTCTTGTACTTATGTCGGCATTGTGGCTTTTGTATTTAATTCCGATGCAATTTCAGTGTTTCATCGTCAATAACAACGTCAGAGGGATACAGTAAACCTGAAGTGAAGCATCGGAATCTATAACTAGTGTCACATTAATGGTTCAAAACATAGTCAGTAAGAAGAGTCAGACTTCTTGTCCTTAAGTCGGCATAGTGCCTTTTGTATTTAATTCCGATGCAATTTCTGTGTTTCATCGTCAATAAGATGGTCAGAGGGATACAGTATACCTGAAGTGAAGCATCGGAATCTATAACTAGTGTCACAGGAATGGTTCAAAACATAGACAGTAGGAAGAGTCAGTCTTCTTGTAATTAAGTCGGCATTGTGCCTTTTCTATTTAATTCCGATGCAATTTCTGTGTTTCATCGTCAATAAGAACGTCAGAGGGATACAGTAAACCTGAAGTGAACCATCTGAATCCAATACTAGTGTCACAGGAGTGGTTCAAATCATTGTCAGTAAGAAGATTCAGTCTTCTTGTACTTAAGTCGGCATTGTGCTTTTTCTATTTAATTCCGATGCAAATTCTGTGTTTCATCGTCAATAATAAAGTTCAAGGGATACAGTAAACCTGGAGTGAAGCATCGAAATCTAAAACTAGGGCCACAGGAATGGTTCAAAACATACACAGTAAGAAGAGTCAGTCTTCGTGTACTTAAGTCGGCATTTTGCCTTTTGTATTTAAATCCGATGCAATTTCTGTGTTTCATCGTCAATACGAAGGTCCAAGGGATACAGTAAACCTGAAGTGAAGCATCGGAATCTATAACTAGTGTCACAGGAATGGTTCCAAACATAGTCAGTAAGAAGAGTCAGTCTTCTTTACCTTAAGTTGGCATTGTGCCTTTTGTATTTAATTCCGATGCAATTTCTGTGTTTCATCGTCAATAAGAAGGTCAGAGGGATACAGTAAACCTGAAGTGAAGCATCGGAATCCACAACTAGTGTCACAGAAATGGTTCAAAACATAGGCAGTTCGAAGAGTCAGTCTTCTTGTACTTAAGTCGGCATTCTGCGTTTTGTATATAATTCCGATGCAATTTCTGTATTTCATCGTCAATAAGAAGGTCCAAGATATACAGAAACCTGAAGTGAAGCATCGGAATCTATAATTAGTGTCACAGGAATGGATCAAAACATAGACAGGAAGAAGAGTCAGTCTTCGTGTACTTAAGTCGGCATTTTGCCTTTTGTATTTAATTCCGATGCAATTTCTGTGTGTCATCGTCAATAAGAAGGTCCAAGGGATACAGTAAACATGAAGTGAAGCATCGGAATCTATAACTAGTGTCACTGGAATAGTTCAAAATATAGACAGGATGAAGAGTCAGTCTTCTTGCACGTAAGTCGGCATTGTGCCTTTTGTATTTAATTCTGATGCAATTTCCGAGTTTCATCGTCAATAAGAACGTCAGAGGGATACAGTAAACCTGAAGTGAAGCATCGGAATCAATAACTAGTGTCACAGGAATGGTTCAAACATAGTCAGTAAGAAGAGTCAGTCTACTTGTCCTTAAGTCGGCATTGTGCCTTTTGTATTTAATTCCGATGCAATTTCTGTGTTTCATCGGCAATAAAGTCAGAGGGATACAGTAAACCAGAAGTGAAGCATCGGAATCTATAACTAGTGTCACAGGAATGGTTCAAAACATAGTCAGTAAGAAGAGTCAGTCTTCTTGTCCTTAAGTCGGCATTGTGCCTTTTGTATTTAATTCCGATGCAATTTCTATGATTCATCGTCAATAAGAAGGTCCAAGGGATACAGTAAACCTGAAGTGAAGCATCGGACTCTATAACAAGTGTCACAGAAATGGTTCAAAACATAGACAGTAGGATGAGTCAGTCATCTCATACTTAAGTCGGCATTGTGCCTTTTGTATTTAATTCCCTATGCAATTTCTGTGTTTCATCGTCGATAAGATGGTCCAAGGGAAACAGTAAACCCGAAGTGAAGCATCGGAATCTATAACTAGTGTCACAGGAATGGTTCCACACATAGACTGTACGAAGAATCAGTCTTCTTGTACTTATGTCGGCATTGTGGCTTTTGTATTTAATTCCGATGCAATTTCAGTGTTTCATCGTCAATAAGAACGTCAGAGGGATACAGTAAACCTGAAGTGAAGCATCGGAATCTATAACTAGTGTCACATTAATGGTTCAAAATATAGTCAGTAAGAAGAGTCAGACTTCTTGTCCTTAAGTCGGCATAGTGCCTTTTGTATTTAATTCCGATGCAATTTCTGTGTTTCATCGTCAATAAGATGGTCAGAGGGATACAGTAGACCTGAAGTGTAGCATCGGAATCTATAACTAGTGTCACAGGAATGGTTCAAAACATAGACAGTAGGAAGAGTCAGTCTTCTTGTAATTAAGTCGGCAATGTGCCTTTTCTATTTAATTCCGATGCAATTTCTGTGTTTCATCGTCAATAAGAACGTCAGAGGGATACAGTAAACCTGAGGTGAAGCGTCGGAATATATAACTAGTGTCACAGGAATGGTTCAAAACATAGTCAGGAAGAAGAGTCAGTCTTCTTGTACTTAAGTCGGCAGTGTTCCTTTTGTATTTAATTCCGATGCAATTTCTGTGTATCATCGTCAAAAAGAAGGTCCAAGGGATACAGTAAACCTGGAGTGTAGCATAGGAATCTATAACTAGTGTCACAGGAATGGTTCAAAACATAGACAGTACGAAGAAACAGTCTTCTTGTACTTAAGTCGGCATTGTGCCTTTTGTATTTAATTCCGATGCAATTTCCGTGTTTCATCGTCAATAAGAAAGTCCAAGGGAAACAGTAAACCCGAAGTGAAGCATCGGAATCTATAACTAGTGTCGCAGGAATGGTTCCACACATAGACAGTACGAAGAAACAATCTTCTTTTACTTAAGTCGGCATTGTGGCTTTTGTATTTAATTACGATGCAATTTCAGTGTTTCATCGTCAATAAGAACGTCAGAGGGATACAGTAAACCTGAAGTGAAGCATTGGAATCTATAACTAGTGTCACAGGAATGGTTCAAAACATAGTCAGTAAGAAGAGTCAGACTTCTTGTCCTTAAGTCGGCATTGTGCCTTTTGTATTAAATTCCGATGCAGTTTCTGTGTTTCATCGCCAATAAGGTCAGAGGGATACAGTAAACCTGAAGTGAAGCATCGGAATCTATAACAAGTGTCACAGGAATGGTTCAAAACATAGGCAGTAGGAAGAGTCAGTCTTCTTGTACTTAAGTCGGCATTGTGCCTTTTGTATATCATTCCGATGCAATTTCTGTGTTTCATCGTGAATAAGAAGGTCCAAGGGATACAGTAAACCTGGAGTGAAGCATCGGAATCTATAACAAGTGTTACAGGAAAGGTTCAAAACATAGTCAGTAAGAAGAGTCAGTCTTCTTGTACTTAAGTCGGCATTGTGCCTTTTCTATTTAATTCCGATGCAATATCTGTGTTTCATCGTCAATAAGAAGGTCCAAGGGATACAGTAAACCTGGAGTGAAGCATCGGAATCTATAACAAGTGATACAGGAAACGTTCAAATCCTAGACAGTACGAAGAGTCAGTCTACTTGTACTTACGTCGGCATTGTGCCTTTTCTATTTAATTCCGATACAATTTCTGTGTTTTATCGTCAATAAGAAGGTCAGAGGGATCCAGTAAACCTGAGGTGAAGCATCGGAATCTATAACTAGTGTCACAGGAAATGTTCAAATCATAGTCAGGAAGAAGAGTCAGTCTTCGTGTACTTAAGTCGGCATTGTGCCTTTTGTATTAAATTCCGATGCAATTTCTGTGTTTCATCGTCAATAAGAAGGTCCAAGGGATACAGTAAACCTGGAGTGTAGCATTGGAATCTATAATTAGTGTCACAGGAATGGTTCAAAACATAGTCAGTAAGAAGAATCAGTCTTCTTGTACTTAAGTCGGCATTGTGACTTTTCTATTTAATTCCGATGCAATTTCTGTGTTTCATCGTCAATAAGAAGGTCCAAGGGATACAGTAAACCTGGGGAGGAGCATCGGAATCTATAACTAGTGTCAATGGAATTTTTCAAAACATAGACAGTAAGAAGAGTCAGTCTTCTTGTACTTAAGTCGGCATTGTGCCTTTTGTATTTAATTCCGATGCAATTTCTGTGTGTCATCGTCAATAAGAAGGTCCAAGGGATACAGTAAACATGAAGTGAAGCATCGGAATCTATAACTAGTGTCACTGGAATAGTTCAAAGTACAGACAGGAAGAAGAGTCTGTCTTCTTGTACGTAAGTCGGCATTGTGCCTTTTGTATTTAATTCCGATGCAATTTCCGAGTTTCATCGTCAATAAGAACGTCAGAGGGATACAGTAAACCTGAAGTGAAGCATCGGAATCAATAACTAGTGTCACAGGAATGGTTCAAACATAGTCAGTAAGAAGAGTCAGTCTTCTTGTCCTTAAGTCAGCATTGTGCCTTTTGTATTTAATTCCGATGCAATATCTGTGTTTCATCGGCAATAAAGTCAGAGGGGTACAGTAAACCTGAAGTGAAGCATCGGAATCTATAACTAGTGTCACAGGGATGGTTCAAAACATAGTCAGTAAGAAGAACCAGTCTTCTTGTCCTTAAGTCGGCATTGTGCCTTTTGTATTTAATTCCAATGCAATTTCAGTTTTTCATCGTCAATAAGAACGTCAGAGGGATACAGTAAACCTGAAGTGAAGCATCGGAATCTATTACTAGTGTCACATTAATGGTTCAAAACATAGTCAGTAAGAAGAGTCAGACTTCTTGTCCTTAAGTCGGCATAGTGCCTTTTGTCTTTAGTTCCGATGCAATTTCTGTGTTTCATCGTCAATAAGATGGTCAGAGGGATACAGTATACCTGAAGTGAAGCATCGGAATCTGTAACTAGTGTCACAGGAATGGTTCAAAACATAGACAGTAGGAAGTGTCAGACTTCTTGTCCTTAAGACGGCATAGTGCCTTTTGTCTTTAATTCCGATGCAATTTCTGTGTTTCATCGTCAATAAGATGGTCAGAGGGATACAGTATACCTGAAGTGAAGCATCGGAATCTATAACTAGTGTCACAGGAATGGTTCAAAACATAGACAGTAGGAAGAGTCAGTCTTCTTCTACGTAAGTTGGCATTGTGCCTCTTGTATTTAATTCCGATGCAATTTCTGTGTTTCATCGTCAATAAGAAGGTCCAAGGTATACAGCAAACCTGAAGCGAAGCATCGGAATCTATAACTAGTGTCACAGGAGTGGTACAAAGCACAGTCAGTAAGAAGAGTCAGTCTTCTTGTACTTAAGTCGGCATTGTGCTTTTTCTATTTAATTCCGATGCAATTTCTGCCTTTCATCGTCAATAAGAAAGTCCAAGGGATACAGTACACCTGGAGTGAAGCATCGAAATCTAAAACTAGGGCCACAGGAATGGTTCAAAACATACACAGTAGGAAGAGTCAGTCCTCTCGTACCTAAGTCGACATTGTGCCTTTTCTATTTAATTCCGATGCAATTTCAGTGTTTCATCGTCAATAAGAAGGTCAGAGGGATACAATAAACCTGAAGTGAAGCATCGGAATCTATAACTAGTGTCACAGGAATGGTTCAAAACATAGACAGGAAGAAGAGTCAGTCTTTGTGTACTTAAGTCGGCATTTTGCCTTTTGTATTTAAATCCGATGCAATTTCTGTGTTTCATCGTCAATACGAAGGTCCAAGGGATACAGTAAACCTGAAGTGAAGCATCGGAATCTATAACTAGTGTCACAGGAATGGTTCAAACATAGTCAGTAAGAAGAGTCAGTCTTCATGTCCTTAAGTCTGCATTGTGCCTTATGTACTTAATTCCGATGCAATTTCTGTGATTCATCGTCAATAAGAAGGTCCAAGGGATACAGTAAACCTGAAGTTAAGCATCGGACTCTATAACTAGTGTCACAGAAATGGTTCAAAACATAGACAGTAGGAAGAGTCAGTCATCTCATACTTAAGTCGGCATTGTGCATTTTGTATTTAATTCCGATGCAATTTCCGTGTTTCATCGTCAATAAGAAGGTCCAAGGGAAACAGTAAACCCGAAGTGAAGCATCGGAATCTATAACTAGTGTCACAGGAATGGTTCCACACATAGACAGTACGAAGAAACAGTCTTCTTGTACATAAGTCGGCTTTGTGGCTTTTGTATTTAATTCCGATGCAATTTCAGTGTTTAATCGTCAATAAGAACATCAGAGGGATACAGTAAACCTGAAGTGAAGCATCGGAATCTATAACTAGTGTCACAGGAATGGTTCAAAACATAGTCAGTAAGAAGAGTCAGACTTCTTGTCCATAAGTCGGCATTGTGCCTTTTGTATTTAATTCCGATGCAATTTCTGTGTTTCATCGGCAATAAGGTCAGAGGGATACAATAAACCTGAAGTGAAGCATCGGAATCCACAACTAGTGTCACAGGAATGGTTCAAAACATAGGCAGTACGAAGAGTCAGTCTTCTTGTACTTAAGTCGACATTGTGCCTTTTGTATATAATTCCGATGCAATTTCTGTGTTTCATCGTGAATAAGAAGGTCCAAGGTATACAGTAAACCTGACGTAAAGCATCGGAATCTATAACTGGTGTCACAGGAATGGTTCAAACTATAATCAGTAAGAAGAGTCAGTCTTCTTGTACTGAAGTCGGCATTGTGCCTTTTCTATTTAATTCCGATGCAATATCTGTGTTTCATCGTCAATAAGAAGGTCCAAGGGATACAGTTAACCTGGAGTGAAGCATCGGAATCTATAACAAGTGTTACAGGAAAGGTTCAAAACATAGTCAGTAAGAAGAGTCAGTCTTCTTGTACTTAAGTCGGCATTGTGCCTTTACTATTTAATTCCGATGCAATATCTGTGTTTCATCGTCAATAAGAAAGTCCAAGGGATACAGTAAACCTGGAGTGAAGCATCGGAATCTATAACAAGTGATACAGGAAAGGTTCAAATCATAGACACTAAGAAGAGTTAGTCTTCTTGTACTTAAGTCGGCATTGTGCGTTTTGTATAAAATTCCGATGCAATTTCTGTGTTTCATCGTCAATAAGAAGGTCCAAGGTATACAGAAACCTGAAGTGAAGCATCGGAATCTATACCTAGTGTCACAGGAATGGTTCGAAACATAGTCAGTAAGAAGAGTCAGTCTTCGTGTACTTAAGTCGGCATTGTGCCTTTTCTATTAAATTCCTATGCAATTTCTGTGTTTCATCGTCAATAAGAAAGTCAGAGGGATACAGTAAACCTGAAGTGAAGCATCGGAATCTATAACAAGTGTCACAATAAAGGTTCAAAGCATAGACAGTAAGAAGAGTCAGTCTTCTTGTACTTAAGTAGGCATTTTGCCTTTTGAATTTAATTCCGATGCAATTTCTGTGTTTCATCGTCAATAAGCAAGTCAGAGGGATACAGTAAACCTGAAGTGAAGCATCGGAATTTATAACTAGTGTCACAGGAATGGTTCAAAACATAGTCAGTAAGAAGAGTCAGTCTTCTTGTCCTTAAGTCGGCATTGTGCCTTTTCTAATTAATTCCGATGCAATTTCTGTGTTTCATCGGCAATAAGGTCAGAGGGATACAGTAAACCTGAAGTGAAGCATCGGAATCTATAACTAGTGTCACAGGAATGGTTCAAAACATAGTCAGTAAGAAGAGTCAGTCTTCTTGTCCTTAAGTCGGCATTGTGCCTTATGTACTTAATTCCGATGCAATGTCTGTGATTCATCGTCAATAAGAAGGTCCAAGGGATACAGTAAACCTGAAGTGAAGCATCGGACTCTATAACTAGTGACACAGAAATGGTTCAAAACATAGACAGTAGGAAGAGTCAGTCATCTCATACTTAAGTCGGCATTGTGCCTTTTGTATTTAATTCCGATGCAATTTCCGTGTTTCATCGTCAATAAGATGGTCCAAGGGAAACAGTAAACCCGAAGTGAAGCATCGGAATCTATAACTAGTGTCACAGGAATGGTTCCACACATAGACAGTACGAAGAAACAGTCTTCTTGTACTTAAGTCGGCTTTGTGGCTTTTGTATTTAATTCCGATGCAATTTCAGTGTTTCATCGTCAATAAGAACATCAGAGGGATACAGTAAACCTGAATTGAAGCATCGGAATCTATAACTAGTGTCACAGGAATGGTTCAAAACATAGTCAGTAAGAAGAGTCAGACTTCTTGTCCGTAAGTCGGCATTGTGCCTTTTGTATTTAATTCCGATGCAATTTCTGTGTTTCATCGGCAATAAGGTCAGAGGGATACAGTAAACCTGAAGTGAAGCATCGGAATCCACAACTAGTGTCACAGGAATGGTTCAAAACATAGGCAGTACGAAGAGTCAGTCTTCTTGTACTTAAGTCGGCATTGTGCCTTTTGTATATAATTCCGATGCAATTTCTGTGTTTCATCGTGAATAAGAAGGTCCAAGGTATACAGTAAACCTGACGTAAATCATCGGAATCAATAACTGGTGTCACAGGAATGGTTGAAACTATAATCAGTAAGAAGAGTCAGTCATCTTGTACTTAAGTCGGCATTGTGCCTTTTCTATTTAATTCCGATGCAATATCTGTGTTTCATCGTCAATAATAAGGTCCAAGGGATACAGTTAACCCGGAGTGAAGCATCGGAATCTATAACAAGTGTTACAGGAAAGGTTCAAAACATAGTCAGTAAGAAGAGTCAGTCTTCTTGTACTTAAGTCAGCATTTTGCCTTTTGTATTTAATTCCGATGCAATATCTGTGTTTCATCGTCAATAAGAAAGTCCAAGGGATACAGTAAACCTGGAGTGAAGCATCGGAATCTATAACAAGTGATACAGGAAAGGTTCAAAGCATAGACAGTAAGAAGAGTCAGTCTTCTTGTACTTACGTCGGCATTGTGCTTTTTCTATTTAATTCCGATACAATTTCTGTGTTTCATCGTCAATAAGAAGGTCAGAGGGATACAGTAAACCTGAGGTGAAGCATCGGAATCTATAACTAGTGTCACAGGAATGGTTCAAAACATAGTCAGGAAGAAGAGTCAGTCTTCGTGTACTTAAGTCGGCATTGTGCCTTTTGTATTAAATTCCGATGCAATTTCTGTGTTTCATCGTCAATAAGAAGGTCCAAGGGATACAGTAAACCTGGAGTGTAGCATAGGAATCTATAACTAGTGTCACAGGAATGGTTCAAACATATACAGTAAGAAGAGTCAGTCTTCTTCTACTTAAGTCGGCATTGTGCCTTTTGTATTTAATTCCGATGCAATTTCTGTGTTTGATAGTCAATACGAAGGTGAGAGGGATACAGTAAACCTGAAGTGAAGCATCGGAATCCAAAACTAGTGTCACAGGAACGGTTCAAAACATAGACAGTAGGAGGAGTCAGTCTTCTTGTACGTAAGTCGGCATTGTGAATTTTGTATTTAATTCCGATGCAATTTCTGTGTGTCATCGTCAATAAGAAGGTCCAAGGGATGCAGTAAACATGAAGTCAAGCATCGGAATCTATAACTAGTGTCACTGGAATAGTTCAAAATATAGACAGGAAAAAGAGTCAGTCTTCTTGTACGTAAGTCGGCATTGTGCCTTTTGTATTTAATTCCGATGCAATTTCCGAGTTTCATCGTCAATAAGAACGTCAGAGGGATACAGTAAACCTGAAGTGAAGCATCGGAATCAATAACTAGTGTCACAGGAATGGTTCAAACATAGTCAGTAAGAAGAGTCAGTCTTCTTGTCCTTAAGTCGGCATTGTGCCTTTTGTATTTAATTCCGATGCAATTTTGTGTTTCATCGGCAATAAAGTCAGAGGGATACAGTAAACCTGAAGTGAAGCATCGGAATCTATAACTAGTGTCACAGGAATGGTTCAAAACAAAGTCAGTAAGAAGAGTCAGTCTTCTTGTCCTTAAGTCGGCATTGTGCCTTTTGTATTCAATTCCGATGCAATTTCTGTGATTCATCGTCAATAAGAAGGTCCAAGGGATACAGTAAACCTGAAGTGAAGCATCGGACTCTATAACAAGTGTCACAGAAATGGTTCAAAACATAGACAGTAGGAAGAGTCAGTCATCTCATACTTAAGTCCGCATTGTGCCTTTTGTATTTAATTCCCTATGCAATTTCTGTGTTTCATCGTCGATAAGCAGGTCCAAGGGAAACAGTAAACCCGAAGTGAAGCATCGGAATCTATAACTAGAGTCACAGGAATGGTTCCACACATAGACTGTACGAAGAATCAGTCTTCTTGTACTTATGTCGGCATTGTGGCTTTTGTATTTAATTCCGATGCAATTTCAGTGTTTCATCGTCAATAAGAACGTCAGAGGGATACAGTAAACCTGAAGTGAAGCATCGGAATCTATAACTAGTGTCACATTAATGGTTCAAAACATAGTCAGTAAGAAGAGTCAGACTTCTTGTACGTAAGTTGGCATTGTGCCTCTTGTATTTAATTCCGATGCAATTTCTGTGTTTCATCGTCAATAAGAAGGTCCAAGGTATGCAGCAAACCTGAAGTGAAGCATCGGAATCTATAACTAGTGTCACAGGAGTGGTTCAAAGCATAGTCAGTAAGAAAAGTCAGTCTTCTTGTACTTAAGTCGGCATTGTGATTTTTCTATATAATTCCGATGCAATTTCTGTGTTTCATCGTCAATAAGAAAGTCCAAGGAATACAGTAAACCTGGAGTGAAGCATCGAAATCTAAAACTAGGGCCACAGGAATGGTTCAAAACATACACAGTAAGAAGAGTCAGTCCTCTTGTAGTTAAGTCGACATTGTGCCTTTTCTATTTAATTCCGATGCAATTTCAGTGTTTCATCGTCAATAAGAAGGTCAGAGGGATACAATAAACCTGAAGTGAAGCATCGGAATATATAAGTAGTGTCACAGGAATGGTTCAAAACATAGACAAGAAGAAGAGTCAGTCTTCGTGTACTTAAGTCGGCATTTTGCCTTTTGTATTTAAATCCGATGCAATTTCTATGTTTCATCGTCAATACGAAGGTCCAAGGGATACAGTAAACCTGAAGTGAAGCATCGGAATCTATAACTAGTGTCACAGGAATGGTTCAAAACATAGTCAGTAAGTACAGTCAGTCTTCTTGTACTTAAGTCGGCATTGTGCCTTTTGTATATAATTCCGATGCAATTTCTGTGTTTCATTGTCAATAAGAAGGTCCAAGGTATACAGAAACTTGAAGTGAAGCATCGGAATCTATACCTAGTGTCACAGGAATGGTTCAAAACATAGTCAGTAAGAAGAGTTAGTCTTCTTTTACTTAAGTCGGCATTGTGCCTTTTCTATTAAATTCCTATGCAATTTCTGTGTTTCATCGTCAATAAGAAGGTCCAAGGGATACAGAAACTTGAAGTGAAGCATCGGAATCTATCACTAGAGTCACAGGAATGGTTCAAAACAAGTAAGAAAAGTCAGTCCTCTTGTACTTAAGTCGACATTGTGCCTTTTCTATTTAATTCCGATGCAATTTCTGTGTTTCATCGTCAATACGAAGGTCAGAGGTATACAATAAAACTGAAGTGAAGCATCGGAATGTATAACAAGTGTCACAATAAAGGTTCAAAGCATAGACAGTAAGAAGAGTCAGTCTTCTTGTACTTAAGTCGGCATTGTGTCTTTTCTATTTAATTCCGATGCAATTTCTGTGTTTCACGTCAATAGGAAGGTCAGAGGGTTACAGTAAACCTGAGGTGAAGCATCGGAATATATAACTAGTGTCACAGGAATGGTTCAAAACATAGACAGGAAGAAGAGTCAGTCTTCTTGTACTTAAGTCGGCAGTGTGCCTTTTGTATTTAATTCCGATGCAATTTCTGTGTATCATCGTCAATAAGAAGGTCCAAGGGATACAGTAAACCTGGAGTGAAGCATAGGAATCTATAACTAGTGTCACAGGAATGGTTCAAAACATAGACAGTAAGAAGGGTCAGTCTTCGTAAACTTAAGTCGGCATTGTGCCTTTTGTATTTAATTCCGATGCAATTTCATTGTTTCATCGTCAATAGGAATGTCCAAGGGATACAGCAAACCCGAAGTGAAGTATCGGAATCTATAACTAGTATCACAGGAATGGTTCAAATCATTGTCAATAAAAAGAGTTGGTCTTCATGCACTTAAGCCGGCGTTGTGCATTTTGTATTTAATTCCGATGCAATTTCTGTGTTTCATCGTCAATAAGATGGTACACGGGATACAGTAAGCCTGAAGTGAAGCGGCGGAATCTCTAACTAGTGTCACAGGAATGGTTCAAAACATAGTCAGTAAGAAGAGTCAGTCGTCTTGTCCTTAAGTCGGCATTGTGCCTTTTGTATTTAATTCCGATGCAATTTCTGTGATTCATCGTCAATAAGAAGGTCCAAGGGATACAGTAAACCTGAAGTGAAGCATCGGACTCTATATCTAGTGTCACAGAAATGGTTCAAAACATAGACAGTAGGAAGAGTCAGTCATCTCATACTTAAGTCGGCATTGTGCCTTTTTTATTTAATTCCGATGCAATTTCTTTGTTTCATCGTCAATAAGGAGGTCCAAGGGAAACAGTAAACCTGAAGTGAAGCATCGGAATCTATAACTAATGTCACAGGAATGGTTCCACACATAGACAGTACGAAGAATCAGTCTTCTTGTACTTAAGTCGGCATTGTGGCTTTTGTATTTAATTCCGAAGCAATTTCTGTGTTTCATCGTCAATAAGAACGTCAGAGGGATACAGTAAACCTGAAGTGAAGCATCGGAATCTATAACTAGTGTCACAGGAATGGTTCAAAACATAGTCAGTAAGAAGAGTCAGAATTCTTGTCCTTAAGTCGGTATTGTGCCTTTTGTATTTAATTCCGATGCAATTTCTGTGTTTCATCGGCAATAAGGTCAGAGCGATACAGTAAACCTGAAGTGAAGCATCGGAATCTATAACTAGTGTCACAGGAATGGTTCAAAACATAGACAGTAGGAAGAGTCAGTCTTCTTGTAATTAAGTCGGCATTGTGCCTTTTGTATTTAATTCCCTATGCAATTTCTGTGTTTCATCGTCGATAAGAAGGTCCAAGGGAGACAGTAAACCCGAAGTGAAGCATCGGAATCTATAACTAGTGTCACAGGAATGATTCCACACATAGCCTGTACGAAGAATCAGTCTTCTTGTACTTATGTCGGCATTGTGGCTTTTGTATTTAATTCCGATGCAATTTCAGTGTTTCATCGTCAATAAGAAGGTCAGAGGGATACAGTAAACCTGAAGTGAAGCATCCGAATCAAAAACTAGTGTCACAGGAATGGTTCAAAACATAGACAGTGGGAAGAGTCAGTCTTCTTGTACGTAAGTCGGCATTGTGCCTCTTGTATTTAATTCCGATGCAAATTCTGTGTTTCATCGTCAATAAGAAGGTCCAAGTTATACAGCAAACCTGAAGTGAAGCATCGGAATCTATAACTAGTGTCACAGGAATGGTTCAAAACATAGTCAGTAAGAAGAGTCAGTCTTCTTGTAGTTAGGTCGGCATTGTGCTTTTACTATTTAATTCCGATGCAATTTCTGTGTTTCATCGTCAATAAGAAGGTCCAAGGGATATAGTAAACCTGGAGTGAAGCATCGGAATCTATCACTAGGGTCACAGGAATGGTTCAAAACATAGACAGTAAGACGAGTCAGTCCTCTTGTACTTAATAAGACATTGTGCCTTTTCTATTTAGTTCCGATGCAATTTCAGTGTTTCATCGTCAATAAGAAGGTCAGAGGGATACAATAAACCTGAAGTGAAACATGGGAATCTATAACTAGTGTCACAGGAATTGTTCAAAACATTGACAGTAAGACGAGTCAGTGTTTGCGTACTTAAGTCGGCATTTTGCCTTTTGTATTTAAATCCGATGCAATTTCTGTGTTTCATCGTCAATACGAAGGTCCAAGGGATACAGTAAACCTGAAGTGAAGCATCGGAATCTGTAACTAGTGTCACAGGAATGGTTCAAAGCATAGTCAGTAAGAAGAGTCAGTCTTCTTGTCCTTAAGTTGGCATTGTGCCTTTTGTATTTAATTCCGATGCAATTTCTGTGTTTCATCGTCAATAAGAAGGTCAGAGGGATACAGTAAACCTGAAGTGAAGCATCGGAATCCACAACTAGTGTCACAGGAATGGTTCAAACATAGGCAGTACGGAGTGTCAGTCTTCTTGTACTTAAGTCGGTATTGTGCCTTTTGTATATAATTCCGATGCAATTTCTGTGTTTCATCGTCAATAAGAAGGTCCAAGGTATACAGTAAACCTGACGTAAAGCATCGGGATCTATAACTAGTGTCACAGGAATGGTTCAAACTATAATCAGTAAAAAGAGTCAGTCTTCTTGCACTTATGTCGACATTGTGCCTTTTCTATTTATTTCCGATGCAATATCTGTGTTTCATCGTCAATAAGAAGGTTTAAGGTATACAGTAAACCTGGAGTGAAGCATCGGAATCTATAACAAGTGTCACAGGAAAGGTTCAAAACATAGACAGTAAGAAGAGTCAGTCATCTTGTACTTGAGTAGGCATTGTGCCTCTTCTATTTAATTCCGATGCAATTTCTGTGTTTCATCGTCAATAAGAAGGTCAGAGGGATACAGTAAACCTGGAGTGTAGCATCGGAATCTATAACTAGTGTCACAGGAATGGTTCAAACATATACAGTAAGAAGAGTCAGTCTTCTTGTACTTAAGTCAGCATTGTGACTTTTGTATTTAATTCCGATGCAATTTCTGTGTTTCATCGTCAATAAGAGGGTCAGAGGGATACAGTAAACATGAAGTGATGCATCGGAATCTATAACTAGTGTCACAGGAATGGTTCAAAACATAGTCAGTAAGAAGAGTCAGTCTTCTTGTCCTTAAGTTGGCATTGTGCCTTTTGTATTCAATTCCGATGCAATTTCTGTGATTCATCGTCAATAAGAAGGTCCAAGGGACACAGTAAACTTGAAGTGAAGCATCGGACTCTATAACAAGTGTCACAGAAATGGTTCAAAACATAGACAGTAGGAAGAGTCAGTCATCTCATACTTAAGTCGGCATTGTGCCTTTTGTATTTAATTCCCTATGCAATTTCTGTGTTTCATCGTCGATAAGAAGGTCCAAGGGAAACAGTAAACCCGAAGTGAAGCATCGGAATCTATAACTAGAGTCACAGGAATGGTTCCACACATAGACTGTACGAAGAATCAGTCTTCTTGTACTTATGTCGGCATTGTGGCATTTGTATTTAATTCCGATGAAATTTCAGTGATTCATCGTCAATAAGAACGTCAGAGGGATACAGTAAACCTGAAGTGAAGCATCGGAATCTATAACTAGTGTCACATTAATGGTTCAAAACATAGTCAGTAAGAAGAGTCAGACTTCTTGTACGTAAGTTGGCATTGTGCCTCTTGTATTTAATTCTGATGCAATTTCTGTGTTTCGTCGTCAATAAGAAGGTCCAAGGTATACAGCAAACCTGAAGTGAAGCATCGGAATCTATAACTAGTGTCACAGGAGTGGTTCAAAGTATAGTCAGTAAGAAAAGTCAGTCTTCTTGTACTTAAGTCGGCATTGTGCTTTTTCTATTTACTTCCGATGCAATTTCTGTGTTTCATCGTCAATAAGAAAGTCCAAGGAATACAGTAAACCTGGAGTGAAGCATCGAAATCTAAAACTAGGGCCACAGGAATGGTTCAAAACATACACAGTAAGAAGAGTCAGTCCTCTTGTAGTTAAGTCGACATTGTGCCTTTTCTATTTAATTCCGATGCAATTTCAGTGTTTCATCGTCAATAAGAAGGTCAGAGGGATACAATAAACCTGAAGTGAAGCATCGGAATATATAACTAGTGTCACAGGAATGGTTCAAAACATAGACAAGAAGAAGAGTCAGTCTTCGTGTACTTAAGTCGGCATTTTGCCTTTTGTATTTAAATCCGATGCAATTTCTGTGTTTCATCGTCAATACGAAGGTCCAAGGGATACAGTAAACATGAAGTGAAGCATCGGAATCTATAACTAGTGTCACAGGAATGGTTCAAAACATAGTCAGTAAGAACAGTCAGTTTTCTTGTGCTTAAGTTGGCATTGTGCCTTATGTATTTAATTCCGATGCAATTTCTGTGTTTCATCGTCAATAAGAAGGTCAGAGGGATACAGTAAACCTGAAGTGAAGCATCGGAATCCACAACTAGTGTCACAGAAATGGGTTAAAACATAGGCAGTTCGAGAGTCAGTCTTCTTGTACTTAAGTCGGCATTGTGCCTTTTGTATATAATTCCGATGCAATTTCTGTGTTTCATCGTCAATAAGAAGGTCCAAGGTATACAGAACCCTGAAGTGAAGCATCGGAATCTATACCTAGTGTCACAGGAATGGTTCAAAACATAGTCAGTAAGAAGAGTCAGTCTTCTTGTACTTAAGTCAGCATTGTGCCTTTTCTATAAAATTCCTATGCAATTTCTGTGTTTCATCGTCAATAAGAAGGTCCAAGGGATACATTAAACCTGGAGTGAAGCATCGGAATCTATCACTAGAGTCACAGGAATGGTTCAAAACAAGTAAGAAAAGTCAGTCCTCTTGTACTTAAGTCGACATTGTGCCTTTTCTATTTAATTCCGATGCAATTTCTGTGTTTCATCGTCAATACGAAGGTCAGAGGTATACAATAAAACTGAAGTGAAGCATCGGAATCTATAACAAGTGTCACAATAAAGGTTCAAAGCATAGACAGTAAGAAGAGTCAGTCTTCTTGTACTTAAGTCGGCATTGTGTCTTTTCTATTTAATTCCGATGCAATTTCTGTGTTTCACGTCAATAGGAAGGTCAGAGGGATACAGTAAACCTCAGGTGAAGCATCGGAATATATAACTAGTGTCACAGGAATGGTTCAAAACATAGTCAGGAAGAAGAGTCAGTCTTCTTGTACTTAAGTCGGCAGTGTGCCTTTTGTATTTAATTCCGATGCAATTTCTGTGTATCATCGTCAATAAGAAGGTCCAAGGGATACAGTAAACCTGGAGTGAAGCATAGGATTCTATAACTAGTGTCACAGGAATGGTTCAAAACATAGACAGTAAGAAGGGTCAGTCTTCGTAAACTTAAGTCGGCATTGTGCCTTTTGTATTTAATTCCGATGCAATTTCAGTGTTTCATCGTCAATAGGAATGTCCAAGGGATACAGCAAACCCGAAGTGAAGTATCGGAATCTATAACTAGTATCACAGGAATGGTTCAAATCATTGTCAATAAAAAGAGTTGGTCTTCATGTACTTAAGCCGGCGTTGTGCATTTTGTATTTAATTCCGATGCAAATTCTGTGTTTCATCGTCAATAAGACGGTCCAAGTTATACAGCAAACCTGAAGTGAAGCATCGGAATCTATAACTAGTGTCACAGGAATGGTTCAAAACATAGTCAGTAAGAAGAGTCAGTCTTCTTGTAGTTAGGTCGGCATTGTGCTTTTTCTATTTAATTCCGATGCAATTTCTGTGTTTCATCGTCAATAAGAAGGTCCAAGGTATACAGTAAACCTGACGTAAAGCTTCGGGATCTATAACTAGTGTCACAGGAATGGTTCAAACTATAATCAGTAAAAAGAGTCAGTCTTCTTGCACTTATGTCGGCATTGTGCCTTTTCTATTTATTTCCGATGCAATATCTGTGTTTCATCGTCAATAAGAAGGTTTAAGGTATACAGTAAACCTGGAGTGAAGCATTGGAATCTATCACTAGGGTCACAGGAATGGTTCAAAACATAGACAGTAAGACGAGTCAGTCCTCTTGTACTTAATAAGACATTGTGCCTTTTCTATTTAGTTCCGATGCAATTTCAGTGTTTCATCGTCAATAAGAAGGTCAGAGGGATACAATAAACCTGAAGTGAAGCATGGGAATCTATAACTAGTGTCACAGGAATTGTTCAAAACATAGTCAGTAAGAAGAGTCAGTCTTCTTGTCCTTAAGTTGGCATTTTGCCTTTTGTATTTAAATCCGATGCAATTTCTGTGTTTCATCGTCAATACGAAGGTCCAAGGGATACAGTAAACCTGAAGTGAAGCATCGGAATCTGTAACTAGTGTCACAGGAATGGTTCAAAGCATAGTCAGTAAGAAGAGTCAGTCTTCTTGTCCTTAAGTTGGCATTGTGCCTTTTGTATTTAATTCCGATGCAATTTCTGTCTTTCATCGTCAATAAGAAGGTCAGAGGGATACAGTAAACCTGAAGTGAAGCATCGGAATCCACAACTAGTGTCACAGGAATGGTTCAAAACATAGGCAGTACGGAGTGTCAGTCTTCTTGTACTTAAGTCGGTATTGTGCCTTTTGTATATAATTCCGATGCAATTTCTGTGTTTCATCGTAAATAAGATGGTCCAAGGTATACAGTAAACCTGACGTAAAGCATCGGGATCTATAACTAGTGTCACAGGAATGGTTCAAACTATAATCAGTAAAAAGAGTCAGTCTTCTTGCACTTATGTCGGCATTGTGCCTTTTCTATTTATTTCCGATGCAATATCTGTGTTTCATCGTCAATAAGAAGGTTTAAGGTATACTGTAAACCTGGAGTGAAGCATCGGAATCTATAACAAGTGCCACAGGAAAGGTTCAAAACATAGACAGTAAGAAGAGTCAGTCATCTTGTACTTAAGTAGGCATTGTGCCTCTTCTATTTAATTCCGATGCAATTTCTGTGATTCATCGTCAATAAGAAGGTCAGAGGGATACAGTAAACCTGGAGTGTAGCATCGGAATCTATAACTAGTGTCACAGGAATGGTTCAAACATATACAGTAAGAAGAGTCAGTCTTCTTGTACTTAAGTCAGCATTGTGACTTTTGTATTTAATTCCGATGCAATTTCTGTGTTTCATCGTCAATAAGAGGGTCAGAGGGATACAGTAAACATGAAGTGATGCATCGGAATCTATAACTAGTGTCACAGGAATGGTTCAAAACATAGTCAGTAAGAAGAGTCAGTCTTCTTATAATAAAGTCGGCATTGTGCCTCTTGTATTTAATTCCGATGCAATTTCTGTGTTTCATCGTCAATACGTAGGTCTAAGGGATACAGTAAACCTGGAGTGAAGCACCAGAATCTATAACTACAGTCACAGTAATGGTTCAAATCATAGACAGTAAGAAGAGTCGGTCTTCTTGTACTTAAGTCGGCATTGTGACTTTTGTATTTAATTCCGATGCAATTTCTGTGTTTCCTCGTCAATAAGAAGGTCCAAGGGATACAGTAAACCTGAAGTGAAGCATCGGAATCTATAACTAGTGTCACTGGAATGGTTCAAAATATAGACCGTGAGAAGAGTCAGTCTTCTTGTACTTAAGTCTTCATTGTGCCTTTTGTATTTAATTCCGATTCAATTTCTGTGATTCATCGTCAATAAGAAGGTACAAGGGATACAGTTAACCTGAGGTGAAGCGTCGGATTCTACAACTAGTGCCACAGGAATGGTTCAAAACATAGACAGTTGGAAAAATCAGTGTTCTTGTACTTAAGTCGGCATTGTGCCTTTTGTATTTAATTCCGATGCAATTTCTGTGTTTCATCGGCAATGAGGTCAGAGGGATACAGTAAACCTGAAGTGAAGCATCGGAATCTATAACTAGTGTCACAGGAATGGTTCAAAGTATAGTCAGTAAAAAGAGTCAGTCTTCTTGTCCTTAAGTCGGCATTGTGGCTTTTGTATTTAATTCCGATGCAATTTCTGTGATTCATCGGCAATATGAAGGTCCAAGGGATACAGTAAACCTGAAGTGAAGCATTGGACTCTATAACAAGTGTCACAGAAATGGTTCAAAACATAGACAGTAGGAAGAGTCAGTCATCGCATACTTAAGTCGGCATTGTGCCTTTTGTATTTAATTCCGATGCAATTTCCGTGTTTCATCGTCAATAAGAAGATCCAACGAAAACAGTAAACCTAAAGTGAAGCACCGGAATTTATAACTAGTGTCACAGGAATGGTTCCAAACGTAGACAGTACGAAGAATCAGTCTTCCTGTACTTAAGTCGGCATTGTGGCTTTTGTAATTAATTCCGATGCAATTTCTGTGTTTCATAGTCAATAAGAACGTCAGAGGAATACAGTAAACCTGAAGTGAAGCATCGGAATCTATAACTAGTGTCACAGGAATGGTTCAAAACATAGTCAGTAAGAAGAGTCAGACTTCTTGTCCTTAAGTCGGCATTGTGCCTTTTGTATTTAATTCCGATGCAATTTCTGTGTTTCATCGGCAATAAGGTCAGAGGGATACAGTAAACCTGAAGTGAAGCATCGGAATCTATAACTAGTGTCACAGGAATGGTTCAAAACATAGACAGTAGGAAGAGTCAGTCTTCTTGCACTTAAGTCAGCATTGTGACTTTTGTATTTAATTCCGATGCAATTTCTGTGTTTCATTGTCAATAAGAAGGTCAGAGGAATACAGTAAACCTGAAGTGAAGCATCGGAATCCAAAACTAGTGTCACAGGAATGGTTCAAACATAGACAGTGGGAAGAGTCAGTCTTCTTGTACGTAAGTCGGCATTGTGCCTCTTGTATTTAATTCCGATGCAATTTCTGTGTTTCATCGTCAAAAAGAGGGTCCAAGGTATACAGCAAATCTGAAGTGAAGCATCGGAATCTATAACTAGTGTCACAGGAATGGTTGAAAACATAGTCAGTAAGATGAGTCAGCATTCTTGTACTTAAGTCGGCATTGTGCTTTTTCTATTTAATTCCGATTCAATTTCTGTGTTTCATCGTCAATAAGAAGGTCCAAGGGATACAGTAAACCTGGAGTGAAGCATCGGAATCTATCACTAGGGACACAGGAATGGTTCAAAACATAGACAGTAAGAAGAGTCACTCTTCTTGTCCTTAAGTTGGCATTGTGCCTTTTGTATTTAATTCCGATGCAATTTCTGTGTTTCATCGTCAATAAGAAGGTCTGAGGGATACAGTAAACCTGAAGTGAAGCATCGGAGTCCACAACTAGTGTCACAGGAATGGTTCAAAACATAGGCAGTACGAAGAGTCAGTCTTCTTGTACTTAAGTCGGCATTGTGCCTTTTGTATATAATTCCGATGCAATTTCTGTGTTTCATAGTCAATAAGAAGGTCCAAGGTAAACAGTATACCTGACGTAAAGCATTGGAATGTATAACTAGTGTCACAGGAATGGTTCAAACTATAATCAGTAAGAAGAGTCAGTCTTCTTGTACTTAAGTCGGCATTGTGCCTTTTCTATTTAATTCCGATGCAATATCTGTGTTTCATCGTCAATAAGAAGGTCCAAGGGATACAGTTAACCTGAAGTGAAGCGTCGGAATCTATAACTAGGGCCACAGGAATGGTTCAAAAACATAGACAGTGGGAAGAGTCAGTGTTCTTGTACTTAAGTCGGCATTGTGCCTTTTGTATTTAATTCCGATGCAATGTCTGTGTTTCATCGTCAATAAGTAGGTCCAAGGGATACAGTAAACCTGAAGTGAGGCATCGGAATCTACAACTAGTGTCACAGGAATGGTTCAAACATATACAGTAAGAAGAGTCAGTCTTCTTGTACTTGAGTCGGCATTGTGCCTTTTGTATTTAATTCCGATGCAATTTCTGTGTTTCATCGTCAATAAGAGGGTCAGAGGGATACAATAAACATAAAGTGAAGCATCGGAATCTATAACTAGTGTCACAGGAATAGTTCAAAACATAGTCAGTAAGAAGATTCAGTCTTCTTAACCTTAAGTCGGCATTGTGCCCTTTGTATTTCATTCCGATGCAATTTCTGTTTTTCATCGTCAATAAGTAGGTCCAAGGGATACAGTAAACCTGGAGAGAAGCACCGGAATCTATAACTAGAGTCACAGTAATGGATCAAACCATAGACAGTAAGAAGAGTCGGTCTTCTTGTAGTTAAGTCGGCATTGTGCCTTTTGTATTTAATTCCGATGCAATTTCTGTGTTTCATCGTCAATAAGAAGGTCCAAGGGATACAGTAAACATGAAGTGAAGCATCGGAATCTATAACTAGTGTCACTGGAATAGTTCAAAATATAGACAGTAAGAAGAGTCAGTCTTCTTGTACTTAAGTAGGCATTGAGCCTTTTGTATTTAATTCCGATGCAATTTCTGTGATTCATCGTCAATAAGAAAGTCCAAGGCATCCAGTGAACCTGAAGTGAAGCATCGGAATCTGTAACTAGTGTCACAGAAATGGTTCAAAACATAGTCAGTAAGAAGAGTCAGTCTTCTTGTACTTAATGCGGCATTGTGCCTTTTCTATTTAATTCCGATGCTATTTCTATGTTTCACCGTCAATAAGAAGGTCAGAGGGATACAGTAAACTTGAAGTGAAGCATCGGAATCGATAACAAGTGTCACAGGAATGGTTCAAACATATACAGTAAGAAGAGTCAGTCTTCTTGTACTTGAGTCGGCATTGTGCCTTTTGTATTTAATTCCGATGCAATTTCTGTGTTTCATCGTCAATAAGAGGGTCAGAGGGATACAGTAAACATGAAGTGCAGCATCGGAATCTATAACTAGTGTCACAGGAATGGTTCAAAACAAAGTCAGTAAGAAGATTCAGTCTTCTTGTCCTTAAGTCGGCATTGTGCCCTTTGTATTTAATTCCGATGCAATTTCTGTTTTTCATCGTCAATATGTAGGTCCAAGGGATACAGTAAACCTGGAGTGAATCACCGGATTCTATAACTAGAGTCACATTAATGGATCAAAACATAGACAGTAAGAAGAGTCGGTCTTCTTGTACTTAAGTCGGCATTGTGCCTTTTGTATTTAATTCCGATGCATTTTCTGTGTTTCATCGTCAATAAGAAGGTCCAAGGGATACAGTAAACATGAAGTGAAGCATCGGAAACTATAACTAGTGTCACTGGAATAGTTCAAAATATAGACAGTAAGTAGAGTCAGTCTTCTTGTACTTAAGTCGGCATAGTGCCTTTTGTATTTAATTCCGATGCAATTTCTGTGATTCATCGTCAATAAGAAGGTCCAAGGCATCCAGTAAAACTGAAGTGAAGCATCGGACTCTATAACTAGTGTCACAGAAATAGTTCAAAACATAGACAGTAGGAAGAGTCAGTCATCTCATACTTAAGTCGGCATTGTGACTTTTGTATTTACTTCCGATGCAATTTCTGTGCTTCATCGTCAGTAAGAAGGTCCAAGGGAAACAGTAAACCTGAAGTGAAGCATCGGAATCTATAACTAGTGTCACAGGAATGGTTCCACACATAGACAGTACGAAGAGTCAGTCTTCTTGTACTTAAGTCGGAATTGTGGCTTTTGTATTTAATTCCGATGCTATTTCTGAGTTTCATCTGCAATAAGAACGTCAGAGGGATACAGTAAACCTGAAGTGAAGCATCGGAATCTATAACTAGAGTCACAGGAATGGTTCAAAACATAGTCAGTAAGAAGAGTCAGTCTTCTTGTCCATAAGTCGGCATTGTGCCTTTTGTATTTAATTGTAATGCAATGTCTGTGATTCATCGTCAATAAGAAAGTCCAAGGGATACAGTAAAATTGAAGTGAAGCATCAGACTCTATAACTAGTGTCACAGAAATGGTTCAAAACATAGACAGTAGGAAGAGTCAGTCACGGCATACTTAAGTCGGCATTGTGCCTTTTGTATTTAATTCCGATGCAATTTCTGTGTTTCATCGTCAATAAGAAGGTCCAACGGAAACAGTAAACCTGAAGTGAAGCACCGGAATCTATAACTACAGTCACAGTAATGGTTCAAATCATAGACAGTAAGAAGAGTCGGTCTTCTTGTACTTAAGTCGTCATTGTGACTTTTGTATTTAATTCCGATGCAATATCTGTGTTTTTTCTCGTCAATAAGAAGGTCCAAGGGATACAGTAAACCTGAAGTGAAGCATCGGAATCTATAACTAGTGTCACTGGAATGGTTCAAAATATAGACAGTGAGAAGAGTCAGTCTTCTTGTACTTAAGTCTTCATTGTGCCTTTTGTATTTAATTCCGATGCAATTTCTGTGATTCATCGTCAATAAGAAGGTACAAGGGATACAGTTAACCTGAGGTGAAGCGTCGGATTCTACAACAAGTGCCACAGGAATGGTTCAAAACATAGACAGTTGGAAAAGTCAGTGTTCTTGTACTTAAGTCGGCATTGTGCCTATTTGTATTTAATTCCGATGCAATTTCTGTGTTATTTCTCGTCAATAAGAAGGTCCAAGGGATACAGTAAACCTGAAGTGAAGCATCGGAATCTATAACTAGAGTCACAGGAATGGTTCAAAACATAGTCAGTAAGAAGAGTCAGACTTCTTGTCCTTAAGTCGGCATTGTACCTTTTGTATTTAATTCCGATGCAATTTCTGTGTTTCATCGGCAATAAGGTCAGAGGGATACAGTAAACCTGAAGTGAAGCATCGGAATCTATAACTAGTGTCACAGGAATGGTTCAAAACATAGACAGTAGGAAGAGTCAGTCTTCTTGTACTTAAGTCAGCATTGTGCCTTTTGTATTTAATTCCGATGCAATTTCTGTGTTTCATCGTCAATAAGAAGGTCAGAGGAATACAGTAAACCTGAAGTGAAGCATCGGAATTCAAAACTAGTGTCACAGGAATGGTTCAAACATAGACAGTGGGAAGAGTCAGTCTTCTTGTACGTAAGTCGGCATTGTGCCTCTTGTATTTAATTCCGATGCAATTTCTGTGTTTCATCGTCAAAAAGAGGGTCCAAGGTATACAGCAAACCTGAAGTGAAGCATCGGAATCTATAACTAGTGTCACAGGAATGGTTGAAAACATAGTCAGTAAGATGAGTCAGTATTCTTGTACTTAAGTCGGCATTGTGCTTTTTCTATTTAATTCCGATGAAATTTCTGTGTTTCATCGTCAATAAGAAGGTCCAAGGGATACAGTGAACCTGGAGTGAAGCATCGGAATCTATCACTAGGGTCACAGGAATGGTTCAAAACATAGACAGTAAGAAGAGTCAGTCTTCTTGTCCTTAAGTTGGCATTGTGCCTTTTGTATTTAATTCCGATGCAATTTCTGTGTTTCATCGTCAATAAGAAGGTCAGAAGGATACAGTAAACCTGAAGTGAAGCATCGGAATCCACAACTAGTGTCACATGAATGGTTCAAAACATAGGCAGTACGAAGAGTCAGTCTTCTTGTACTTAAGTCGGCATTGTGCCTTTTGTATATAATCCCGATGCAATTTCTGTGTTTCATAGTCAATAAGAAGGTCCAAGGTAAACAGTATACCGGACGTAAAGCAATGGAATGTATAACTAGTGTCACAGGAATGGTTCAAACTATAATCAGTAAGAAGAGTCAGTCTTCTTGTACTTAAGTCGGCATTGTGCCTTTTCTATTTAATTCCGATGCAATATCTGTGTTTCATCGTCAATAAGAAGGTCCAAGGGATACAGTAAACCTGGAGTCAAGCATCGGAATCTATAACAAGTGTCACAGGAAGGTTCAAAACATAGACAGTAAGAGGAGTCAGTCTTCTTGTACTTAAGTCGGCATTGTGCCTTTTCTATTTCATTCCGATGCAATTTCTGTGTTTCATCGTCAATAAGAAGGTCAGTGGGAGACAGTAAACCTCAGGTGAAGCATCGGAATCTATAACTAGTGTCACAGGAATGGTTCAAAACATAGTCAGGAAGAAGAGTCAGTCTTCTTGTACTTAAGTCGGCATTGTGCCTTTTCTATTTAATTCCGATGCAATTTCTGTGTTTCATCGTCAATAAGAAGGTCCAAGGGATACAGTAAACCTGGAGTGAAGCATCGGAATCTATAACCAGTGTCACAGGAATGGTTCAAAATATAGACACTAAGAAGAGTCAGTCTTCTTGTACTTAAGCCGGCATTGTGCCTTTTGTATTTAATTCCGATGCAATTTCTTTGATTCATCGTCAATAAGAAGGTACAAGGGATACAGTTAACCTGAAGTGAAGCGTCGGAATCTATAACTAGGGCCACAGGAATGGTTCAAAAACATAGACAGTGGGAAGAGTCAGTGTTCTTGTACTTAAGTCGGCATTGTGCCTTTTGTATTTAATTCCGATGCAATGTCTGTGTCTCATCGTCAATAAGTAGGTCCAAGGGATACAGTAAACCTGAAGTGAGGCATCGGAATCTACAACTAGTGTCACAGGAATGGTTCAAACATATACAGTAAGAAGAGTCAGTCTTCTTGTACTTGAGTCGGCATTGTGCCTTTTGTATTTAATTCCGATGCAATTTCTGGGTTTCATCGTCAATAATTAGGTCCAAGGGATACAGTAAACCTGGAGAGAAGCACCGGAATCTATAACTAGAGTCACAGTAATGGATCAAAACATATACAGTAAGAAGAGTCGGTCTTCTTGTAGTTAAGTCGGCATTGTGCCTTTTGTATTTAATTCCGATGCAATTTCTGTGTTTCATCGTCAATAAGAAGGTCCAAGGGATACAGTAAACATGAAGTGAAGCATCGGAATCTATAACTAGTGTCACTGGAATAGTTCAAAATATAGACGGTAAGAAGGGTCAGTCTTCTTGTACTTAAGTATTCATTGAGCCTTTTGTATTTAATTCCGATGCAATTTCTGTGATTCATCGTCAATAAGAAGGTCCAAGGCATACAGTAAACCTGAAGTGAAGCATCGGAATCTGTAACTAGTGTCACAGAAATGGTTCAAATCATAGTCAGTAAGAAGAGTCAGTCTTCTTAAACTTAAGTCGGCATTGTGCCTTTTGTATTTAATTCCTACGCAATTTCTGTGTTTCATCGGCAGTAAGGTCAGAGGGATACAGCAAACCTGAAGTAAAGCATCGGAATCTATAACTAGTGTCACAGGAATGGTTCAAAACATAGACAGTAGGAAGAGTCAGTCTTCTTGTACTTAATGCGGCATTGTGCCTTTTCTATTTAATTCCGATGCTATTTCTGTGTTTCACCGTCAATACGAAGGTCAGAGGGATACAGTAAACCTGATGTGAAGCATCGGAATCCATAACTAGTGTCACAGGAATGGTACAAAACATAGTCAGTAAGAAGAGACCGTCTTCTTGTACTTATATCGGTATTGTGCCTTTCGTACTTAATTCCGATGCAATTTCTGTGTTTCACCGTCAATAAGAAGGTCAGAGGGATACAGTAAACTTGAAGTGAAGCATCGGAATCGATAACAAGTGTCACAGGAATGGTTCAAACATATACAGTAAGATGAGTCAGTCTTCTTGTACTTGAGTCGGCATTGTGCCTTTTGTATTTAATTCCGATGCAATTTCTGTGTTTCATCGTCAATAAGAGGGTCAGAGGGATACAGTAAACATGAAGTGAAGCATCGGAATCTATAACTAGTGTCACAGGAATGGTTCAAAACATAGTCAGTAAGAAGATTCAGTCTTCTTGTCCTTAAGTCGCAATTTTGCCCTTTGTATTTAATTCCGATGCAATTTCTGTTTTTCATCGTCAATATGTAGGTCCAAGGGATATAGTAAACCTGGAGTGAAGCACCGGAATCTATAACTAGAGTCACAGTAATGGATCAAAACATAGACAGTAAGAAGAGTCGGTCTTCTTGTACTTAAGTCGGCATTGTGCCTTTTGTATTTAATTCCGATGCAATTTCTGTGTTTCATCGTCAATAAGAAGGTCCAAGGGATAAGGTAAACATGAAGTGAAGCATCGGAATCTATAACTAGTGTCACTGGAATAGTTCAAAATATAGACAGTAAGAAGAGTCAGTCTTCTTGTACTTAAGTCGGCATAGTGCCTTTTGTATTTAATTCCGATGCAATTTCTGTGATTCATCGTCAATAAGAAGGTCCAAGGCATCCACTAAACCTGAAGTGAAGCATCGGACTCTATAACTAGAGTCACAGAAATAGTTCAAAACATAGACAGTAGGAAGAGTCAGTCATCTCATACTTAAGTCGGCATTGTGACTTTTGTATTTACTTCCGATGCAATTTCTGTGCTTCATCGTCAGTAAGAAGGTCCAAGGGAAACAGTAAACCTGAAGTGAAGCATCGGAATCTATAACTAGTGTCACAGGAATGGTTCCACACATAGACAGTACGAAGGGTCAGTCTTCTTGTACTTAAGTCGGAATTGTGGCTTTTGTATTTAATTCCGATGCAATTTCTGAGTTTCATCTTCAGTAAGAACGTCAGAGGGATACAGTAAACCTGAAGTGAAGCATCGGAATCTATAACTAGAGTCACAGGAATGGTTCAAAACATAGTCAGTAAGAAGAGTCAGTCTTCTTGTCCATAAGTCGGCATTGTGCCTTTTGTATTTAATTCCAATGCAATATCTGTGATTCATCGTCAATAAGAAAGTCCAAGGGATACAGTAAAATTGAAGTGAAGCATCGGACTCTTTAACTAGTGTCACAGAAATGGTTCAAAACATAGACAGAAGGAAGAGTCAGTCATGGCATACTTAAGTCGGCAATGTGCCTTTTGTATTTAATTCCGATGCAATTTCTGTGTTTCATCGTCAATAAGAAGGTCCAACGGAAACAGTAAACCTGAAGTGATGCTCCGGAATCTATAACTAGTGTCACAGGAATGGTTCCACACATAGACAGTACGAAGAATCAGTCTTCTTGTACTTAAGTCGGCATTGTGCCTTTTCTATTTAATTCCGATGCAATATCTGTGTTTCATCGTCAATAAGAAGGTCCAAGGGATACAGTAAACCTGGAGTGAAGCATCGGAATCTATTACAAGTGTCACAGGAAAGGTTCAAAACATAGACAGTAAGAAGAGTCAGTCTTCTTGTACTTAAGTCGGCATTGTGCCTTTTCTATTTAATTCCGATGCAATTTCTGTGTCTCATCGTCAATAAGAAGGTCAGTGGAATACAGTAAACCTGAGGTGAAGCTTCGGAATCTATAATTAGTGTCACAAGAATGGTTCAAAACATAGTCTGGAAGAAGAGTCAGTCTTCTTGTACTTAAGTCGGCATTGTGCCTTTTGTATTTAATTACGATGCAATTTCTGTGATTCATTGTCAATAAGAAGGTACAAGGGATACAGTAAACCTGAAGTGAAGCGTCGGAATCTATAAATAGTGCGACATGAATGGTTCAAAACGTAGACAGTGGGAAGAGTCAGTGTTCTTGAACTAAAGTCGGCATTGTGCCTTTTGTATTTAATTCCGATGCAATTTCTGCGTTTCATCGTCAATAAGTCGGTCCAAGGGATACAGTAAACCTGAAGTGGAGCATCGGAATCTACAACTAGTGTAACAGGATTGGTTCAAAACATAGACAATAAGAAGAGTCAATCTTCTTGTACTTAATGCGGCATTGTGCCTTTTCTATTTAATTCCGATGCAATTTCTATGTTTCATCGTCAATAAGAAGGTCAGAGGGATACAGTAAACCTGAAGTGAAGCATCGGAATCTATAACTAGTGTCACAGGAATCGTTCAAAATATAGTCAGTAAGAAGAGACCGTCTTCTTGTACTTATATCGGCATTGTGCCTTTCGTATTTAATTCCGATGCAATTTCTGTGTTTCACCGTCAATAAGAAGGTCAGAGGGATACAGTAAAATGAAGTGAAGCATCGGAATCTATAACAAGTGTCACAGGAATCGTTCAAACATATTCAGTAAGAAGAGTCAGTCTTCTTGTACTTGAGTCGGCATTGTGACTTTTGTATTTAATTCCGATGCAATTTCTGTTTTACATCGTCAATAAGAGTGTTAGAGGGATACAGTAAACATAAAGTGAAGCATCGGAATCTATAACTAGTCTCACAGGAATGGTTCAAAACATAGTCAGTAAGAAGATTCAGTCTTCTTGTCCTTAAGTCGGCATTGTGCCCTTTGTAATTAATTCCGATGCAATTTCAGTTTTTCATCGTCAATAAGTAGGTCCAAGGGATACAGTAAACCTGGAGTGAAGCACCAGAATCTATAAATAGAGTCACAGTAATGGATCAAAACATAGACAGTAAGAAGAGTCGGTCTTCTTGTACTTAAGTCGACATTGTGCATTTTGTATTTAATTCCGATGCAATTTCTGTGTTTCATCGTTAATAAGAAGATCCAAGGGATACAGTAAACATGAAGTGAAGCATCGGGATCTATAACTAGTGTCACTGGAATAGTTCAAAATATAGACAGTAAGAAGAGTCAGTCTTCTTATACTTAAGTCGGCATTGTGCCTTTTGTATTTAATTCCGATGCAATTTCTGTGATTCATCGTCAATAAGAAGGTCCAAGGCATACAGTAAACCTGAAGTGAAGCATCGGACTCTATTACTAGTGTCACAGAAATGGTTCAAAACATAGACAGTAGGAAGAGTCAGTCATCTCATACTTAAGTCGGCATTGTGCTTTTTGTATTTCCTTCCGATGCAATTTCTGTGTTTCATCATCAGTAAGAAGGTCCAAGGGAAACAGTAAACATGAAGTGAAGCATCGGAATCTATAACTAGTGTCACAGGAATGGTTCCACACATAGACAGTACGAAGAATCAGTCTTCTTGTACTTAAGTCGACGTTGTGGCTTTTGTATTTAATTCTGAGGCAATTTCTGAGTTTCATCGTCAATAAGAACGTCAGAGGGATACAGTAAACCTGAAGTAAAGCATCGGAATCAGTAACTAGTGTCACAGGAATGGTTCAAAACATAGTCAGTAAGAAGAGTCAGTCTTCTTATCCTTAAGTCGGCATTGTGCCTTTTGTATTTAATTCCGGTGCAATTTCTGTGTTTCATCGGCAGTAAGGTCAGAGGGATACAGTAAACCTGAAGTGAAGCATCGGACTCTATTACTAGTGTCACAGAAATGGTTCAAAACATAGACAGTAGGAAGAGTCAGTCATCTCATACTTAAGTCGGCATTGTGCTTTTTGTATTTCCTTCCGATGCAATTTCTGTGTTTCATCATCAGTAAGAAGGTCCAAGGGAAACAGTAAACATGAAGTGAAGCATCGGAATCTATAACTAGTGTCACAGGAATCGTTCAAAATATAGTCAGTAAGAAGAGACCGTCTTCTTGTACTTATATCGGCATTGTGCCTTTCGTATTTAATTCCGATGCAATTTCTGTGTTTCACCGTCAATAAGAAGGTCAGAGGGATACAGTAAAATGAAGTGAAGCATCGGAATCTATAACAAGTGTCACAGGAATCGTTCAAACATATTCAGTAAGAAGAGTCAGTCTTCTTGTACTTGAGTCGGCATTGGGACTTTTGTATTTAATTCCGATGCAATTTCTGTTTTACATCGTCAATAAGAGTGTAAGAGGGATACAGTAACCATAAAGTGAAGCATCGGAATCTATAACTAGTGTCACAGGAATGGTTCAAAACATAGTCAGTAAGAAGATTCAGTTTTCTTGTCCTTAAGTCGGCATTGTGCCCTTTGTAATTAATTCCGATGCAATTTCTGTTTTTCATCGTCAATAAGTAGGTCCAAGGGATACAGTAAACCTGGAGTGAAGCACCAGAATCTATAAATAGAGTCACAGTAATGGATCTAAACATAGACAGTAAGAAGAGTCGGTCTTCTTCTACTTAAGTCGGCATTGTGCCTTTTGTATTTAATTCCGATGCAATTTCTGTGTTTCATCGTTAATAAGAAGTTCCAAGGGATACAGTAAACATGAAGTGAAGCATCGGAATCTATAACTAGTGTCACTGGAATAGTTCAAAATATAGACAGTAAGAAGAGTCAGTCTTCTTATACTTAAGTCGGCATTGTGCCTTTTGTATTTAATTCCGATCCAATTTCTGTGATTCATCGTCAATAAGAAGGTCCAAGGCATACAGTAAACCTGAAGTGAAGCATCGGACTCTATTACTAGTGTCACAGAAATGGTTCAAAACATAGACAGTAGGAAGAGTCAGTCATCTCATACTTAAGTCGGCATTGTGCTTTTGTAATTCCTTCCGATGCAATTTCTGTGTTTCATCATCAGTAAGAAGGTCCAAGGGAAACAGTAAACATGAAGTGAAGCATCGGAATCTATAACTAGTGTCACAAGAATGGTTCCACACATAGACAGTACGAAGAATCAGTCTTCTTGTACTTAAGTCGACATTGTGGCTTTTGTATTTAATTCTGAGGCAATATCTGAGTTTCATCGTCAATAAGAAAGTCAGAGGGATACAGTAAACCTGAAGTAAAGCATCGGAATCAGTAACTAGTGTCACAGGAATGGTTCAAAACATAGTCAGTAAGAAGAGTCAGTCTTCTTATCCTTAAGTCGGCATTGTGCCTTTTGTATTTAATTCCGGTGCAATTTCTGTGTTTCATCGGCAGTAAGGTCAGAGGGATACAGTAAACCTGAAGTGAAGCATCGGAATCTATAACTAGTGTCACAGGAATGGTTCAAAACATAGACAGTAGGAAGAGTCAGTCTTCTTGTACTTAAGTCGGCATTGTGCATTTTGTATTTAATTCCGATGCAATTTCTGTGTTTCATCGTCAATAAGAAGGTGCAAGGTATACAGCAAACCTGAAGTGAAGCATCTGAATCTATAACTAGTGTCACAGGAATGGTTCAAAAAGTAGTCAGTAAGAAGTGTCAGTCTTCTTGTACTTAATTCGGCATTGTGCCTTTTGTATTTAACTCCGATGCAATTTCTGTGTTTCATCGTCAATAAGAAGGTCCAAGGGATACAGTAAACCTGGAGTGAAGCATCGGAATCTATCACTAGGGTCACAGGAATGGTTCAAACATAGACAGTAAGAAGAGTCAGTCCTCTTGTACTTAAGTCGACATTGTGCCTTTTCTATTTAATTCCGACTCAATTTCTGTGTTTCATCGTCAATAAGAAGGTCAGAGGGATATAATAAACCTGAAGTGAAGCATCGGAATCTATAACAAGTGTCACAGGAAAGGTTCAAAACATAGACAGTAAGAAGAGTCAGTCTTCTTGTACTTAAGTCGGCATTGTGCCTTTTCTATCTAACTCCAATGCAATTTCTGTGTTTCATCGTCAATACGAAGGTCAGAGGGATACAGTAAACCTGAGGTGAAGCATCTGAATCTATAACTAGTGTCACAGGAATGGTTCAAAACATAGTCAGGAAGAAGAGTCAGTCTTCTTGTACTTAAGTCGGCATTGCGCCTTTTGTATTTAATTCCGATGCAATTTTTGTGTTTCATCGTCAATAAGAAGGTCCAAGGGATACAGTAAACCTGGAGTGTAGCATAGGAATCTATAACTAGTGTCACAGGAATGGTTCATGACATAGACAGTGAGAAGAGTCAGTCTTCTTGTACTTAAGTCGGCATTGTGGCTTTTGTATTTAATTCCGATGCTATTTCTGAGCTTCATCGTCAATAAGAAGGTCAGAGGGATACAGTAAACCTGAATGGAAGCATCGGGATTTTTAATAGTGTCACAGGAATGGTTCAAAACATAGTCAGTAAGAAGAGTCAGTCTTCTTGTCCTTAAGTCAGCATTGTGCCTTTTGTATTTAATTCCGATACAATTTCTGTGTTTCATTGTCAATAAGAAGGTCCAAGGGATATAGTAAACCTGGAGTGAAGCATCGGAATCTGTAACTAGTGTCACAGGAATGGTTTAAAGCAGAGACAGTAAGAAGAGTCAGTCCTCTTGTATTTAAGTCGGCATTGTGCCTTTTCTATTTAATTCCGGTGCAATTTCAGTGTATCATCGTCAATAAAAATGTCCAAGGGATACAGTAAACCTGAAGTGATGCGTCGGAATCTATAACTAGTGTCACAGGAATGGTTCAAAACATAGACAGTAGGAAGAGTCAGTGTTCTTGTACTTAAGTCGGCATTGTGCCTTTTGTATTTAATTCCGATGCTATTTCTGAGTTTCATCATCTATAAGAAGGTCAGAGGGATACAGTAAACCTGAAGTGAAGCATCTGGATTTATAAATAGTGTCACAGGATTGGTTCAAAACATAGTCAGTAAGAAGATTCAGTCTTCTTGTCCTTAAGTCGGCATTGTGCCCTTTGTAATTAATTCCGATGCAATTTCTGTTTTTCATCGTCAATAAGTAGGTCCAAGGGATATAGTAAACCTGGAGTGAAGCACCAGAATCTATAAATAGAGTCACAGTAATGGATCAAAACATAGACAGTAAGAAGAGTCGGTCTTCTTCTACTTAAGTCGGCATTGTGCCTTTTGTATTTAATTCCGATGCAATTTCTGTGTTTCATCGTTAATAAGAAGTTCCAAGGGATACAGTAAACATGAAGTGAAGCATCGGAATCTATAACTAGTGTCACTGGAATAGTTCAAAATATAGACAGTAAGAAGAGTCAGTCTTCTTATACTTAAGTCGGCATTGTGCCTTTTGTATTTAATTCCGATCCAATTTCTGTGATTCATCGTCAATAAGAAGGTCCAAGGCATACAGTAAACCTGAAGTGAAGCATCGGACTCTATTACTAGTGTCACAGAAATGGTTCAAAACATAGACAGTAGGAAGAGTCAGTCATCTCATACTTAAGTCGGCATTGTGCTTTTGTAATTCCTTCCGATGCAATTTCTGTGATTCATCATCAGTAAGAAGGTCCAAGGGAAACAGTCAACATGAAGTGAAGCATCGGAATCTATAACTATTGTCACAAGAATGGTTCCACACATAGACAGTACGAAGAATCAGTCTTCTTGTACTTAAGTCGACATTGTGGCTTTTGTATTTAATTCTGAGGCAATTTCTGAGTTTCATCGTCAATAAGAAAGTCAGAGGGATACAGTAAACCTGAAGTAAAGCATCGGAATCAGTAACTAGTGTCACAGGAATGGTTCAAAACATAGTCAGTAAGAAGAGTCAGTCTTCTTATCCTTAAGTCGGCATTGTGCCTTTTGTATTTAATTCCGGTGCAATTTCTGTGTTTCATCGGCAGTAAGGTCAGAGGGATACAGTAAACCTGAAGTGAAGCATCGGAATCTATAACTAGTGTCACAGGAATGGTTCAAAACATAGACAGTAGGAAGAGTCAGTCTTCTTGTACTTAAGTCGGCATTGTGCCTTTTGTATTTAATTCCGATGCAATTTCTGTGTTTCATCGTCAATAAGAAGGTGCAAGGTATACAGCAAACCTGAAGTGAAGCATCTGAATCTATAACTAGTGTCACAAGAATGGTTCAAAAAGTAGTCAGTAAGAAGTGTCAGTCTTCTTGTACTTAAGTCGGCATTGTGCCTTTTGTATTTAACTCCGATGCAATTTCTGTGTTTCATCGTCAATAAGAAAGTCCAAGGGATACAGTAAACCTGGAGTGAAGCATCGGAATCTATCACTAGGGTCACAGGAATGGTTCAAACATAGACAGTAAGAAGAGTCAGTCCTCTTGTACTTAAGTCGACATTGTGCCTTTTCTATTTAATTCCGACACAATTTCTGTGTTTCATCGTCAATAAGAAGGACAGAGGGATATAATAAACCTGAAGTGAAGCATCGGAATCTATAACAAGTGTCACAGGAAAGGTTCAAAACATGGACTGTAAGAAGAGTCAGTCTTCTTGTACTTAAGTCGGCATTGTGCCTTTTCTATTTAACTCCAATGCAATTTCTGTGTTTCATCGTCAATACGAAGGTCAGAGGGATACAGTAAACCTGAGGTGAAGCATCTGAATCTATAACTAGTGTCACAGGAATGGTTCAAAACATAGTCAGGAAGAAGAGTCAGTCTTCTTGTACTTAAGTCGGCATTGCGCCTTTTGTATTTAATTCCGATGCAATTTTTGTGTTTCATCGTCAATAAGAAGGTCCAAGGGATACAGTAAACCTGGAGTGTAGCATAGGAATCTATAACTAGTGTCACAGGAATGGTTCAAAACATAGGTAGGAAGAAGAGTCAGTCTTCTTGTACTTAAGTCGGCATTGCGCCTTTTGTATTTAATTCCGATGCAATTTTTGTGTTTCATCGTCAATAAGAAGGTCCAAGGGATACAGTAAACCTGGAGTGTAGCATAGGAATCTATAACTAGTGTCACAGGAATGGTTCATGACATAGACAGTGAGAAGAGTCAGTCTTCTTGTACTTAAGTCGGCATTGTGGCTTTTGTATTTCATTCCGATGCTATTTCTGAACTTCATCGTCAATAAGAAGGTCAGAGGGATACAGTAAACCTGAAGTGAAGCATCGGGATTTATAAATAGTGTCACAGGAATGGTTCAACACATAGTCAGTAAGAAGAGTCAGTCTTCTTGTCCTTAAGTCAGCATTGTGCCTTTTGTATTTAATTCCGATACAATTTCTGTGTTTCATTGTCAATAAGAAGATCCAAGGGATATAGTAAACCTGGAGTGAAGCATCGGAATCTGTAACTAGTGTCACAGGAATGGTTCAAAGCAGAGACAGTAAGAAGAGTCAGTCCTCTTGTATTTAAGTCGGCATTGTGCCTTTTCTATTTAATTCCGGTGCAATTTCAGTGTATCATCGTCAATAAGAATGTCCAAGGGATACAGTAAACCTGTAGTGATGCGTCGGAATCTATAACTAGTGTCACAGGAATGGTTCAAAACATTGACAGTAGGAAGAGTCAGTGTTCTTGTACTTAAGTCGGCATTGTGCCTTTTGTATTTAATTCCGATGCTATTTCTGAGTTTCATCATCTATAAGAAGGTCAGAGGGATACAGTAAACCTGAAGTGAAGCATCTGGATTTATAAATAGTGTCACAGGAATGGTTCAAAACATAGTCAGTAAGAAGAGTCAGTCTTCTTGTCCTTAAGTCGGCATTGTGCCTTTTGTATTTAATTCCGATACAATTTCTGTGTTTCATTGTCAATAAGAAGGTCCAAGGGATATAGTAAACCTGTAGTGAAGCATCGGAATCTGTAACTAGTGTCACAGGAATGGTTCAAAGCATAGACAGTAAGAAGAGTCAGTCCTCTTGTACTTAAGTCGGCATTGTGCCATTTGTATTTAATTCCGGTGCAATTTCAGTGTATCATCGTCAATAAGAATGTCCAAGGGATACAGTAAACCTGAAGTGAAGCATCGGAATCTATAACTAGTGTCACAGGAATGGTTCAAAAAGTAGTCAGTAAGAAGTGTCAGTCTTCTAGTACTTAAGTCGGCATTGTGCCTTTTCTATTTAACTCCGATGCAATTTCTGTGTTTGATCGTCAATAAGAAGGTCCAAGGGATACAGTAAACCAGGAGTGAAGCATCGGAATCTATCACTAGGGTCATAGGAATGGTTCATAACATAGACAGTAAGAAGAGTCAGTCTTCTTGTCCTTAAGTTGGCATTGTGCCTTTTGTATTTAATTCCGATGCGATTTCTGTGTTTCATCGTCAATAAGAAGGTCAGAGGGATACAGTAAACCTGAAGTGAAGCATCGGAATCCACAACTAGTCTCACAGGAATGGTTCAAAACATAGGCAGTACGAAGAGTCAGTCTTCTTGTACTTAAGTCGGCATTGTGCCTTTTGTATATAATTCCGATGCAATTTCTGTATTTCATAGTCAATAAGAAGGTCCAAGGTAAACAGTATACCTGACGTAAAGCATTGGAATGTATAACTAGAGTCACAGGAATGGTTCAAACTATAATCAGTAAGAAGAGTCATTCTTCTTGTACTTAAGTCGGCATTGTGCCTTTTCTATTTAATTCCGATGCAATATCCGAGTTTCATCGTCAATAAGAAGGTCCAAGGGATACAGTAAACCTGGAGTCAAGCATCGGAATCTATAACAAGTGTCACAGGAAGGTTCAAAACATAGACAGTAAGAGGAGTCAGTCTTCTTGTACTTAAGTCGGCATTGTGCCTTTTCAATTTAATTCCGATGCAATTTCTGTGTTTCATCGTCAATAAGAAGGTCAGTGGGAGACAGTAAACCTGAGGTGAAGCATCGGAATCTATAACTAGTGTCACAGGAATGGTTCAAAACATAGTCAGGAAGAAGAGTCAGTCTTCTTGTACTTAAGTCGGCATTGTGCCTTTTTCTATATAATTCCGATGCAATTTCTGTGTTTCATCGTCAATAAGAAGGTCCAAGGGATACAGTAAACCTGGAGTGAAGCATCGGAATCTATAACCAGTGTCACTGGAATGGTTCAAAATATAGACACTAAGAAGAGTCAGTCTTCTTGTACTTAAGCCGGCATTGTGCCTTTTGTATTTAATTCCGATGCAATTTCTGTGATTCATCGTCTATAAGAAGGTACAAGGGATACAGTTAACCTGAAGTGAAGCGTCGGAATCTATAACTTGGGCCACAGGAATGGTTCAAAAACATAGACAGTGGGAAGAGTCAGTGTTCTTGTACTTAAGTCGGCATTGTGCCTTTTGTATTTAATTCCGATGCATTGTCTGTGTTTCATCGTCAATAAGTAGGTCCAAGGGATACAGTAAACCTGAAGTGAGGCATCGGAATCTACAACTAGTGTCACAGGAATGGTTCAAACATATACAGTAAGAAGAGTCAGTCTTCTTGTACTTGAGTCGGCATTGTGTCTTTTGTATTTAATTCCGATGCAATTTCTGTGTTTCATCGTCAATAAGAGGGTCAGAGGGATACAATAAACATAAAGTGAAGCATCGGAATCTATAACTAGTGTCACAGGAATAGTTCAAAACATAGTCAGTAAGAAGATTCAGTATTCTTGTCCTTAAGTCGGCATTATGCCCTTTGTATTTCATTCCGATGCAATTTCTGTTTTTCATCGTCAATAAGTAGGTCCAAGGGATACAGTAATCCTGGAGAGAAGCACCGGAATCTATAACTAGAGTCACAGTAATGGATCAAAACATAGACAGTAAGAAGAGTCGGTCTTCTTGTAGTTAAGTCGGTATTGTGCCTTTTGTATTTAATTCCGATGCAATTTCTGTGTTTCATCGTCAATAAGAAGGTCCAAGGGATACAGTAAACATGAAGTGAAGCATCGGAATCTATAACTAGTGTAACTGGAATAGTTCAAAATATAGACAGTAAGAAGAGTCAGTCTTCTTGTACTTAAGTAGGCATTGAGCCTTTTGTATTTAATTCCGATGCAATTTCTGTGATTCATCGTCAATAAGAAGGTCCAAGGCATACAGTAAACCTGAAGTGAAGCATCGGAATCTGTAACTAGTGTCACAGAAATGGTTCAAAACATAGTCAGTAAGAAGAGTCAGTCTTCTTAAACTTAAGTCGGCATTGTGCCTTTTGTATTTAATTCCGATGCAATTTCTGTGCTTCATCGGCAGTAAGGTCAGAGGGATACAGCAAACCTGAAGTAAAGCATCGGAATCTATAACTAGTGTCACAGGAATGGTTCAAAACATAGACAGTAGGAAGAGTCAGTCTTCTTGTACTTAATGCGGCATTGTGCCTTTCGTATTTAATTCTGATGCTATTTCTGTGTTTCATCGTCAATACGAAGGTCAGAGGGATACAGTAAACCGGAAGTGAAGCATCGGAATCCATAACTAGTGTCACAGGAATGGTACAAAACATAGTCAGTAAGAAGAGACCGTCTTCTTGTACTTATATCGGTATTGTGCCTTTCGTAATTAATTCCGATGCAATTTCTGTGTTTCACCGTCAATAAGAAGGTCAGAGGGATACAGTAAACTTGAAGTGAAGCATCGGAATCGATAACAAGTGTCACAGGAATGGTTCAAACATATACAGTAAGAAGAGTCAGTCTTCTTGTACTTGAGTCGGCATTGTGCCTTTTGTATTTAATTCCGATGCAATTTCTGTGTTTCATCGTCAATAAGAGGGTCAGAGGGATACAGTAAACATGAAGTGAAGCATCGGAATCTATAACTAGTGTCACAGGAATGGTTCAAAACATAGTCAGTAAGAAGATTCAGTCTTCTTGTCCTTAAGTCGGCATTGTGCCCTTTGTATTGAATTCCTATGCAATTTCTGTTTTTCATCGTCAATATGTAGGTCCAAGGGATACAGTAAACTTGGAGTGAAGCACCGGAATCTATAACTAGAGTCACAGTAATGGATCAAAACATAGACAGTAAGAAGAGTCGGTCTTCTTGTACTTAAGTCGGCATTGTGCCTTTTGTATTTAATTCCGATGCAATTTCTGTGTTTAATCGTCAATAACAAGGTCCAAGGGATGCAGTAAACATGAAGTGAAGCATCGGAATCTATAACTAGTGTCACTGTAATAGTTCAAAATATAGACAGTAAGAAGAGTCAGTCTTCTTATACTTAAGTCAGCATAGTGCCTTTTGTATTTAATTCCGATGCAATTTCTGTGATTCATCGTCAATAAGAAGGTCCAAGGCATCCAGTAAACCTGAAGTGAAACATCGGACTCTGTAACTAGTGTCACAGAAATAGTTCAAAATCTAGACAGTAGGAAGAGTCAGTCATCTCATACTTAAGTCGGCATTGTGACTTTTGCATTTACTTCCGATGCAATTTCTGTGTTTCATCGTCAATAAGAAGGTCCAACGGAAACAGTAAACCTGAAGTGAAGCTCCGGAATCTATAACTAGTGTCACAGGAATGGTTCCACACATAGACAGTACGAGGAATCAGTCTTCTTGTACTTAAGTCGGCATTGTGCATTTTCTATTTAATTCCGATGCAATATCTGTGTTTCATCGTCAATAAGAAGGTCCAAGGGATACAGTAAACCCGGAGTGAAGCATCGGAATCTATTACAAGTGTCAGAGGAAAGGTTCAAAACATAGACAGTAAGAAGAGTCAGTCTTCTTGTACTTAAGTCGGCATTGTGCCTTTTCTATTTAATTCCGATGCAATTTCTGTGTTTCATCGTCAATAAGAAGGTCAGTGGAATACAGTAAACCTGAGGTGAAGCATCGGAATCTATAACTAGTGCCACAAGAATGGTTCAAAACATAGTCTGGAAGAAGAGTCAGTCTTCTTGTACATAAGTCGGCATTGTGCCTTTTGTATTTAATTCCGATGCAATTTCTGTGTTTCATCGTCAATAAGAAGGGCCAAGGGATATAGTAAACCTGGAGTGAAGCATCGGAATCTATAACTAGTGTCACTGGAATGGTTCAAAATATAGACACTAAGAAGAGTCAGTCTTCCTGTACTTAAGTCGGCATTGTGCATTTTGTATTTAATTACGATGCAATTTCTGTGATTCAATGTCAATAAGAAGGTACAAGGGATACAGTAAACCTGAAGTGAAGCGTCGGAATCTATAAATAGTGCGACATGAATGGTTCAAAACGTAGACAGTGGGAAGAGTCAGTGTTCTTGTACTTATGTCGGCATTGTGCCTTTTGTATTTAATTCCGATGCAATTTCTGTGTTTCATCGTCAATAAGTAGGTCCAAGGGATACAGTAAACCTGAAGTGAAGCATCGGAATCTACAACTAGTGTAACAGGATTGGTTCAAAACATAGACAATAAGAAGAGTCAATCTTCTTGTACTTAATGCGGCATTGTGCCTTTTGTATTTAATTCCGATGCAATTTCTGTGATTCATTGTCAATAAGAAGGTCTAAGGCATCCAGTAAACCTGAAGTGAAACATCGGACTCTGTAACTAGTGTCACAGAAATAGTTCAAAACATAGACAGTAGGAAGAGTCAGTCATCTCATACTTAAGTCGGCATTGTGACTTTTGTATTTACTTCCGATGCAATTTCTGTGTTTCATCGTCAATAAGAAGGTCCAACGGAAACAGTAAACCTGAAGTGAAGCTCCGGAATCTATAACTAGTGTCACAGGAATGGTTCCACACATAGACAGAACGAAGAATCAGTCTTCTTGTACTTAAGTCGGCATTGTGCCTTTTCTATTTAATTCCGATGCAATATCTGTGTTTCATCGTCAATAAGAAGGTCCAAGGGATACAGTAAACCTGGAGTGAAGCATCGGAATCTATTACAAGTGTCACAGGAAAGGTTCAAAACATAGACAGTAAGAAGAGTCAGTCTTCTTGTACTTAAGTCGGCATTGTGCCTTTTCTATTTAATTCCGATGCAATTTCTGTGTTTCATCGTCAATAAGAAGGTCAGTGGAATACAGTAAACCTGAGGTGAAGCATCGGAATCTATAACTAGTGCCACAAGAATGGTTCAAATCATAGTCTGGAAGAAGAGTCAGTCTTCTTGTGCATAAGTCGGCATTGTGCCTTTTGTATTTAATTCCGATGCAATTTCTGTGTTTCATCGTCAATAAGAAGGGCCAAGGGATATAGTAAACCTGGAGTGAAGCATCGGAATCTATAACTAGTGTCACTGGAATGGTTCAAAATATAGACACTAAGAAGAGTCAGTCTTCCTGTACTTAAGTCGGCATTGTGCATTTTGTATTTAATTACGATGCAATTTCTGTGATTCATTGTCAATAAGAAGGTACAAGGGATACAGTAAACCTGAAGTGAAGCGTCGGAATCTATAAATAGTGCGACATGAATGGTTCAAAACGTAGACAGTGGGAAGAGTCAGTGTTCTTGTACTTATGTCGGCATTGTGCCTTTTCTATTTAATTCCGATGCAATTTCTGTGTTTCATCGTCAATAAGAAGGTCAGAGGGATACAGTTAACCTGAAGTGAAACATCGGAATCTATAACTAGTGTCACAGGAATCGTTCAAAATATAGTCAGTAAGAAGAGAACGTCTTCTTGTACTTATATCGGCATTGTGCCTTTCCTATTTAATTCCGATGCAATTTCTGTGTTTCACCGTCAATAAGAAGGTCAGAGGGATACAGTAAAATGAAGTGAAGCATCGGAATCTATAACAAGTGTCACAGGAATCGTTAAAACATATACAGTAAGAAGAGTCAGTCTTCTTGTACTTGAGTCGGCATTGTGACTTTTGTATTTAATTCCGATGCAATTTCTGTTTTACATCGTCAATAAGAGTGTTAGAGGGATACAGTAAACATAAAGTGAAGAATCGGAATCTATAACTAGTGTCACAGGAATGGTTCTAAACATAGTCAGTAAGAAGATTCAGTCTTCTTGTCCTTAAGTCGGCATTGTGCCCTTTGTAATTAATTCCGATGCAATTTCTGTTTTTCATCGTCAATAAGTAGGTCCAAGGGATACAGTAAACCTGGAGTGAAGCACCAGAATCTATAAATAGAGTCACAGTAATGGATCAAAACATAGACAGTAAGAAGAGTCGGTCTTCTTGTACTTAAGTCGGCATTGTGCCTTTTGTATTTAATTCCGATGCAATTTCTGTGTTTCATCGTTAATAAGAAGGTCCAAGGGATACAGTAAACATGAAGTGAAGCATCGGAATCTATAACTAGTGTCACTGGAATAGTTCAAAATATAGACAGTAAGAAGAGTCAGTCTTCTTATACTTAAGTCGGCATTGTGCCTTTTGTATTTAATTCCGATGCAATTTCTGTGATTCATCGTCAATAAGAAGGTCCAAGGCATACAGTAAACCTGAAGTGAAGCATCGGACTCTATAACTAGTGTCACAGAAATGGTTCAAAACATAGACAGTAGGAAGAGTCAGTCATCTCATACTTAAGTCGGCATTGTGCTTTTTGTATTTCCTTCCGATGCAATTTCTGTGTTTCATCCTCAGTAAGAAGGTCCAAGGGAAACAGTAAACATGAAGTGAAGCATCGGAATCTATAACTAGTGTCACAGGAATGGTTCCACACATAGACAGTACGAAGAATATGTCTTCTTGTACTTAAGCCGACATTGTGGCTTTTGTATTTAATTCTGAGGCAATTTCTGAGTTTCATAGTCAATAAGAACGTCAGAGGGATACAGTAAACCTGAAGTAAAGCATCGGAATCAGTAACTAGTGTCACAGGAATGGTTCAAAACATAGACAGTAGGAAGAGTCAGTCTTCTTGTACTTAAGTCGGCATTGTGCCTTTTGTATTTAATTCCAATGCAATTTCTGTGTTTCATCGTCAATAAGAAGGTCCAAGGTATACAGCAAATTTGAAGTGAAGCATCTGAATCTATAACTAGTGTCACAGGAATGGTTCAAAAAGTAGTCAGTAAGAAGTGTCAGTCTTCTTGTACTTAAGTCGGCATTGTGCCTTTTGTATTTAACTCCGATGCAATTTCTGTGTTTCATCGTCAATAAGAAGGTCCAAGGGATACAGTAAACCTGGAGTGAAGCATCGGAATCTATCACTAGGGTCACAGGAATGGTTCAAACATAGACAATAAGAAGAGTCAGTCCTCTTGTACTTAAGTCGACATTGTGCCTTTTCTATTTAATTCCGACACAATTTCTGTGTTTCATCGTCAATAAGAAGGTCAGAGGGATACAATAAACCTGAAGTGAAGCATCGGAATCTATAACTAGTGTCACAGGAATGTTTCAAAACATAGTCAGGAAGAAGAGTCAGTCTTCTTGTACTTAAGTCGGCATTGCGCCTTTTGTATTTAATTCCGATGCAATTTTTGTGTTTCATCGTCAATAAGAAGGTCCAAGGGATACAGTAAACCTGGAGTGTAGCATAGGAATCTATAACTAGTGTCACAGGAATGGTTCAAAGCATAGACAGTAAGAAGAGTCAGTCTTCGTATACTTAAGTCGGCATTTTGCCTTTTGTATTTAACTCCGATGCAATTTCAGTGTTTCATCATCAATAAGAAGGTCCAAGGGATACAGTAAACCTGAAGTGAAACATCGGAATCTATAACTAGTGTCACAGGAATGGTTCAAAACATAGTCAGTAAGAAGAGTCACTCTTCTTGTACGTACGTCTGCATTGTGCCTTTTCTATTTAATTCCGATGCATTTTCTGTGTTTCATCGTCGATAAGAAGGTCCAAGGGATACAGTAAACCTGGAGTGAAGCATCGGAATCTGTAACTAGTGTCAATGGAATGGTTCATGACATAGACAGTGAGAAGAGTCAGTCTTCTTGTACTTAAGTCGGCATTGTGCCTTTTGTATTTAATTCCGATGCTATTTCTGAGTTTCATCGTCAACAAGAAGGTCAGTGGGATACAGTAAACCTGAAGTGAAGCATCTGGATTTATAAATAGTGTCACAGGTATGGTTCAAAACATAGTCAGTAAGAAGAGTCAGTCTTCTTGTCCTTAAGTCGGCATTGTGCCTTTTGTATTTAATTCCGATACAATTTCTGTGTTTCATTGTCAATAAGAAGGTCCAAGGGATATAGTAAACCTGGAGTGAAGCATCGGAATCTGTAACTAGTGTCACAGGAATGGTTCAAAGCATAGACAGTAAGAAGAGTCAGTCCTCTTGTATTTAAGTCGGCATTGTGCCTTTTCTATTTAATTCCGGTGCAATTTCAGTGTATCATCGTCAATAAGAATGTCCAAGGGATACAGTAAACCTGAAGTGAAGCATCGGAATCTATAACAAGTATCACAGGAATGGTTCAAATCATTGTCAATAAGAAGAGTTGGTCTTCATGTACTTAAGTCGGCATTGTGCCTTTTGTATTTAATTCCGATGCAATTTCTGTGTTTCATCGTCTATAAGAAGGTACAAGGGATACAGTAAACCTGGAGTGAAGCATCGGAATCTATTACAAGTGTCACAGGAAAGGTTCAAAACATAGACAGTAAGAAGAGTCAGTCTTCTTGTACTTAAGTCGGCATTGTGCCTTTTCTATTTAATTCCGATGCAATTTCTGTGTTTCATCGTCAATAAGAAGGTCAGTGGAATACAGTAAACCTGAGGTGAAGCATCGGAATCTATAACTAGTGCCACAAGAATGGTTCAAATCATAGTCTGGAAGAAGAGTCAGTCTTCTTGTGCATAAGTCGGCATTGTGCCTTTTGTATTTAATTCCGATGCAATTTCTGTGTTTCATCGTCAATAAGAAGGGCCAAGGGATATAGTAAACCTGGAGTGAAGCATCGGAATCTATAACTAGTGTCACTGGAATGGTTCAAAATATAGACACTAAGAAGAGTCAGTCTTCCTGTACTTAAGTCGGCATTGTGCATTTTGTATTTAATTACGATGCAATTTCTGTGATTCATTGTCAATAAGAAGGTACAAGGGATACAGTAAACCTGAAGTGAAGCGTCGGAATCTATAAATAGTGCGACATGAATGGTTCAAAACGTAGACAGTGGGAAGAGTCAGTGTTCTTGTACTTATGTCGGCATTGTGCCTTTTCTATTTAATTCCGATGCAATTTCTGTGTTTCATCGTCAATAAGAAGGTCAGAGGGATACAGTTAACCTGAAGTGAAACATCGGAATCTATAACTAGTGTCACAGGAATCGTTCAAATTATAGTCAGTAAGAAGAGAACGTCTTCTTGTACTTATATCGGCATTGTGCCTTTCCTATTTAATTCCGATGCAATTTCTGTGTTTCACCGTCAATAAGAAGGTCAGAGGGATACAGTAAAATGAAGTGAAGCATCGGAATCTATAACAAGTGTCACAGGAATCGTTAAAACATATACAGTAAGAAGAGTCAGTCTTCTTGTACTTGAGTCGGCATTGTGACTTTTGTATTTAATTCCGATGCAATTTCTGTTTTACATCGTCAATAAGAGTGTTAGAGGGATACAGTAAACATAAAGTGAAGAATCGGAATCTATAACTAGTGTCACAGGAATGGTTCTAAACATAGTCAGTAAGAAGATTCAGTCTTCTTGTCCTTAAGTCGGCATTGTGCCCTTTGTAATTAATTCCGATGCAATTTCTGTTTTTCATCGTCAATAAGTAGGTCCAAGGGATACAGTAAACCTGGAGTGAAGCACCAGAATCTATAAATAGAGTCACAGTAATGGATCAAAACATAGACAGTAAGAAGAGTCGGTCTTCTTGTACTTAAGTCGGCATTGTGCCTTTTGTATTTAATTCCGATGCAATTTCTGTGTTTCATCGTTAATAAGAAGGTCCAAGGGATACAGTAAACATGAAGTGAAGCATCGGAATCTATAACTAGTGTCACTGGAATAGTTCAAAATATAGACAGTAAGAAGAGTCAGTCTTCTTATACTTAAGTCGGCATTGTGCCTTTTGTATTTAATTCCGATGCAATTTCTGTGATTCATCGTCAATAAGAAGGTCCAAGGCATACAGTAAACCTGAAGTGAAGCATCGGACTCTATAACTAGTGTCACAGAAATGGTTCAAAACATAGACAGTAGGAAGAGTCAGTCATCTCATACTTAAGTCGGCATTGTGCTTTTTGTATTTCCTTCCGATGCAATTTCTGTGTTTCATCGTCAGTAAGAAGGTCCAAGGGAAACAGTAAACATGAAGTGAAGCATCGGAATCAATAACTAGTGTCACAGGAATGGTTCCACACATAGACAGTACGAAGAATAAGTCTTCTTGTACTTAAGCCGTCATTGTGGCTATTGTATTTAATTCTGAGGCAATTTCTGAGTTTCATAGTCAATAAGAACGTCAGAGGGATACAGTAAACCTGAAGTAAAGCATCGGAATCAGTAACTAGTGTCACAGGAATGGTTCAAAACATAGACAGTAGGAAGAGTCAGTCTTCTTGTACTTAAGTCGGCATTGTGCCTTTTGTATTTAATTCCAATGCAATTTCTGTGTTTCATCGTCAATAAGAAGGTCCAAGGTATACAGCAAATTTGAAGTGAAGCATCTGAATCTATAACTAGTGTCACAGGAATGGTTCAAAAAGTAGTCAGTAAGAAGTGTCAGTCTTCTTGTACTTAAGTCGGCATTGTGCCTTTTGTATTTAACTCCGATGCAATTTCTGTGTTTCATCGTCAATAAGAAGGTCCAAGGGATACAGTAAACCTGGAGTGAAGCATCGGAATCTATCACTAGGGTCACAGGAATGGTTCAAACATAGACAATAAGAAGAGTCAGTCCTCTTGTACTTAAGTCGACATTGTGCCTTTTCTATTTAATTCCGACACAATTTCTGTGTTTCATCGTCAATAAGAAGGTCAGAGGGATACAATAAACCTGAAGTGAAGCATCGGAATCTATAACTAGTGTCACAGGAATGTTTCAAAACATAGTCAGGAAGAAGAGTCAGTCTTCTTGTACTTAAGTCGGCATTGCGCCTTTTGTATTTAATTCCGATGCAATTTTTGTGTTTCATCGTCAATAAGAAGGTCCAAGGGATACAGTAAACCTGAAGTGAAGCATCGGAATCTATAACAAGTATCACAGGAATGGTTCAAATCATTGTCAATAAGAAGAGTTGGTCTTCATGTACTTAAGTCGGCATTGTGCCTTTTGTATTTAATTCCGATGCAATTCCTGTGTTTCATCGTCAATAAGAAGGTACAAGGGATACAGTAAACCTGAAGTGAAGCGTCGGAATCTATAACTAGTGTCACAGGAATGGTTCAAAACATAGACAGTAGGAAGAGTCAGTGTTCTTGTACTTAAGTCGGCATTGTGCCTTTTGTATTTAATTCCGATGCTATTTCTGAGTTTCATAGTCAATAAGAAGGTCAGTGGGATACAGTAAACCTGAAGTGAAGCATCTGGATTTATAAATAGTGTCACAGGTATGGTTCAAAACATAGTCAGTAAGAAGGGTCAGTCCTCTTGTACTTAAGTCGGCATTGTGCCTTTTGTATTTAATTCCGGTGCAATTTCAGTGTATCATCGTCAATAAGAATGTCCAAGGGATACAGTAAACCTGAAGTGAAGCATCGGAATCTGTAACTAGTGTCACAGGAATGGTTCAAAGCATAGACAGTAAGAAGAGTCAGTCCTCTTGTACTTAAGTCGACATTGTGCCTTTTCTATTTAATTCCGACGCAATTTCTGTGTTTCATCGTCAATAAGGAGGTCAGAGGGATACAATAAACCTGAAGTGAAGCATCGGAATCTATAACAAGTGTCACAGGAAAGGTTCAAAACATAGACAGTAACAAGAGTCAGTGTTCTTGTACTTAAGTCGGCATTGTGCCTTTTCTATTTAATTCCGATGCAATTTCTGTGTTTCATCGTCAATACGAAAGTCAGAGGGATACAGTAAACCTGAGGTGAAGCATCTGAATCTATAACTAGTGTCACAGGAATGGTTCAAAACATAGTCAGGAAGAAGAGTCAGTCTTCTTGTACATAAGTCGGCATTGTGCCTTTTGTATTTAATTCCGATGCAATTTCTGTGCTTCATCGTCAATAAGAAGGTCCAAGGGATACAGTAAACCTGGAGTGTAGCATAGGAATCAATAACTAGTGTCACAGGAATGGTTCAAAGCATAGACAGTAAGAAGAGTCAGTCTTCGTATACTTAAGTCGGGTATTTTGCCTTTTGTATTTAACTCCGATGCAATTTCAGTGTTTCATCGTCAATAAAAAGGTCCAAGGGATACAGTAAAACTGAAGTGAAGCATCGGAATCTATAACTAGTGTCACAGGAATGGTTGAAATCATAGTCAGTAAGAAGAGTCAGTCTTCTTGTACGTACGTCTGCATTGTGCCTTTTCTATTTAATTCCGATGCATTTTCTGTGTTTCATCGTCGATAAGAAGGTCCAAGGGATACAGTAAACCTGGAGTGAAGCATCGGAATCTGTAACTAGTGTTAATGGAATTGTTCATGTCATAGACAGTGAGAAGAGTCAGTCTTCTTGTACTTAAGTCGGCATTGTGGCTTTTGTATTTAATTCCGATGCTATTTCTGAGTTTCATCGTCAATAAGAAGGTCAGAGGGATATAGTAAACCTGAAGTGAAGCATCGGGATTTATAAATAGTGTCACAGGAATGGTTCAAAACATAGTCAGTAAGAAGAGTCAGTCTTCTTGTCCTTAAGTCGGCATTGTGCCTTTTGTATTTAATTCCGATACAATTTCTGTGTTTCATTGTCAATAAGAAGGTCCAAGGGATATAGTAAACCTGGAGTGAAGCATCGGAATCTGTAACTAGTGTCACAGGAATGGTTCAAAGCATAGACAGTAAGAAGAGTCAGTCCTCTTGTATTTAAGTCGGCATTGTGCCTTTTCTATTTAATTCCGGTGCAATTTCAGTGTATCATCGTCAATAAGAATGTCCAAGGGATACAGTAAACCTGAAGTGAAGCATCGGAATCTATAACAAGTATCACAGGAATGGTTCAAATCATTGTCAATAAGAAGAGTTGGTCTTCATGTACTTAAGTCGGCATTGTGCCTTTTGTATTTAATTCCGATGCAATTTCTGTGTTTCATCGTCAATAAGAAGGTACAAGGGATACAGTAAACCTGAAGTGAAGCGTCGGAATCTATAACTAGTGTCACAGGAATGGTTCAAAACATAGACAGTAGGAAGAGTCAGTGTTCTTGTACTTAAGTCGGCATTGTGCCTTTTGTATTTAATTCCGATGCTATTTCTGAGTTTCATAGTCAATAAGAAGGTCAGTGGGATACAGTAAACCTGAAGTGAAGCATCTGGATTTATAAATAGTGTCACAGGTATGGTTCAAAACATAGTCAGTAAGAAGAGTCAGTCCTCTTGTACTTAAGTCGGCATTGTGCCTTTTGTATTTAATTCCGGTGCAATTTCAGTGTATCATCGTCAATAAGAATGTCCAAGGGATACAGTAAACCTGAAGTGAAGCATCGGAATCTGTAACTAGTGTCACAGGAATGGTTCAAAGCATAGACAGTAAGAAGAGTCAGTCCTCTTGTACTTAAGTCGACATTGTGCTTTTTCTATTTAATTCCGACGCAATTTCTGTGTTTCATCGTCAATAAGGAGGTCAGAGGGATACAATAAACCTGAAGTGAAGCATCGGAATCTATAACAAGTGTCACAGGAAAGGTTCAAAACATAGACAGTAAGAAGAGTCAGTGTTCTTGTACTTAAGTCGGCATTGTGCCTTTTCTATTTAATTCCGATGCAATTTCTGTGTTTCATCGTCAATACGAAAGTCAGAGGGATACAGTAAACCTGAGGTGAAGCATCTGAATCTATAACTAGTGTCACAGGAATGGTTCAAAACATAGTCAGGAAGAAGAGTCAGTCTTCTTGTACATAAGTCGGCATTGTGCCTTTTGTATTTAATTCCGATGCAATTTCTGTGCTTCATCGTCAATAAGAAGGTCCAAGGGATACAGTAAACCTGGAGTGTAGCATAGGAATCAATAACTAGTGTCACAGGAATGGTTCAAAGCATAGACAGTAAGAAGAGTCAGTCTTCGTATACTTAAGTCGGGTATTTTGCCTTTTGTATTTAACTCCGATGCAATTTCAGTGTTTCATCGTCAATAAGAAGGTCCAAGGGATACAGTAAACCTGAAGTGAAGCATCGGAATCTATAACTAGTGTCACAGGAATGGTTGAAATCATAGTCAGTAAGAAGAGTCAGTCTTCTTGTACGTACGTCTGCATTGTGCCTTTTCTATTTAATTCCGATGCATTTTCTGTGTTTCATCGTCGATAAGAAGGTCCAAGGGATACAGTAAACCTGGAGTGAAGCATCGGAATCTGTAACTAGTGTTAATGGAATTGTTCATGTCATAGACAGTGAGAAGAGTCAGTCTTCTTGTACTTAAGTCGGCATTGTGGCTTTTGTATTTAATTCCGATGCTATTTCTGAGTTTCATCGTCAATAAGAAGGTCAGAGGGATACAGTAAACCTGAAGTGAAGCATCGGGATTTATAAATAGTGTCACAGGAATGGTTCAAAACATAGTCAGTAAGAAGAGTCAGTCTTCTTGTCCTTAAGTCGGCATTGTGCCTTTTGTATTTAATTCCGATACAATTTCTGTGTTTCATTGTCAATAAGAAGGTCCAAGGGATATAGTAAACCTGGAGTGAAGCATCGGAATCTGTAACTAGTGTCACAGGAATGGTTCAAAGCATAGACAGTAAGAAGAGTCAGTCCTCTTGTACTTAAGTCGGCATTGTGCCTTTCGTATTTAATTCCGATGCAATTTCTGTGCTTCACCGTCAATAAGAAGGTCAGAGTGATACAGTAAACCTGTAGTGAAGCATCGGAATCTATAACCAGTGTCACAGGAATGGTTCAAACATATACAGTAAGAAGAGTCAGTCTTCTTGTACTTAAGTCGGCATTGTGCCTTTTGTATTTAATTCCGATGCAATTTCTGTGTTTCATCGTCAATACGAAGGTCAGAGGGATACAGTAAACCTGAGGTGAAGCATCTGAATCTATAACTAGTGTCACAGGAATGGTTCAAAACATAGTCAGGAAGAAGAGTCAGTCTTCTTGTACATAAGTCGACATTGTGCCTTTTGTATTTAATTCCGATCCAATTTCTGTGTTTCATCTTCAATAAGAAGGTCCAAGGGATACAGTAAACCTGGAGTGTAGCATCGGAATCTATAACTAGTGTCAGAGGAATGGTTCAAAGCATAGACAGTACGAAGAGTCAGTCTTCGTATACTTAAGTCGGCATTTTGCCTTTTGTATTTAACTCCGATGCAATTTCAGTGTTTCATCGTCAATAAGAAGGTCCAAGGGATACAGTAAACCTGAAGTGAAGCATCGGAATCTATAACTAGTGTCACAGGAATGGTTGAAAACATAGTCAGTAAGAAGAGTCAGTCTTCTTGTCCTTAAGTCGGCATTGTGCTTTTTGTATTTAATTCCGATGCAATTTCTGTGTTTCATCGTCAATATGAAGGTACAAGGGATACAGTAAACCTGAAGTGAAGCGTCGGAATTTATAACTAGTGTCACAGGAATGGTTCAAAACATAGACAGTAGGAAGAGTCAGTGTTCTTGTACTTAAGTCGGCATTGTGCCTTTTGTATTTAATTCCGATGCTATTTCTGAGTTTCATCGTCAATAAGAAGGTCAGAGGGATACAGAAAACCTGAAGTGAAGCATCGGGATTTATAAATAGTGTCACAGGAAGGGTTCAAAACACAGTCAGTAAGAAGAGTCAGTCTTCTTGTACTTAAGTCGGCATTGTGCCTTTTGTATTTAATTCCGATGCAATTTCTGTGTTTCATCGTCAATAAGAAGGTCCAAGGGATACAGTAAACCCGAATGAAGCATCGGAATCTACAACTAGTGTCAAAGGATTGGTTCAAAACATAGACAGTAAGAAGAGTCAGTCTTCTTGTACTTAAGTCGGCATTGTGCCTTTTGTATTTAATTCCGATGCAATTTCTGTGTTTCATCGTCAATACGAAAGTCAGAGGGATACAGTAAACCTGAGGTGAAGCATCTGAATCTATAACTAGTGTCACAGGAATGGTTCAAAACATAATCAGGAAGAAGAGTCAGTCTTCTTGTACATAAGTCGGCATTGTGCCTTTTGTATTTAATTCCGATGCAATTTCTGTGTTTCATCGTCAATAAGAAGGTCCAAGGGATACAATAAACCTGGAGTGTAGCATAGGAATCTATAACTAGTGTCACAGGAATGGTTCAAACATAGACAGTAAGAAGAGTCAGTCTTCGTATACTTAAGTCGGCATTTTGCCTTTTGTATTTAATTCCGATGCTATTTCTGAGTTTCATCGTCAATAAGAAGGTCCAAGGGATACAGTAAACCTGGAGTGAAGCATCGGAATCTGTAACTAGTGTCAATGGAATGGTTCAAGACATAGACAGTGAGAAGAGTCAGTCTCCTTGTATTAAGTCGGCATTGTGGCTTTTGTATTTAATTCCGATGCTATTTCTGAGTTTCATCGTCAATAAGAAGGTCAGAGGGATTCAGAAAACCCGAAGTGAAGCATCGGGATTTATAAATAGTGTCACAGGAATGGTTCAAAACATAGTCAGTAAGAAGAGTCAGTCTTCTTGTCCATATGTCGGCATTGTGCCTTTTGTATTTAATTCCGATACAATTTCTGTGTTTCATCGACAATAAGAAGATCCAAGGGATATAGTAAACCTGGAGTGAAGCATCGGAATCTGTAACTAGTGTCACAGGAATGGTTCAAAGCATAGACAGTAAGAAGAGTCAGTCCTCTTCTACTTAAGTCGGCATTGTGCCTTTTGTATTTAATTCCGGTGCAATTTCAGTGTTTCATCGTCAATAAGAATGTCCAAGGGATACAGTAACCCTGAAGTGAAGCATCGGAATCCATAACAAGTATCACAGGAATGGTCCAAATGATTGTCAATAAGAAGAGTCGGTCTTCATGTACTTAAGTCGGCATTGTGCCTTTTGTATTTATTTCCGATGCAATTTCTGTGTTTCATCGTCTATAAGAAGGTACAAGGGATACAGTAAACCTGAAGTGAAGCGTCGGAATCTATAACGAGTGTCACAGGATTATTCAAAACATAGACCATAGGAAGAGTCAGTGTTCTTGTACTTAAGTCGGCATTGTGCCTTTTGTATTTAATTCCAATGCAATTTCTGTGTTTCATCGTCAATAAGAAGGTACAAGGGATACAGTAAACCTGAAGTGAAGCATCGGAATCTACAACTAGTGTCAAAGGATTGGTTCAAAACATAGACTGTAAGAAGAGTCAGTCTTCTTGTACTTAAATCGGCATTGTGCTTTTTCTATTTAATTCCGATGCAATTTCTGTGTTTCATCGTCACTAAGAAGGTCAGAGGGATACAGTAAACCTGAAGTGAAGCATCGGAACCTATGACTAGTGTCACAGGAATGGTTCTAAACATAGTCAGTAAGAAGAGTCAGCCTTCTTGAACTTAAGTCGGCATTGTGCCTTTCGTATTTAATTCCGATGCAATTTCTGTGCTTCACGGTCAATAAGAAGGTCAGAGTGATACAGTAAACCTGTAGTGAAGCATCGGAATCTATAACCAGTGTCACAGGAAGGGTTCAAACATATACAGTAAGAAGAGTCAGTCTTCTTGTACTTAAGTCGGCATTGTGCCTTTTGTATTTAATTCCGATGCTATTTCTGTGATTCATCGTCAATAAGAGGGTCAGAGGGATACAGTAAACATGAAGTCAAGCATCGGAGTCTATAACTAGTGTCACAGGAATGGTTCAAAACATAGTCAGTAAGAAGAGTCAGTCTTCTTGTCCTTAAGTCGGCATTGTGCCTTTTGTATTTAATTCCGATGCAATTTCTGTGTTTCATCGTCAAGAAGGAGGTCCAAGGGATACAGTAAACCTGGAGTGAAGCACCGGAATCTATAACTAGAGTCACAGTAATGGTTCAAAACATAGACAGTAAGGAGAGTCGGTATTCTTGTACTTAAGTCGGCACTGTGCGTTTTCTATTTAATTCCGATGCAATATCAGTGTTTCATCGTCAATAAGAAGGTCCAAGTGATACAGTAAACCTGAAGAGAAGCATCGGAATCTATAACTAGTGTCACTGGATGGTTCAAAATATAGATAGTACGAAGAGTCAGTCTTCTTGTACTTAAATTGGCATTGTGGCTTTTCTATTTAATTCTGATGCAATTTCTGTGTTTCATCGTCAATAAGAAGGTCAGAGGGATACAGTAAACCTGAAGTGAAGCATCGGAATCTATAACTAGTGTCACAGGAATGGTTCAAAACATAGTCAGTAAGAAGAGTCAGTCTTCCTGTCCTTAAGTCGGCATTGCGCCTTTTGTATTTAATTCCGGTGTAATTTCTGTGTTTCATCGGCAATAAGGTCAGAGGGATACAGTAAACCTTAAGTGAAGCATCGGAATCTAGTGTCACAGGAACAGTTCAAAACATAGACGATAGGAAGAGTCAGTCTTCTTGTACTTAAGTCGGCATTATGCCTTTTCTATTTAATTCCGATGCAATTTCTGTGTTTCATCGTCAATAAGAAGGTCCAAGGGATACAGTAAACCTGGAGTGAAGCATCGGAATCTATCACTAGAGTCACAGGAATGGTTCAAAGCATAGACAGTAAGAAGAGTCAGTCCTCTTGTACTTAGGTCGACATTGTGCCTTTTCCATTTAATTCCGATGCAATTTCTGTGTTTCATCGTCAATAAGGTCAGAGGGATACAATAAGCCTGAAGTGAAGCATTGCAATCTGTAACTAGTGTCACAGGAATGGTTCAAACATAGACAGTAAGAAGAGTCAGTCTTCGTGTACTTATGTCGGTATTTTGCATTTTGTATTTAATTCCGATGCAATTTCTGTGTTTCATCGTCAATAAGAAGGTCAGAGGGATACAGTAAACCTGAAGTGATGCATCGGAATCCACAACTAGTGTCACAGGAATGGTTCAAAGCATAGGCAGTGGGAAGAGTCAGTCATCTTGTACTTAATTCGGCATTGTGCCTTTTGTATTTAATTCCGATGCAATTTCTGTGTTTCATCGTCAATAAGAAGGTCCAAGGTATACAGTAAACCTGACGTAAAGCATCGGAATCTATAACTAGTGTCACAGGAATGGTTCAAACTATAATCAGTAAGAAGAGTCAGTCTTTTTGTACTTAAGTCGGCATTGTGCCTTTTCTATTTAATTCCGATGCAAATTCTGTGTTTCATCGTCAATACGAAGGTCCAAGGGATATAGTAAACCTGCAGTGAAGCATCGGAATCTATAACTAGTGTCACAGGAAGGGTTCAAATCATAGACAGTAAGAAGAGTGAGTCTTCTTGAAATTAAGTCGGCATTGTGCCTTTTGTATTTAATTCCGATTCAATTTCTGTGTTTCATCGTCAATAAGAATGTCCAAGGGATACAGTAAACCTGAAGTGAAGCATCGGAATCTATAACTAGTATCACAGGAATGGTTCAAATCATTGTCAATAAGAAGAGTCGGTCTTCATGTACTTAAGCCGGCATTGTGCCTTTCGTATTTGATTCCGATGCAATTTCTGTGCTTCACCGTCAATAAGAAGGTCAGAGTGAAACAGTAAACCTGTAGTGAAGCATCGGAATCTATAACCAGAGTCACAGGAATGGTTCAAACATATACAGTAAGAAGAGTCAGTCTTCTTGTACTTAAGTCGGCATTGTGCCTTTTGTATTTAATTCCGATGCTATTTCTGTGATTCATCGTCAATAAGAGGGTCAGAGAGATACAGTAAACATGAAGTCAAGCATCGGAATCTATCACTAGAGTCACAGGAATGGTTCAAAGCATAGACAGTATGAAGAGTCAGTCCTCTTGTACTTAGCTCGACATTGTGCCTCTTCCATTTAATTCCGATCCAATTTCTGTGTTTCATCTTCAATAAGAAGGTCCAAGGGATACAGTAAACCTGGAGTGTAGCATCGGAATCTATAACTAGTGTCAGAGGAATGGTTCAAAGCATAGACAGTACGAAGAGTCAGTCTTCGTATACTTAAGTCGGCATTTTGCCTTTTGTATTTAACTCCGATGCAATTTCAGTGTTTCATCGTCAATAAGAAGGTCCAAGGGATACAGTAAACCTGAAGTGAAGCATCGGAATCTATAACTAGTGTCACAGGAATGGTTGAAAACATAGTCAGTAAGAAGAGTCAGTCTTCTTGTCCTTAAGTCGGCATTGTGCTTTTTGTATTTAATTCCGATGCAATTTCTGTGTTTCATCGTCAATATGAAGGTACAAGGGATACAGTAAACCTGAAGTGAAGCGTCGGAATTTATAACTAGTGTCACAGGAATGGTTCAAAACATAGACAGTAGGAAGAGTCAGTGTTCTTGTACTTAAGTCGGCATTGTGCCTTTTGTATTTAATTCCGATGCTATTTCTGAGTTTCATCGTCAATAAGAAGGTCAGAGGGATACAGAAAACCTGAAGTGAAGCATCGGGATTTATAAATAGTGTCACAGGAAGGGTTCAAAACACAGTCAGTAAGAAGAGTCAGTCTTCTTGTACTTAAGTCGGCATTGTGCCTTTTGTATTTAATTCCGATGCAATTTCTGTGTTTCATCGTCAATAAGAAGGTCCAAGGGATACAGTAAACCCGAATGAAGCATCGGAATCTACAACTAGTGTCAAAGGATTGGTTCAAAACATAGACAGTAAGAAGAGTCAGTCTTCTTGTACTTAAGTCGGCATTGTGCCTTTTGTATTTAATTCCGATGCAATTTCTGTGTTTCATCGTCAATACGAAAGTCAGAGGGATACAGTAAACCTGAGGTGAAGCATCTGAATCTATAACTAGTGTCACAGGAATGGTTCAAAACATAATCAGGAAGAAGAGTCAGTCTTCTTGTACATAAGTCGGCATTGTGCCTTTTGTATTTAATTCCGATGCAATTTCTGTGTTTCATCGTCAATAAGAAGGTCCAAGGGATACAATAAACCTGGAGTGTAGCATAGGAATCTATAACTAGTGTCACAGGAATGGTTCAAACATAGACAGTAAGAAGAGTCAGTCTTCGTATACTTAAGTCGGCATTTTGCCTTTTGTATTTAATTCCGATGCTATTTCTGAGTTTCATCGTCAATAAGAAGGTCCAAGGGATACAGTAAACCTGGAGTGAAGCATCGGAATCTGTAACTAGTGTCAATGGAATGGTTCAAGACATAGACAGTGAGAAGAGTCAGTCTCCTTGTATTAAGTCGGCATTGTGGCTTTTGTATTTAATTCCGATGCTATTTCTGAGTTTCATCGTCAATAAGAAGGTCAGAGGGATACAGAAAACCCGAAGTGAAGCATCGGGATTTATAAATAGTGTCACAGGAATGGTTCAAAACATAGTCAGTAAGAAGAGTCAGTCTTCTTGTCCATATGTCGGCATTGTGCCTTTTGTATTTAATTCCGATACAATTTCTGTGTTTCATCGACAATAAGAAGATCCAAGGGATATAGTAAACCTGGAGTGAAGCATCGGAATCTGTAACTAGTGTCACAGGAATGGTTCAAAGCATAGACAGTAAGAAGAGTCAGTCCTCTTCTACTTAAGTCGGCATTGTGCCTTTTGTATTTAATTCCGGTGCAATTTCAGTGTTTCATCGTCAATAAGAATGTCCAAGGGATACAGTAACCCTGAAGTGAAGCATCGGAATCCATAACAAGTATCACAGGAATGGTCCAAATGATTGTCAATAAGAAGAGTCGGTCTTCATGTACTTAAGTCGGCATTGTGCCTTTTGTATTTATTTCCGATGCAATTTCTGTGTTTCATCGTCTATAAGAAGGTACAAGGGATACAGTAAACCTGAAGTGAAGCGTCGGAATCTATAACGAGTGTCACAGGATTATTCAAAACATAGACCATAGGAAGAGTCAGTGTTCTTGTACTTAAGTCGGCATTGTGCCTTTTGTATTTAATTCCAATGCAATTTCTGTGTTTCATCGTCAATAAGAAGGTACAAGGGATACAGTAAACCTGAAGTGAAGCATCGGAATCTACAACTAGTGTCAAAGGATTGGTTCAAAACATAGACTGTAAGAAGAGTCAGTCTTCTTGTACTTAAATCGGCATTGTGCTTTTTCTATTTAATTCCGATGCAATTTCTGTGTTTCATCGTCACTAAGAAGGTCAGAGGGATACAGTAAACCTGAAGTGAAGCATCGGAACCTATGACTAGTGTCACAGGAATGGTTCTAAACATAGTCAGTAAGAAGAGTCAGCCTTCTTGAACTTAAGTCGGCATTGTGCCTTTCGTATTTAATTCCGATGCAATTTCTGTGCTTCACGGTCAATAAGAAGGTCAGAGTGATACAGTAAACCTGTAGTGAAGCATCGGAATCTATAACCAGTGTCACAGGAAGGGTTCAAACATATACAGTAAGAAGAGTCAGTCTTCTTGTACTTAAGTCGGCATTGTGCCTTTTGTATTTAATTCCGATGCTATTTCTGTGATTCATCGTCAATAAGAGGGTCAGAGGGATACAGTAAACATGAAGTCAAGCATCGGAGTCTATAACTAGTGTCACAGGAATGGTTCAAAACATAGTCAGTAAGAAGAGTCAGTCTTCTTGTCCTTAAGTCGGCATTGTGCCTTTTGTATTTAATTCCGATGCAATTTCTGTGTTTCATCGTCAAGAAGGAGGTCCAAGGGATACAGTAAACCTGGAGTGAAGCACCGGAATCTATAACTAGAGTCACAGTAAAAGTTCAAAACATAGACAGTAAGGAGAGTCGGTATTCTTGTACTTAAGTCGGCACTGTGCGTTTTCTATTTAATTCCGATGCAATATCAGTGTTTCATCGTCAATAAGAAGGTCCAAGTGATACAGTAAACCTGAAGAGAAGCATCGGAATCTATAACTAGTGTCACTGGATGGTTCAAAATATAGATAGTACGAAGAGTCAGTCTTCTTGTACTTAAGTTGGCATTGTGGCTTTTCTATTTAATTCTGATGCAATTTCTGTGTTTCATCGTCAATAAGAAGGTCAGAGGGATACAGTAAACCTGAAGTGAAGCATCGGAATCTATAACTAGTGTCACAGGAATGGTTCAAAACATAGTCAGTAAGAAGAGTCAGTCTTCCTGTCCTTAAGTCGGCATTGCGCCTTTTGTATTTAATTCCGGTGTAATTTCTGTGTTTCATCGGCAATAAGGTCAGAGGGATACAGTAAACCTTAAGTGAAGCATCGGAATCTAGTGTCACAGGAACAGTTCAAAACATAGACGATAGGAAGAGTCAGTCTTCTTGTACTTAAGTCGGCATTATGCCTTTTCTATTTAATTCCGATGCAATTTCTGTGTTTCATCGTCAATAAGAAGGTCCAAGGGATACAGTAAACCTGGAGTGAAGCATCGGAATCTATCACTAGAGTCACAGGAATGGTTCAAAGCATAGACAGTAAGAAGAGTCAGTCCTCTTGTACTTAGGTCGACATTGTGCCTTTTCCATTTAATTCCGATGCAATTTCTGTGTTTCATCGTCAATAAGGTCAGAGGGATACAATAAGCCTGAAGTGAAGCATTGCAATCTGTAACTAGTGTCACAGGAATGGTTCAAACATAGACAGTAAGAAGAGTCAGTCTTCGTGTACTTATGTCGGTATTTTGCATTTTGTATTTAATTCCGATGCAATTTCTGTGTTTCATCGTCAATAAGAAGGTCAGAGGGATACAGTAAACCTGAAGTGATGCATCGGAATCCACAACTAGTGTCACAGGAATGGTTCAAAGCATAGGCAGTGGGAAGAGTCAGTCATCTTGTACTTAATTCGGCATTGTGCCTTTTGTATTTAATTCCGATGCAATTTCTGTGTTTCATCGTCAATAAGAAGGTCCAAGGTATACAGTAAACCTGACGTAAAGCATCGGAATCTATAACTAGTGTCACAGGAATGGTTCAAACTATAATCAGTAAGAAGAGTCAGTCTTTTTGTACTTAAGTCGGCATTGTGCCTTTTCTATTTAATTCCGATGCAAATTCTGTGTTTCATCGTCAATACGAAGGTCCAAGGGATATAGTAAACCTGCAGTGAAGCATCGGAATCTATAACTAGTGTCACAGGAAGGGTTCAAATCATAGACAGTAAGAAGAGTGAGTCTTCTTGAAATTAAGTCGGCATTGTGCCTTTTGTATTTAATTCCGATTCAATTTCTGTGTTTCATCGTCAATAAGAATGTCCAAGGGATACAGTAAACCTGAAGTGAAGCATCGGAATCTATAACTAGTATCACAGGAATGGTTCAAATCATTGTCAATAAGAAGAGTCGGTCTTCATGTACTTAAGCCGGCATTGTGCCTTTCGTATTTGATTCCGATGCAATTTCTGTGCTTCACCGTCAATAAGAAGGTCAGAGTGAAACAGTAAACCTGTAGTGAAGCATCGGAATCTATAACCAGAGTCACAGGAATGGTTCAAACATATACAGTAAGAAGAGTCAGTCTTCTTGTACTTAAGTCGGCATTGTGCCTTTTGTATTTAATTCCGATGCTATTTCTGTGATTCATCGTCAATAAGAGGGTCAGAGAGATACAGTAAACATGAAGTCAAGCATCGGAATCTATCACTAGAGTCACAGGAATGGTTCAAAGCATAGACAGTATGAAGAGTCAGTCCTCTTGTACTTAGCTCGACATTGTGCCTCTTCCATTTAATTCCGATGCTATTTCTGTGTTTCATCGTCAATAAGAAGGTCAGAGGGATACAATAAGCCTGAAGTGAAGCATCGCAATCTATAACTAGTGTCACAGGAATGGTTCAAAACATAGTCAGTAAGAAGAGTCAGTCTTCTTGTCCTTAAGTCGGCATTGTGCCTTTTGTATTTAATTCCGATGCAATTTCTGTGTTTCATCGTCAAGAAGTAGGTCCAAGGGATACAGTGAACCTGGAGTGAAGCACCGGAATCTATAACTAGAGTCACAGTAATGGTTCAAAACATAGACAGTAAGAAGAGTCGGTATTCTTGTACTTAAGTCGGCACTGTGCGTTTTGTATTTAATTCCGATGCCATATCAGTGTTTCATCGTCAATAAGAAGGTCCAAGTGATACAGTAAACCTGAAGGGAAGCATCGGAATCTATAACTATTGTCACAGGAATGGTTCCAAACGTAGACAGTACGAAGAGTCAGTCTTCTTGTACTTAAGTTGGCATTGTGGCTTTTCTATTTAATTCCGATGCAATTTCTGTGTTTCATCGTCAATAAAAAGGTCAGAGGGATACAGTAAACCTGAAGTGAAGCATCGGAATCTATAACTAGTGTCACAGGAATGGTTCAAAACATAGACGATAGAAAGAGTCAGTCATCTTGTACTTAAGTCGGCATTGTGCCTTTTCTATTTAATTCCGTTTCAATTTCTGTGTTTCATCGTCAATAAGAAGGTCCAAGGGATACAGTAAACCTGGAGTGAAGCATCGGAATCTATCACTAGACTCACAGGAATGGTTCAAAGCATAGACAGTAAGAAGAGTCAGTCCTCTTGTACTTAGGTCGACATTGTGCCTTTTCCAATTAATTCCGATGCAATTTCTGTGTTTCATCGTCAATAAGAAGGTCAGAGGGAAACAATATGCCTGAAGTGAAGCATCGCAATCTATAACTAGTGTCACAGGAATGGTTCAAAAATCATAGACAGTAAGAGGAGTCAGTCTTCGTGTACTTATGTCGGTATTTTGCCTTTTGTATTTAATACCGATGCAATTTCTGTGTTTCATCGTCTATAAGAAGTTCAGAGGGATACAGTAAACCTGAAGTGATGCATCGGAATCCACAACTAGTGTCACAGGAATGGTTCAAAGCATAGGCAGTGGGAAGAGTCAGTCATCTTGTACTTAATTCGGCAATGTGCCTTTTGTATTTAATTCCGATCCAATTTCTGTGTTTCATCGTCAATAAGAAGGTCCAAGGTATACAGTAAACCTGACGTAAAGCATCGGAATCTATACCTAGTGTCACAGGAATGGTTCAAACTATAATCAGTAAGAAGAGTCAGTCTTCTTGTACTTAAGTCGGCATTCTGCCTTTGCTATTTATTTCCGATGCAATTTCTGTGATTCATCGTCAATAAGAAGGTCCAAGGGAAACAGTAAACCTGAAGTGACGCATCGGAATCTATAACTATTGTCACAGGAATGGTTCCAAACGTAGACAGTACGAAAAGTCAGTCTTCTTGTACTAAAGTTGGCATTGTGGCTTTTCTATTTAATTCCGATGCAATTTCTGTGTTTCATCGTCAATAAAAAGGTCAGAGGGATACAGTAAACCTGAAGTGAAGCATCGGAATCTATAACTAGTGTCACAGGAATGGTTCAAAACATAGTCAGTAAGAAGAGTCAGTCCACCTGTCCTTAAGTCGGCATTGCGCCTTTTGTATTTAATTCCGATGCAATTTCTGTGTTTCATCGGCAATAAGGTCAGAGGGATACAGTAAACCTTAAGTGAAGCATCGGAATCTAGTGTCACAGGAATGGTTCAAAACATAGACGATAGGAAGAGTCAGTCATCTTGTACTTAAGTCGGCATTGTGCCTTTTCTATTTAATTCCGATGCAATTTCTGTGTTTCATCGTCAATAAGAAGGTCCAAGGGATACAGTAAACCTGGAGTGAAGCATCGGAATCTATCACTAGACTCACAGGAATGGTTCAAAAATCATAGACAGTAAGTAGAGTCAGTCTTCGTGTACTTATGTCGGTATTTTGCCTTTTGTATTTAATACCGATGCAATTTCTGTGTTTCATCGTCAATAAGAAGTTCAGAGGGATACAGTAAACCTGAAGTGATGCATCGGAATCCACAACTAGTGTCACAGGAATGGTTCAAAGCATAGGCAGTGGGAAGAGTCAGTCATCTTTTACTTAATTCGGCAATGTGCCTTTTGTATTTAATTCCGATGCAATTTCTGTGTTTCATCGTCAATAAGAAGGTCCAAGGTATACAGTAAACCTGACGTAAAGCATCGGAATCTATAACTAGTGTCACAGGAATGGTTCAAACTATAATCAGTAAGAAGAGTCAGTCTTCTTGTACTTAAGTCGGCATTGTGCCTTTTCTATTTAATTCCGATGCAATTTCAGTGTTTCATCGTCAAAAAGAAGGTCCAAGGGATACAGTAAACCTGGAGTGAAGCATCGGAATCTATAACAAGTGTCACAGGAAAGGTTCAAACTATAATCAGTAAGAAGAGTCAGTCTTCTTGTACTTAAGTCGGCATTGTGCCTTTTCTATTTAATTCCGATGCAATTTCAGTGTTTCATCGTCAAAAAGAAGGTCCAAGTGATACAGTAAACCTGAAGGGAAGCATCGGAATCTATAACTATTGTCATAGGAATGGTTCCAAACGTAGACAGTACGAAGAGTCAGTCTTCTTGTACTTAAGTTGGCATTGCGGCTTTTCTATTTAATTCCGATGCAATTTCTGTGTTTCATCGTCAATAAAAAGGTCAGAGGGATACAGTAAACCTGAAGTGAAGCATCGGAATCTATAACTAGTGTCACAGGAATGGTTCAAAACATAGACGATAGAAAGAGTCAGTCATCTTGTACTTAAGTCGGCATTGTGCCTTTTCTATTTAATTCTGTTTCAATTTCTGTGTTTCATCGTCAATAAGAAGGTCCAAGGGATACAGTAAACCTGGAGTGAAGCATCGGAATCTATCACTAGACTCACAGGAATGGTTCAAAGCATAGACAGTAAGAAGAGTCAGTCCTCTTGTACTTAGGTCGACATTGTGCCTTTTCCAATTAATTCCGATGCAATTTCTGTGTTTCATCGTCAATAAGAAGGTCAGAGGGAAACAATATGCCTGAAGTGAAGCATCGCAATCTATAACTAGTGTCACAGGAATGGTTCAAAAATCATAGACAGTAAGAGGAGTCAGTCTTCGTGTACTTATGTCGGTATTTTGCCTTTTGTATTTAATACCGATGCAATTTCTGTGTTTCATCGTCAATAAGAAGTTCAGAGGGATACAGTAAACCTGAAGTGATGCATCGGAATCCACAACTAGTGTCACAGGAATGGTTCAAAGCATAGGCAGTGGGAAGAGTCAGTCATCTTGTACTTAATTCGGCAATGTGCCTTTTGTATTTAATTCCGATCCAATTTCTGTGTTTCATCGTCAATAAGAAGGTCCAAGGTATACAGTAAACCTGACGTAAAGCATCGGAATCTATAACTAGTGTCACAGGAATGGTTCAAACTATAATCAGTAAGAAGAGTCAGTCTTCTTGTACTTAAGTCGGCATTCTGCCTTTGCTATTTATTTCCGATGCAATTTCTGTGATTCATCGTCAATAAGAAGGTCCAAGGGAAACAGTAAACCTGAAGTGACGCATCGGAATCTATAACTATTGTCACAGGAATGGTTCCAAACGTAGACAGTACGAAAAGTCAGTCTTCTTGTACTAAAGTTGGCATTGTGGCTTTTCTATCTAATTCCGATGCAATTTCTGTGTTTCATCGTCAATAAAAAGGTCAGAGGGATACAGTAAACCTGAAGTGAAGCATCGGAATCTATAACTAGTGTCACAGGAATGGTTCAAAACATAGTCAGTAAGAAGAGTCAGTCCACCTGTCCTTAAGTCGGCATTGCGCCTTTTGTATTTAATTCCGATGCAATTTCTGTGTTTCATCGGCAATAAGGTCAGAGGGATACAGTAAACCTTAAGTGAAGCATCGGAATCTAGTATCACAGGAATGGTTCAAAACATAGACGATAGGAAGAGTCAGTCATCTTGTACTTAAGTCGGCATTGTGCCTTTTCTATTTAATTCCGATGCAATTTCTGTGTTTCATCGTCAATAAGAAGGTCCAAGGGATACAGTAAACCTGGAGTGAAGCATCGGTATCTATCACTAGACTCACAGGAATGGTTCAAAAATCATAGACAGTAAGTAGAGTCAGTCTTCGTGTACTTATGTCGGTATTTTGCCTTTTGTATTTAATACCGATGCAATTTCTGTGTTTCATCGTCAATAAGAAGTTCAGAGGGATACAGTAAACCTGAAGTGATGCATCGGAATCCACAACTAGTGTCACAGGAATGGTTCAAAGCATAGGCAGTGGGAAGAGTCAGTCATCTTTTACTTAATTCGGCAATGTGCCTTTTGTATTTAATTCCGATGCAATTTCTGTGTTTCATCGTCAATAAGAAGGTCCAAGGTATACAGTAAACCTGACGTAAAGCATCGGAATCTATAACTAGTGTCACAGGAATGGTTCAAACTATAATCAGTAAGAAGAGTCAGTCTTCTTGTACTTAAGTCGGCATTGTGCCTTTTCTATTTAATTCCGATGCAACTTCAGTGTTTCATCGTCAAAAAGAAGGTCCAAGGGATACAGTAAACCTGGAGTGAAGCATCGGAATCTATAACAAGTGTCACAGGAAAGGTTCAAACTATAATCAGTAAGAAGAGTCAGTCTTCTTGTACTTAAGTCGGCATTGTGCCTTTTCTATTTAATTCCGATGCAATTTCAGTGTTTCATCGTCAAAAAGAAGGTCCAAGGGATACAGTAAACCTGGAGTGAAGCATTGGAATCTATAACAAGTGTCACAGGAAAGGTTCAAAACATAGACAGTAAGAAGAGTCAGTCTTCTTGTACTTAAGTCGGCATTGTGCATTTTCTATTTAATTCCGATGCAATTTCTGTGTTTCATCGTCAATAAGAAGGTCAAAGGGATACAGTAAACCTGAGGTGAAGCATCGGAATCTATACCTAGTGTCACAGGAATGGTTCAAAACATAGTCAGGAAGACGAGTCAGTCTTCTTGTACTTCAGTCAGCATTGTGACTTTTGTATTTAATTCCGATGCAATTTCTGACATTCATCGTCAATAAGAAGGTCCAAGGGATATAGTAAACCTGGATTGAGGCATCGAAATCTATAACTAGTGTCACAGGAGAGGTTCAAAACATAGACAGTAAGAAGAGTCAGTCTTCTTGTCCTTAAGTCGGCATTGTGTCTTTTGTATTTAATTCCGATGCAATTTCTGTGTTTCATCGTCAATAAGAAGGTCCAAGGGATATAGTAAACCTGGAGTGAAGCATCGGAATCTATAACTAGTGTCACAGGAATGGTTCAAAACATAGACAGTAAGAAGAGTCAGTCTTCTTGTACTTAAGTCGGCATTGTGCCTTTTGTATTTAATTCCGATTCAATTTCTGTGTTTCATCGTCAATAAGAATGTCCAAGGGATACAGTAAACCTGAAGTGAAGCATCGGAATCTATAACTAGTATCACAGGAATGGTTCAAATCATTGTCAATAAGAAGAGTCGGTCTTCATGTACGTAAGTCGGCATTGTGCTTTTTTATTTAATTCCGAAGCAATTTCTGTGTTTCATCGTCAATAAGAAGGTACAAGGGATACAGTAATTCTGAAGTGAAGCGTCGGAATCTATAACTAGTGTCACAGGAATGGTTCAAAACATAGACAGTAAGAAGAGTCAGTCTTCATGTACTTAAGTCGGCATTGTGCCTTTTCTATTTAATTCCGATGCAATTTCTGTGTTTCATCGTCACTAAGAAGGTCAGAGGGATACAGTAAACCTGAAGTGAAGCATCGGAATCTATAACTACTATCACAGGAATGGTTCAAATCATTGTTAATAAGAAGAGTCGGTCTTCATGTACTTAAGTCGGCATTGCGCCTTTTGTATTTAATTCCGATGCAATTTCTGTATTTCATCGTCAATAAGAAGGTACAGGGGATACAGTAAACCTGGTGTGCAGCACCGGAATCTATAACTAGAGTCACAGTAATGGTTCAAAAAATAGACAGTAAGAAGAGTCGGTATTCTTGTACTTAAGTCGGCAGTGTGCGTTTTGTATTTAATTCCGATGCAATATCAGTGTTTCATCGTCAATAAGAAGGTCCAAGTGATACAGTAAACCTGAAGGGAAGCATCGGAATCTATAACTAGTGTCACTGGAATGGTTCAAAATATAGACAGTAAGCAGAGTCAGTCTTATTGTACTTAAGTCGGCATTGTGCCTATTCTACTTATTTCCGATGCAATTTCTGTGATTCATCGTCAATAAGAAGGTCCAAGGGAAACAGTAAACCTGAAGTGACGCATCTGAATCTATAACTATTGTCACAGGAATGGTTCCAAACGTAGACAGTACGAAGAGTCAGTCTTCTTGTACTTAAGTTGGCATTGTCCCTTTTCCATTTAATTCCGATGCAATTTCTGTGTTTCATCGTCAATAAGAAGGTCAGAGGGATACAATAAGCCTGAAGTGAAGCAACGAAATCTATAACTAGTGTCACAGGAGTGGTTCAAAGCATAGTCAGTAAGAAGAGTCAGTCTTCTTGTCCTTAAGTCGGCATTGTGCCTTTTGTATTTAATTCCGATGCAATTTCTGTGTTTCATCGTCAAGATGTAGGTCCAAGGGATACAGTGAACCTGGAGTGAAGCACCGGAATCTATAACTAGAGTCACAGTAATGGTTCAAAACATAGACAGTAAGAAGAGTCGGTATTCTTGTACTTAAGTCGGCACTGTGCGTTTTGTATTTAATTCCGATGCAATATCAGTGTTTCATCGTCAATAAGAAGGTCCAAGTGATACAGTAAACCTGAAGGGAAGCATCGGAATCTATAACTATTGTCACAGGAATAGTTCCAAACGTAGACAGTACGAAGAGTCAGTCTTCTTGTACTTAAGTTGGCATTGTGGCTTTTCTATTTAATTCCGATGCAATTTCCTTGTTTCATCGTCAATAAGAAGTTCAGAGGGATACAGTAAACCTGAAGTGATGCATCGGAATCCACAACTAGTGTCACAGGAATGGTTCAAAGCATAGGCAGTGGGAAGAGTCAGTCATCTTGTACTTAATTCGGCAATGTGCCTTTTGTATTTAATTCCGATGCAATTTCTGTGTTTCATCGTCAATAAGAAGGTCCAAGGTATACAGTAAACCTGACGTAAAGCATCGGAATCTATAACTAGTGTCACAGGAATGGTTCAAACTATTATCAGTAAGAAGAGTCAGTCTTCTTGTACTTAAGTCGGCATTGTGCCTTTTCTATTTAATTCCGATGCAAATTCAGTGTTTCATCGTCAAAAAGAAGGTCCAAGGGATACAGTAAACCTGGAGTGAAGCATCGGAATCTATAACAAGTGTCACAGGAAAGGTTCAAACTATAATCAGTAAGACGAGTCAGTCTTCTTGTACTTAAGTCGGCATTGTGCCTTTTCTATTTAATTCCGATGCAATTTCAGTGTTTCATCGTCAATAAGAAGGTCAAAGGGATACAGTAAACCTGAGGTGAAGCATCGGAATCTATACCTAGTGTCACAGGAATGGTTCAAAACATAGTCAGGAAGACGAGTCAGTCTTCTTGTACTTCAGTCAGCATTGTGACTTTTGTATATAATTCCGATGCAATTTCTGACATTCATCGTCAATAAGAAGGTCCAAGGGATATAGTAAACCTAGAGTGAAGCATCGGAATCTATAACTAGTGTCACAGGAATGGTTCAAAACATAGACAGTATGAAGAGTCAGTCTTCTTGTACTTAAGTCGGCATTGTGCCTTTTGTATTTAATTCCGATTCAATTTCTGTGTTTCATCGTCAATAAGAATGTCCAAGGGATACAGTAAACCTGAAGTGAAGCATCGGAATCTATAACTAGTATCACAGGAATGGTTCAAATCATTGTCAATAAGAAGAGTCGGTCTTCATGTACTTAAGTCGGCATTGTGCTTTTTTATTTAATTCCGAAGCAATTTCTGTGTTTCATCGTCAATAAGAAGGTACTAGGGATACAGTAATCCTGAAGTGAAGCGTCGGAATCTATAACTAGTGTCACAGGAATGGTTCAAATCATAGACAGTAAGAAGAGTCAGTCTTCATGTACTTAAGTCGGCATTGTGCCTTTTCTATTAAATTCCGATGCAATTTCTGTGTTTCATCGTCACTAAGAAGGTCAGAGGGATACAGTAAACCTGAAGTGAAGCATCGGAATCTATAACTAGTGTCACAGGAATGGTTGAAATCATAGTCAGTAAGAAGAGTCAGTCTTCTTGTACTTAAGTCGGCATTGTGCCTTTCGTATTTAATTCCGATGCAATTTCTGTGTTTCACCGTCAATAAGGAGGTCAGAGGGATACAGTAAACCTGAAGTGAAGCATCGGAATCTATAACCAGTGTCACAGGAATGGTTAAAACATATACAGTAAGAAGAGTCAGTCTTCTTGTACTTAAGTCGGCATTGTGCCTTTTGTATTTAATTCCGATGCTATTTCTGAGTTTCATCGTCAATAAGAAGGTCAGAGGGATACAGTAAACCTGAATTGAAGCATCGGAATCTATAACTAGTGTCACAGGAATAATTCAAAGCATAGTCAGTAAGAAGAGTCGGTATTCTTGTACTTAAGTCGACACTGTGCGTTTTGTATTAAATTCCGATGCAATATCAGTGTTTCATCGTCAATAAGAAGGTCCAAGTGAAACAGTAAACCTAAAGGGAAGCATCGGAATCTATAACTAGTGTCACTGGAATGGTTCAAAATACAGACAGTAAGAAGAGTCAGTCTTATTGTACTTAAGTCGGCATTGTGCCTTTTCTATTTATTTCCGATGCAATTTCTGTGATTCATCGTCAATAAGAAGGTCCAAGGGAAACAGTAAACCTGAAGTGACGCATCTGAATCTATAACTATTGTCACAGGAATGGTTCCAAACGTAGACAGTACGAAGAGTCAGTCTTCTTGTACTTAAGTTGGCATTGTGCCTTTTCCATCTAATTCCGATGCAATTTCTGTGTTTCATCGTCAATAAGAAGGTCAGAGGGATACAATAAGCCTGACGTGAAGCATCGCAATCTATAACTAGTGTCACAGGAATGGTTCAAATCATAGTCAGTAAGAAGAGTCAGTCTTCGTGCCCTTAAGTCGGCATTGTGCCTTTTGTATTTAATTCCGATGCAATTTCTGTGTTTCATCGTCAAGAAGTAGGTCCAAGGGATACAGTGAACCTGGAGTGAAGCACCGGAATCTATAACTAGAGTCACAGTAATGGTTCAAAACATAGACAGTAAGAAGAGTCGGTATTCTTGTACTTAAGTCGGCACTGTGCGTTTTGTATTTAATTCCGATGCAATATCAGTGTTTCATCGTCAATAAGAAGGTCCAAGTGATACAGTAAACCTGAAGGGAAGCATCGGAATCTATAACTAGTGTCACTGGAATGGTTCAAAATATAGACAGTAAGAAGAGTCAGTCTTCTTGTACTTAAGTCGGCATTGTGCCTTTGCTATTTATTTCCGATGCAATTTCTGTGATTCATCGTCAATAAGAAGGTGCAAGGGAAACAGTAAACCTGAAGTGACGCATCGGAATCTATAACTATTGTCAAGGGAATGGTTCCAAACGTAGACAGTACGAAGAGTCAGTCTTCTTGTACTTAAGTTGGCATTGTGGCTTTTCTATTTAATTCCGATGCAATTTCTGTGTTTCACCGTCAATAAAAAGGTCAGAGGGATACAGTAAACCTGAAGTGAAGCATCGGAATCTATAACTAGTGTCACAGGAATGGTTCAAAACATAGTCAGTAAGAAGAGTCAGTCTTCCTGTCCTTAAGTCGGCATTGCGCCTTTTGTATTTAATTCCGATGCAATTTCTGTGTTTCATCGGCAATAACGTCAGAGGGATACAGTAAACCTTAAGTGAAGCATCGGAATCTAGTGTCACAGGAATGGTTCAAAACATAGACGATAGGAAGAGTCAGTCATCTTGTACTTAAGTCGGCATTGTGCCTTTTCTATTTAATTCCGATGCAATTTCTGTGTTTCATCGTCAAAAAGAAGGTCCAAGGGATACAGTAAACCTGGAGTGAAGCATCGGAATCTATAACAAGTGTCACAGGAAAGGTTCAAATTATAATCAGTAAGACGAGTCAGTCTTCTTGTACTTAAGTCGGCATTGTGCCTTTTCTATTTAATTCCGATGCAATTTCAGTGTTTCATCGTCAAAAAGCAGGTCCAAGGGATACAGTAAACCTGGAGTGAAGCATCGGAATCTACAACAAGTGTCACAGGAAAGGTTCAAACCATAGACAGTAAGAAGAGTCAGTCTTCTTGTACTTAAGTCGGCATTGTGCCTTTTCTATTTAATTCCGATGCAATTTCTGTGTTTCATCGTCAATAAGAAGGTCAAAGGGATACAGTAAACCTGAGGTGAAGCATCGGAATCTATACCTAGTGTCACAGGAATGGTTCAAAACATAGTCAGGAAGACGAGTCAGTCTTCTTGTACTTCAGTCAGCATTGTGACTTTTGTATTTAATTCCGATGCAATTTCTGACATTCATCGTCAATAAGAAGGTCCAAGGGATATAGTAAACCTGGAGTGAGGCATCGAAATCTATAACTAGTGTCACAGGAGTGGTTCAAAACATAGACAGTAAGAACAGTCAGTCTTCTTGTCCTTAAGTCGGGATTGTGTCTTTTGTATTAAATTCCGATGCAATTTCTGTGTTTCAGCGTCAATAAGAAGGTCCAAGGGATATAGTAAACCTGGAGTGAAGCATCGGAATCTATAACTAGTGTCACAGGAATGGTTCAAAACATAGACAGTAAGAAGAGTCAGTCTTCTTGTACTTAAGTCGGCATTGTGCCTTTTGTATTTAATTCCGATTCAATTTCTGTGTTTCATCGTCAATAAGAATGTCCAAGGGATACAGTAAACCTGAAGTGAAGCATCGGAATCTATAACTAGTATCACGGGAGTGGTTCAAATCATTGTCAATAAGAAGAGTCGGTCTTCATGTACTTAAGTCGGCATTGTGCTTTTTTATTTAATTCCGAAGCAATTTCTGTGTTTCATCGTCAATAAGTAGGTACAAGGGATACAGTAATCCTGAAGTGAAGCGTCGGAATCTATAACTAGTGTCACAGGAATGGTTCAAATCATAGACAGTAAGAAGAGTCAGTCTTTATGTACTTAAGTCGGCATTGTGCCTTTTCTATTTAATTCCGATGCAATTTCTGTGTTTCATTGTCACTAAGAAGGTCAGAGGGATACAGTAAACCTGAAGTGAAGCATCGGAATCTATAACTAGTGTCACAGGAATGGTTGAAAACATAGTCAGTAAGAAGAGTCAGTCTTCTTGTACTTAAGTCGGCATTGTGCCTTTCGTATTTAATTCCGATGCAATTTCTGTTTTTCACCGTCAATAAGAAGGTCAGAGGGATACAGTAAACCTGAAGTGAAGCATCGGAATCTATAACCAGTGTCACAGGAATGGTTAAAACATATACAGTAAGAAGAGACAGTCTTCTTGTACTTAAGTCGGCATTGTGCCTTTTGTATTTAATTCCGATGCTATTTCTGAGTTTCATCGTCAATAAGAAGGTCAGAGGGATACAGTAAACCTGAAGTGAAGCATCGGAATCTATAACTAGTGTCACAGGAATAATTCAAAACATAGTCAGTAAGAAGAGTCAGTCTTCTTGTCCTTAAGTCGGCATTGTGACTTTTGTATTTAATTCCGATGCAATTTCTGTGTTTCGTCGACAATAAGAAGGTCCAAGGGATATAGTAAACCTGGAGTGAAGCATCGGAATCTATAACTAGTGTCACAGGAATGGTTCCAAACGTAGACAGTACAAAGAGTCAGTCTTCTTGTACTTAAGTTGGCATTGTGCCTTTTCCATTTAATTCCGATGCAATTTCTGTGTTTCATCGTCAATAAGAAGGTCAGAGGGATACAATAAGCCTGAAGTGAAGCATCGCAATCTATAACTAGTGTCACAGGAATGGTTCAAAGCATAGTCAGTAAGAAGAGTCAGTCTTCGTGTCCTTAACTCGGCATTGTGCCTTTTGTATTTAATTCCGATGCAATTTCTGTGTTTCATCGTCAAGAAGTAGGTCCAAGGGATACAGTGAACCTGGAGTGAAGCACCGGAATCTATAACTAGAGTCACAGTAATGGTTCAAAACATAGACAGTAAGAAGAGTCGGTATTCTTGTACTTAAGTCGGCACTGTGCGTTTGTATTTCATTCCGATGCAATATCAGTGTTTCATCGTCAATAAGAAGGTCCAAGTGATACAGTAAGCCTGAAGGGAAGCATCGGAATCTATAACTAGTGTCACTGGAATGGTTCAAAATATAGACAGTAAGAAGAGTCAGTCTTCTTGTACTTAAGTCGGCATTGTGCCTTTGCTATTTATTTCCGATGCAATTTCTGTGATTCATCGTCAATAAGAAGGTCCTAGGGAAACAGTAAACCTGAAGTGACGCATCGGAATCTATAACTATTGTCAAGGGAATGGTTCCAAATACAGACAGTACGAAGAGTCAATCTTCTTGTACTTAAGTTGGCATTGTGGCTTTTCTATTTAATTCCGATGCAATTTCTGTGTTTCACCGTCAATAAAAAGGTCAGAGGGATACAGTAAACCTGAAGTGAAGCATCGGAATCTATAACTAGTGTCACAGGAATGGTTCGAAACATAGTCAGTAAGAAGAGTCAGTCTTCCTGTCCTTAAGTCGGCATTGCGCCTTTTGTATTTAATTCCGATGCAATTTCTGTGTTTCATCGGCAATAAGGTCAGAGGGATACAGTAAACCTTAAGTGAAGTATCGGAATCTAGTGTCACAGGAATGATTCAAAACATAGACGATAGGAAGAGTCAGTCATCTTGTACTTAAGTCGGCATTGTGCCTTTTCTATTTAATTCCGATGCAATTTCTGTGTTTCATCGTCAATACGAAGGTCCAAGGGATACAGTAAACCTGGAGTGAAGCATCGGAATCTATCACTGGAGTCACAGGAATGGTTCAAAGCATAGACAGTAAGAAGAGTCAGTCCTCTTGTACTTAGGTCGACATTGTGCCTTTTCCAATTAATTCCGATGCAATTTCTGTGTTTCATCGTCAATAAGAAGGTCAGAGGAATACAATAAGCCTGAAGTGAAGCATCGCAATCTATAACTAGTGTCACAGGAATGGTTCAAAAATCATAGACAGTAAGAAGAGTCAGTCTTCGTGTACTTATGTCGGTATTTTGCCTTTTGTATTTAATTCCGATGCAATTTCTGTGTTTCATCGTCAATAAGAAGGTCAGAGGGATACAGTAAACCTGAAGTGATGCATCGGAATCCACAACTAGTGTCACAGGAATGGTTCAAAGCATAGGCAGTGGGAAGAGTCAGTCATCTTGTACTTAATTCGGCATTGTGCCTTTTGTATTTAATTCCGATGCAATTTCTCTGTTTCATCGTCAATAAGAAGGTCCAAGATATACAGTAAACCTGACGTAAAGCATCGGAATCTATAACTAGTGTCACAGGAATGGTTCAAACTATAATCAGTAAGAAGAGTCAGTCTTGTTGTACTTAAGTCGGCATTGTGCCTTTTCTATTTAATTCCGATGCAATTTCAGTGTTTCATCGTCAAAAAGAAGGTCCAAGGGATACAGTAAACCTGGAGTGAAGCATCGGAATCTATAACAAGTGTCACAGGGAAGGTTCAAAACATAGACAGTAAGAAGAGTCAGTCTTCTTGTACTTAAGTCAGCATTGTGCCTTTTCTATTTAATTCCGATGCAATTTCTGTGTTTCATCGTCAATAAGAAGGTCAGAGGGATAGAGTAAACCTGAGGTGAAGCATCGGAATCTATACCTAGTGTCACAGGAATGGTTCAAAACATAGTCAGGAAGACGAGTCAGTCTTCTTGTACTTCAGTCAGCATTGTGACTTTTGTATTTAATTCCGATGCAATTTCTGACTTTCATCGTCAATAAGACTGTCCAAGGGAAATAGTAAACCTGGAGTGAAGCATCGAAATCTATAACTAGTGTCACAGAAATGGTTCAAAACATAGACAGTAAGAAGAGTCAGTCTTCTTGTCCTTAAGTCGGCATTGTGTCTTTTGTATTTAATTCCGATGCAATTTCTGTGTTTCATCGTCAATAAGAAGGTCCAAGGGATATAGTAAACCTGGAGTGAAGCATCGGAAACTATAACTAGTGTCACAGGAATGGTTCAAAACATAGAGAGTAAGAAGAGTCAGTCTTCTTGTACTTAAGTCGGCATTGTGCCTTTTGTATTTAATTCCGATTCAATTTCTGTGTTTCATCGTCAATAAGAATGTCCAAGGGATACAGTAAACCTGAAGTGAAGCATCGGAATCTATAACTAGTATCACAGGAATGGTTCAAATCATTGTCAATAAGAAGAGTCGGTCTTCATGTACTTAAGTCGGCATTGTGCCTTTTTTATTTAATTCCGAAGCAATTTCTGTGTTTCATCGTCAATAAGAAGGTACAAGGGATACAGTAAACCTGAAGTGAAGCGTCGGAATCTATAACTAGTGTCACAGGAATGGTTCAAAACATAGACAGTAAGAAGAGTCAGTCTTCATGTACTTACGTCGGCATTGTGCCTTTTCTATTTAATTCCGATGCAATTTCTGTGTTTCATCGTCACTAAGAAGGTCAGAGGGATACAGTAAACCTGAAGTGAAGCATCGGAATCTATAACTAGTGTCACAGGAATGGTTGAAACATAGTCAGTAAGAAGAGTCAGTCTTCTTGTACTTAAGTCGGCGTTGTGCCTTTCGTATTTAATTCCGATGCAATTTCTGTGTTTCACCGTCAATAAGAAGGTCAGAGGGATACAGTAAACCTGAAGTGAAGCATCGGAATCTATAACCAGTGTCACAGGAATGGTTAAAACATATACAGTAAGAAGAGTCAGTCTTCTTGTACTTATGTCGTCATTGTGCCTTTTGTATTTAATTCCGATGCTATTTCTGAGTTTCATCGTCAATAAGAAGGTCAGAGGCATACAGTAAACCTGAAGTGAAGCATCGGAATCTATAACTAGTGTCACAGGAATGGTTCAAAACATAGACAGTAAGAAGAGTCAGTCTTATTGTACATAAAACGGCATTGAGCCTTTTGTATTTAATTCCGATGCAATTTCTGTGTTTCATCGTCAATAAGAATGTCCAAGGGATACAGTAAACCTGGAGTGAAGCACCGGAATCTATAACTAGAGTCACAGTAATGGTTCAAAACATAGACAGTAAGAATAGTCGGTATTCTTGTACTTAAGTCGGCACTGTGCGTTTTGTATTTAATTCCGATGCAATTTCTGTGTTTCACCGTCAATAAGAAGGTCAGAGGGATACAGTAAACCTGAAGTGAAGCATCGGAATCTATAACCAGTGTCACAGGAATGGTTAAAACATATACAGTAAGAAGAGTCAGTCTTCTTGTACTTAAGTCGGCATTGTGCCTTTTCTATTTGTTTCCGATGCATTTTCTGTGATTCATCGTCAATAAGAAGGTCCAAGGGAAACAGTAAACCTGAAGTGACGCATCGGAATCTATAACTATTGTCACAGGAATCGTTCCAAACGTAGACAGTACGAAGAGTCAGTCTTCTTGTACTTAAGTTGGCATTGTGGCTTTTCTATTTAATTCTGATGCAATTTGTGTGTTTCATCGTCAATAAGAAGGTCAGAGGGATACAGTAAACCTGAAGTGAAGCATCGGAATCTATAACTAGTGTCACAGGAATGGTTCAAAACATAGTCAGTAAGAAGAGTCAGTCTCCCTGTCCTTAAGTCGGCATTGCGCCTTTTGTATTTAATTCCGATGCAATTTCTGTGTTTCATCGGCAATAAGGTCAGAGGGATACAGTAAACCTAAAGTGAAGCATCGGAATCTAATGTCACAGGAATGGTTCAAAACATAGACGATAGGAAGAGTCAGTCTTCTTGTACTTAAGTCGGCGTTGTGCCTTTTCTATTTAATTCCGATGCAATTTCTGTGTTTCATCGTCAATAAGAAGGTCAGAGGGATACAGTAAACCTGAGGTGAAGCATCGGAATCTATACCTAGTGTCACAGGAATGGTTCAAAACATAGTCAGGAAGACGAGTCAGTCTTCTTGTACTTCAGTCAGCATTGTGCCTTTTGTTTTTAATTCCGATGCAATTTCTGGCTTTCATCGTCAATAAGAAGGTCCAAGGGATATAGTAAACCTGGAGTGAAGCCTCGAAATCTATAACTAGTGTCACAGGAATGGTTCAAAACATAGACAGTAAGAAGAGTCAGTCTTCCTGTCCTTAAGTCGGCATTGTGTCTTTTGTATTTAATTCCGATGCAATTTCTGTGTTTCATCGTCAATAAGAAGGTCCAAGGGATATAGTAAACGGAATGGTTCAAAGCATAGGCAGTGGGAAGAGTCAGTCATCTTGTACTTAATTCGGCATTGTGCCTTTTATATTTAATTCCGATGCAATTTCTGTGTTTCATCGTCAATAAGAAGGTCCAAGGTATACAGTAAACCTGACGTAAAGCATCGGAATCTATAACTAGTGCACAGGAATGGTTCAAACTATAATCAGTAAGAAGAGTCAGTCTTCTTGTACTTAAGTCGGCTTTGTGCCTTTTCTATTTAATTCCGATGCTATTTCTGTGTTTCATCGTCAATATGAAGGTCCAAGGGATACAGTAAACCTTGAGTGAAGCATCGGAATCTATAACAAGTGTCACAGGAAAGGTTCAAAACATAGACAGTAAGAAGAGTCAGTCTTCTTGCACTTAAGTCGGCATTCTGCCTTTTCTATTTAATTCCGATGCAATTTCTGTGTTTCATCGTCAATAAGAAGGTCAGAGGGATACAGTAAACCTGAGGTGAAGCATCGGAATCTATACCTAGTGTCACAGGAATGGTTCAAAACATAATCAGGAAGACCAGTCAGTCTTCTTGTACTTCAGTCAGCATTGTGCCTTTTGTCTTTAATTCCGATGCAATTTCTGGCTTTCATCGTCAATAAGAAGGTCCAAGGGATATAGTAAACCTGGAGTGAAGCATCGAAATCTATAACTAGTGTCACAGGAATGGTTCAAAACATAGACAGTAAGAAGAGTCAGTCTTCCTGTCCTTAAGTCGGCATTGTGTCTTTTGTATTTCATTCCGATGCAATTTCTGTGTTTCATCGTCAATAACAAGGTCCAAGGGATATAGTAAACGGAATGGTTCAAAACATAGACAGTAAGAAGAGTCAGTCTTCATGTACGTAAGTCGGCATTGTGCCTTTTCTATTTAATTCCGATGCAATTTCTGTGTTTCATCGTCACTAAGAAGGTCAGAGGGATACAGTAAACCTGAAGTGAAGTATCGGAATCTATAACTAGAGTCACAGGAATGGTTGAAAACATAGTCAGTAAGAAGAGTCAGTCTTCTTGTACTTAAGTCGGCATTGTGCCTTTCGTATTTAATTTCGATGCAATTTCTGTGTTTCACCGTCAATAAGAAGGTCAGAGGGATACAGTAAACCTGAAGTGAAGCATCGGAATCTATAACCAGTGTCACAGGAATGGTTAAAACATATACAGTAAGAAGAGTCAGTCTTCTTGTACTTAAGTCGGCATTGTGCCTTTTGTATTTAATTCCGATGCTATTTCTGAGTTTCATCGTCAATAAGAAGGTCAGAGGGATACAGGAAACCTGAAGTGAAGCATCGGAATCTATAACTAGTGTCACAGGAATAATTCAAAACATAGTCAGTAAGAAGAGCCAGTCTTCTTGTCCATAAGTCGGCATTGTGACTTTTGTATTTAATTCCGATGCAATTTCTGTGTTTCATCGCCAATAAGAAGGTCCAAGGGATATAGTAAACCTGGAGTGAAGCATCGGAATCTATAACTAGTGTCACAGGAATGGTTCAAAACATAGACAGTAAGAAGAGTCAGTCTTCTTGTACTTAAAACGGCATTGAGACTTTTGTATTTAATTCCGATGCAATTTCTGTGTTTCATCGTCAATAAGAATGTCCAAGGGATACAGTAAACCTGAAGTGAAGCATCGGAATCTATAACTAGTATCACAGGAATGGTTCAAATCATTGTTAATAAGAAGAGTCGGTCTTCATGTACTTAAGTCGGCACAGTGCGTTTTGTATTTAATTCCGATGCAATATCAGTGTTTCATCGTCAATAAGAAGGTCCAAGTGATACAGTAAACCTGAAGTGAAGCATCGGAATCTATAAGTAGTATCACAGGAATGGTTCAATTCATTGTTAATAAGAAGAGTCGGTCTTCATGTACTTAAGTCGGCATTGTGCCTTTTGTATTTAATTCCGATGCAATTTCTGTATTTCAGCGTCAATAAGAAGGTACAAGGGATACAGTAAACCTGGAGTGACGCATCGGAATCTATAACTATTGTCACAGGAATCGTTCTAAACGTAGACAGTACGAAGAGTCAGTCTTCTTGTACTTAAGTTGGCATTGTGGCTTTTCTATTTAATTCCGATGCAATTTCTGTGTTTCATCGTCAATAAGAAGGTCAGAGGGATACAGTAAACCTGAAGTGAAATATCGGAATCAATAACTAGTGTCACAGGAATGGTTCAAAACATAGTCAGTAAGAAGAGTCAGTCTTCCTGTCCTTAAGTCGGCATTGCGAATTTTGTATTTAATTCCGATGCAATTTCTGTGTTTCATCGGCAATAAGGACAGAGGGATACAGTAAACCTAAAGTGAAGCATCGGAATCTAATGTCACAGGAATGGTTCAAAACATAGACGATAGGAAGAGTCAGTCTTCTTGTACTTAAGTCGGCGTTATGCCTTTTCTATTTAATTCCGATGCAATTTCTATGTTTCATCGTCAATAAGAAGCTCCAAGGGATACAGTAAACCTGGAGTGAAGCATCGGAATCTATCACTAGAGTCACAGGAATGGTTCAAAGCATAGACAGTAAGAAGAGTCAGTCCTCTTGTACTTAGGTCGACATTGTGCCTTTTCCATTTAATTCCGATGCAATTTCTGTGTTTCATCGTCAATAAGAAGGTCAGAGGGATACAATAAGCCTGAAGTGAAGCATCGCAATCTATAACTAGTGTCACAGGAATGGTTGAAATCATAGACAGTAAGAAGAGTCAGTCTTCGTGTACTTATGTCGGTATTTTACCTTTTGTATTTAATTCCGATGCAATTTCTGTGTTTCATCGTCAATAAGAAGGTCAGAGGGATACAGTAAACCTGAAGTGATGCATCGGAATCCACAACTAGTGTCACAGGAATGGTTCAAAGCATAGGCAGTGGGAAGAGTCAGTCATCTTGTACTTAATTCGGCATTGTGCCTTTTGTATTTAATTCCGATGCAATTTCTGTGTTTCATCGTCAATAAGAAGGTCCAAGGTATACAGTAAACCTGACGTAAAGAATCGGAATCTATAACTAGTGTCACAGGAATGCTTCAAACTATAATCAGTAAGAAGAGTCAGTCTTCTTGTACTTAAGTCGGCATTGTGCCTTTTCTATTTAATTCCGATGCAATTTCTGTGTTTCATCGTCAATATGAAGGTCCAAGGGATACAGTAAACCAGGAGTGAAGCATCGGAATCTATAACAAGTGTCACAGGAAAGGTTCAAAACATAGACAGTAAGAAGAGGCAGTCTTCTTGTACTTAAGTCGGCATTGTGCCTTTTCTATTTAATTCCGATGCAATTTCTGTGTTTCATCGTCAATAAGAAGGTCAGAGGGATACAGTAAACCTGAGGTGAGGCATCGGAATCAATACCTAGTGTCACAGGAATGGTTCAAAACATAGTCAGGAAGACGTGTCAGTCTTCTTGTACTTCAGTCAGCATTGTGCCTTTTGTTTTTAATTCCGATGCAATTTCTGGCTTTCATCGTCAATAGGAAGGTCCAAGGCATATAGTAAACCTGGAGTGAAGCATCGAAATCTATAACTTGTGTCACAGGAATGGTTCAAAACATAGACAGTAAGAAGAGTCAGTCTTACTGTCCTTAAGTCGGCATTGTGTCTTTTGTATTTAATTCCGATGCAATTTCTGTGTTTCATCGTCAATAAGAAGGTCCAAGGGATATAGTAAACGGAATGGTTCAAAACATAGACAGTAAGAAGAGTCAGTCTTCATGTACGTAAGTCGGCATTGTGCCTTTTCTATTTAATTCCGATGCAAGTTCTGTCTTTCATCGTCACTAAGAAGGTCAGAGGGATACAGTAAACCAGAAGTGAAGCATCGGAATCTATAACTAGTGTCACAGGAATGGTTGAAAACATAGTCAGTAAGAAGAGTCAGTCTTCTTGTACTTAAGTCGGCATTGTGCCTTTCGTGTTTAATTCCGATGCAATTTCTGTGTTTCACCGTCAATAAGAAGATCAGAGGGATACAGTAAACCTGAAGTGAAGCATCGGAATCTATAACCAGTGTCACAGGAATGGTTAAAACATATACAGTAAGAAGAGTCAGTCTTCTTGTACTTATGTCGTCATTGTGCCTTTTGTATTTAATTCCGATGCTATTTCTGAGTTTCATCGTCAATAAGAAGGTCAGAGGGATACAGTAAACCTGAAGTGAAGCATCGGAATCTATAACTAGTGTCACAGGAATGGTTCAAAACATAGACAGTAAGAAGAGTCAGTCTTATTGTACATAAAACGGCATTGAGCCTTTTGTATTTAATTCCGATGCAATTTCTGTGTTTCATCGTCAATAAGAATGTCCAAGGGATACAGTAAACCTGGAGTGAAGCACCGGAATCTATAACTAGAGTCACAGTAATGGTTCAAAACATAGACAGTAAGAATAGTCGGTATTCTTGTACTTAAGTCGGCACTGTGCGTTTTGTATTTAATTCCGATGCAATTTCTGTGTTTCACCGTCAATAAGAAGGTCAGAGGGATACAGTAAACCTGAAGTGAAGCATCGGAATCTATAACCAGTGTCACAGGAATGGTTAAAACATATACAGTAAGAAGAGTCAGTCTTCTTGTACTTAAGTCGGCATTGTGCCTTTTCTATTTATTTCCGATGCATTTTCTGTGATTCATCGTCAATAAGAAGGTCCAAGGGAAACAGTAAACCTGAAGTGACGCATCGGAATCTATAACTATTGTCACAGGAATCGTTCCAAACGTAGACAGTACGAAGAGTCAGTCTTCTTGTACTTAAGTTGGCATTGTGGCTTTTCTATTTAATTCTGATGCAATTTGTGTGTTTCATCGTCAATAAGAAGGTCAGAGGGATACAGTAAACCTGAAGTGAAGCATCGGAATCTATAACTAGTGTCACAGGAATGGTTCAAAACATAGTCAGTAAGAAGAGTCAGTCTCCCTGTCCTTAAGTCGGCATTGCGCCTTTTGTATTTAATTCCGATGCAATTTCTGTGTTTCATCGGCAATAAGGTCAGAGGGATACAGTAAACCTAAAGTGAAGCATCGGAATCTAATGTCACAGGAATGGTTCAAAACATAGACGATAGGAAGAGTCAGTCTTCTTGTACTTAAGTCGGCGTTGTGCCTTTTCTATTTAATTCCGATGCAATTTCTGTGTTTCATCGTCAATAAGAAGGTCAGAGGGATACAGTAAACCTGAGGTGAAGCATCGGAATCTATACCTAGTGTCACAGGAATGGTTCAAAACATAGTCAGGAAGACGAGTCAGTCTTCTTGTACTTCAGTCAGCATTGTGCCTTTTGTTTTTAATTCCGATGCAATTTCTGGCTTTCATCGTCAATAAGAAGGTCCAAGGGATATAGTAAACCTGGAGTGAAGCATCGAAATCTATAACTAGTGTCACAGGAATGGTTCAAAACATAGACAGTAAGAAGAGTCAGTCTTCCTGTCCTTAAGTCGGCATTGTGTCTTTTGTATTTAATTCCGATGCAATTTCTGTGTTTCATCGTCAATAAGAAGGTCCAAGGGATATAGTAAACGGAATGGTTCAAAGCATAGGCAGTGGGAAGAGTCAGTCATCTTGTACTTAATTCGGCATTGTGCCTTTTATATTTAATTCCGATGCAATTTCTGTGTTTCATCGTCAATAAGAAGGTCCAAGGTATACAGTAAACCTGACGTAAAGCATCGGAATCTATAACTAGTGCACAGGAATGGTTCAAACTATAATCAGTAAGAAGAGTCAGTCTTCTTGTACTTAAGTCGGCTTTGTGCCTTTTCTATTTAATTCCGATGCTATTTCTGTGTTTCATCGTCAATATGAAGGTCCAAGGGATACAGTAAACCTTGAGTGAAGCATCGGAATCTATAACAAGTGTCACAGGAAAGGTTCAAAACATAGACAGTAAGAAGAGTCAGTCTTCTTGCACTTAAGTCGGCATTCTGCCTTTTCTATTTAATTCCGATGCAATTTCTGTGTTTCATCGTCAATAAGAAGGTCAGAGGGATACAGTAAACCTGAGGTGAAGCATCGGAATCTATACCTAGTGTCACAGGAATGGTTCAAAACATAATCAGGAAGACCAGTCAGTCTTCTTGTACTTCAGTCAGCATTGTGCCTTTTGTCTTTAATTCCGATGCAATTTCTGGCTTTCATCGTCAATAAGAAGGTCCAAGGGATATAGTAAACCTGGAGTGAAGCATCGAAATCTATAACTAGTGTCACAGGAATGGTTCAAAACATAGACAGTAAGAAGAGTCAGTCTTCCTGTCCTTAAGTCGGCATTGTGTCTTTTGTATTTCATTCCGATGCAATTTCTGTGTTTCATCGTCAATAACAAGGTCCAAGGGATATAGTAAACGGAATGGTTCAAAACATAGACAGTAAGAAGAGTCAGTCTTCATGTACGTAAGTCGGCATTGTGCCTTTTCTATTTAATTCCGATGCAATTTCTGTGTTTCATCGTCACTAAGAAGGTCAGAGGGATACAGTAAACCTGAAGTGAAGTATCGGAATCTATAACTAGAGTCACAGGAATGGTTGAAAACATAGTCAGTAAGAAGAGTCAGTCTTCTTGTACTTAAGTCGGCATTGTGCCTTTCGTATTTAATTCCGATGCAATTTCTGTGTTTCACCGTCAATAAGAAGGTCAGAGGGATACAGTAAACCTGAAGTGAAGCATCGGAATCTATAACCAGTGTCACAGGAATGGTTAAAACATATACAGTAAGAAGAGTCAGTCTTCTTGTACTTAAGTCGGCATTGTGCCTTTTGTATTTAATTCCGATGCTATTTCTGAGTTTCATCGTCAATAAGAAGGTCAGAGGGATACAGGAAACCTGAAGTGAAGCATCGGAATCTATAACTAGTGTCACAGGAATAATTCAAAACATAGTCAGTAAGAAGAGCCAGTCTTCTTGTCCATAAGTCGGCATTGTGACTTTTGTATTTAATTCCGATGCAATTTCTGTGTTTCATCGCCAATAAGAAGGTCCAAGGGATATAGTAAACCTGGAGTGAAGCATCGGAATCTATAACTAGTGTCACAGGAATGGTTCAAAACATAGACAGTAAGAAGTGTCAGTCTTCTTGTACTTAAAACGGCATTGAGACTTTTGTATTTAATTCCGATGCAATTTCTGTGTTTCATCGTCAATAAGAATGTCCAAGGGATACAGTAAACCTGAAGTGAAGCATCGGAATCTATAACTAGTATCACAGGAATGGTTCAAATCATTGTTAATAAGAAGAGTCGGTCTTCATGTACTTAAGTCGGCACAGTGCGTTTTGTATTTAATTCCGATGCAATATCAGTGTTTCATCGTCAATAAGAAGGTCCAAGTGATACAGTAAACCTGAAGTGAAGCATCGGAATCTATAAGTAGTATCACAGGAATGGTTCAATTCATTGTTAATAAGAAGAGTCGGTCTTCATGTACTTAAGTCGGCATTGTGCCTTTTGTATTTAATTCCGATGCAATTTCTGTATTTCAGCGTCAATAAGAAGGTACAAGGGATACAGTAAACCTGGAGTGACGCATCGGAATCTATAACTATTGTCACAGGAATCGTTCAAAACGTAGACAGTACGAAGAGTCAGTCTTCTTGTACTTAAGTTGGCATTGTGGCTTTTCTATTTAATTCCGATGCAATTTCTGTGTTTCATCGTCAATAAGAAGGTCAGAGGGATACAGTAAACCTGAAGTGAAATATCGGAATCAATAACTAGTGTCACAGGAATGGTTCAAAACATAGTCAGTAAGAAGAGTCAGTCTTCCTGTCCTTAAGTCGGCATTGCGAATTTTGTATTTAATTCCGATGCAATTTCTGTGTTTCATCGGCAATAAGGTCAGAGGGATACAGTAAACCTAAAGTGAAGCATCGGAATCTAATGTCACAGGAATGGTTCAAAACATAGACGATAGGAAGAGTCAGTCTTCTTGTACTTAAGTCGGCGTTATGCCTTTTCTATTTAATTCCGATGCAATTTCTGTGTTTCATCGTCAATAAGAAGCTCCAAGGGATACAGTAAACCTGGAGTGAAGCATCGGAATCTATCACTAGAGTCACAGGAATGGTTCAAAGCATAGACAGTAAGAAGAGTCAGTCCTCTTGTACTTAGGTCGACATTGTGCCTTTTCCATTTAATTCCGATGCAATTTCTGTGTTTCATCGTCAATAAGAAGGTCAGAGGGATACAATAAGCCTGAAGTGAAGCATCGCAATCTATAACTAGTGTCACAGGAATGGTTGAAATCATAGACAGTAAGAAGAGTCAGTCTTCGTGTACTTATGTCGGTATTTTACCTTTTGTATTTAATTCCGATGCAATTTCTGTGTTTCATCGTCAATAAGAAGGTCAGAGGGATACAGTAAACCTGAAGTGATGCATCGGAATCCACAACTAGTGTCACAGGAATGGTTCAAAGCATAGGCAGTGGGAAGAGTCAGTCATCTTGTACTTAATTCGGCATTGTGCCTTTTGTATTTAATTCCGATGCAATTTCTGTGTTTCATCGTCAATAAGAAGGTCCAAGGTATACAGTAAACCTGACGTAAAGAATCGGAATCTATAACTAGTGTCACAGGAATGCTTCAAACTATAATCAGTAAGAAGAGTCAGTCTTCTTGTACTTAAGTCGGCATTGTGCCTTTTCTATTTAATTCCGATGCAATTTCTGTGTTTCATCGTCAATATGAAGGTCCAAGGGATACAGTAAACCAGGAGTGAAGCATCGGAATCTATAACAAGTGTCACAGGAAAGGTTCAAAACATAGACAGTAAGAAGAGTCAGTCTTCTTGTACTTAAGTCGGCATTGTGCCTTTTCTATTTAATTCCGATGCAATTTCTGTGTTTCATCGTCAATAAGAAGGTCAGAGGGATACAGTAAACCTGAGGTGAGGCATCGGAATCAATACCTAGTGTCACAGGAATGGTTCAAAACATAGTCAGGAAGACGAGTCAGTCTTCTTGTACTTCAGTCAGCATTGTGCCTTTTGTTTTTAATTCCGATGCAATTTCTGGCTTTCATCGTCAATAGGAAGGTCCAAGGCATATAGTAAACCTGGAGTGAAGCATCGAAATCTATAACTTGTGTCACAGGAATGGTTCAAAACATAGACAGTAAGAAGAGTCAGTCTTACTGTCCTTAAGTCGGCATTGTGTCTTTTGTATTTAATTCCGATGCAATTTCTGTGTTTCATCGTCAATAAGAAGGTCCAAGGGATATAGTAAACGGAATGGTTCAAAACATAGACAGTAAGAAGAGTCAGTCTTCATGTACGTAAGTCGGCATTGTGCCTTTTCTATTTAATTCCGATGCAAGTTCTGTCTTTCATCGTCACTAAGAAGGTCAGAGGGATACAGTAAACCAGAAGTGAAGCATCGGAATCTATAACTAGTGTCACAGGAATGGTTGAAAACATAGTCAGTAAGAAGAGTCAGTCTTCTTGTACTTAAGTCGGCATTGTGCCTTTCGTGTTTAATTCCGATGCAATTTCTGTGTTTCACCGTCAATAAGAAGGTCAGAGGGATACAGTAAACCTGAAGTGAAGCATCGGAATCTATAACCAGTGTCACAGGAATGGTTAAAACATATACAGTAAGAAGAGTCAGTCTTCTTGTACTTAAGTCGGCATTGTGCCTTTTGTATTTAATTCCGATGCTATTTCTGAGTTTCATTGTCAATAAGAAGGTCAGAGGGATACAGTAAACCTGAAGTGAAGCATCGGAATCTAAAACTAGTGTCACAGGAATAATTCAAAACATAGTCAGTAAGAAGAGTCAGTCTTTTTGTCCTTAAGTCGGCATTGTGACTTTTGCATTTAATTCCGATGCAATTTCTGTGTTTCATCGCCAATAAGAAGGTCCAAGGGATATAGTAGACCTGGAGTGAAGCATCGGAATCTATAACTAGTGTCACAGGAATGGTTCAAAACATAGACAGTAAGAAGAGTCAGTCTTCTTGTACTTAAAACGGCATTGAGCCTATTGTATTTAATTCCGATGCAATTTCTGTGTTTCATCGTCAATAAGAATGTCCAAGGGATACAGTAAACCTGAAGTGAAGCATCGGAATCTATAACTAGTATCACAGGAATGGTTCAAATCATTGTTAATAAGAAGAATCGGTCTTCATGTACTTAAGTCGGCACTGTGCGTTTTGTATTTAATTCCGATGCAATATCAGTGTTTCATCGTCAATAAGAAGATCCAAGTGATACAGTAAACCTGAAGGGAAGCATCGGAATCTATAACTAGTGTCACTGGAATGGTTCAAAATATAGACAATAAGAAGAGTCAGTCTTATTGTACTTAAGTCGGCATTGTGCCTTTTCTATTTATTTCCGATGCAATTTCTGTGATTCATCGTCAATAAGAAGGTCCAAGGGAAACAGTAAACCTGAAGTGGCGCATCGGAATCTATAACTTGTGTCACAGGAATGGTTCCAAACGTAGACAGTACGAAGAGTCAGTCTTCTTGTACTTAAGTTGGCATTGTGGCTTTTCTATTTAATTCCGATGCAATTTCTGTGTTTCATCGTCAATAAGAAGGTCAGAGGGATACAGTAAACCTTAAGTGAAGCATCGGAATCTAATGTCACAGGAATGGTTCAAAACATAGACGATAGGAAGAGTCAGTCTTCTTGTACTTAAGTCGGCGTTGTGCCTTTTCTATTTAATTCCGATGCAATTTCTGTGTTTCATCGTCAATAAGAAGGTCAGAGGGATACAGTAAACCTGGAGTGAAGCATCGGAATCTATCACTAGAGTCACAGGAATGGTTCAAACCATAGACAGTAAGAAGAGTCGGTCCTCTTGTACTTAGGTCGACATTGTGCCTTTTCCATTTAATTCCGATGCAATTTCTGTGTTTCATCGTCAATAAGAAGGTCAGAGGGATAAAATAAGCCTGACGTGAAGCATCGCAATCTATAACTAGTGTCACAGGAATGGTTCAAAACATAGACAGTAAGAAGAGTCAGTCTTCGTGTACTTATGTCGGTATTTGCCTTTTGTATTTAATTCCGATGCAATTTCTGTGTTTCATCGTCAATAAGAAGGTCCAAGGTATACAGTAAACCTGACGTAAAGCATCGGAATCTATAACTAGTGTCACAGGAATGGTTCAAACTATAATCAGTAAGAAGAGGCAGTCTTCTTGTACTTAAGTCGGCATTGTGCCTTTTCTATTTAATTCCGATGCAATTTCTGTGTTTCATCGTCAATAAGAAGGTCAGAGGGATACAGTAAACCTGAGGTGAAGCATCGGAATCTATACCTAGTGTCACAGGAATGGTTCAAAACATAGTCAGGAAGACGAGTCAGTCTTCTTGTACTTCAGTCAGCATTGTGCATTTTGTTTTTAATTCCGATGCAATTTCTGACTTTCTTCGTCAATAAGAAGGTCCAAGGGATATAGTAAACCTGGAGTGAAGCATCGAAATCTACAACTAGTGTCACAGGAATGGTTCAAAACATAGACAGTAAGAAGAGTCAGCCTTCTTGTCCTTAAGTCGGCATTGTGTCTTTTGTATTTAATTCCGAAGCATTTTCTGTGTTTCATCGTCAATAAGAATGTCCAAGGGATACAGTAAACCTGAAGTGAAGCATCGGAATCTATAACTAGTGTCATAGGAATGGTTCAAAACATAGTCAGTAAGACGAGTCAGCCTTCTTGAACTTAAGTCGGCATTGTGCCTTTCGTATTTAATTCCGATGCAATTTCTGTGCTTCACCGTCAATAAGAAGGTCAGAGTGATACAGTAAACCTGTAGTGAAGCATCGGAATCTATAACCAGTGTCACAGGAGTGGTTCAAACATATAAAGAAAGAAGATACCGTCTTCTTGTACTTAAGTCGGTATTGTGCCTTTCGTATTTTATTCCGATGCAATTTCTGTGTTTCTTCGTCAATAAGAAGGTCCAAGGGATACAGTAAACCTGAAGTGAAGCATCGGAATCTATTACTAGTGTCACAGGAATGGTTCAAACATATACAGTAAGAAGAGTCAGTCTTCTTGTACTTAAGTCGGCATTGTGTCTTTTGTATTTAATTCCGATGCAATTTCTGTGTTTCATCCTCAATAAGAGGGTCACAGGGATACAGTAAACATGAAGTGAACCATCGGAATCTATAAATTGTGTCACAGGAATGGTTCAAAGCATAGTCAGTAAGAAGATTCAGTCTTCTTGTCCTTAAGTCGGCATTGTGCCTTTTGTATTTAATTCCGATTCAATTTCTGTGTTTCATCGTCAATAAGAAGGTCAGAGGGATACGGTAAACCGAAAGTGAAGCATCGCAATCTATAACTAGTGTCACAGGAATGGTTTAAAACATAGTCAGTAAGAAGAGTCAGTCTTCTTGTTCTTAAGTCAAAATTGTGCCTTTTGTATTTAATTCCGATGCAATTTCTGTGTTTCATCGGCAAAAAGGTCAGAGGGATACAGTAAACCTGAAGTTAAGCATCGGAATCCAAAACTAGTGTCACAGGAATGGTTCAAAACATAGACAGTAAGAAAAGTCAGTCTTCTTGTAGGTAAGTCGCCATTGTGCCTTTTTAATTTAATTCCGATGCAATTTCTGTGTTTCTTCGTCAATAAGAAGGTCCAAAGTATACAGTAAACCTGAAGTGAAGCATCGGAATCTACAACTAGTGTCACTAGAACGGTTAATAACTTAGTCAGCAAGAAGAGTCAGTCTTCTTGTTCTTAAGTCGGCATTGTGCATTTTCTATTTAATTGCGATGCAATTTCTGTGTGTCATCGTCAATAAGAAGGCCCAAGGGATACAGTAAACTTGGAGTGAAGCATCGGAACCTATAACTAGTGTCACAGGAATGGTTCAAATCATAGACAGTAAGAAGAGTCAGTCTTCTTGTACTTAATTCGGCATTGTGCCTTTTCTATTTAATTCCGATGCAATTTCTGTGTTTCATCGTCAATAAGAAGGTCAGAGGGATACAGTAAACCTGAAGTGAAGCATGGGAATCTATAACTAGTGTCACAGGAATAGTTCAAAGCATAGTCAGTAAGAAGATACCGTCTTCTTGTACTTAAGTCGGTATTGTGCCTTTCGTGTTTTATTCCGATGCAATTTCTGTGTTTCTTCGTCAATAAGAAGGTCCAAGGGATACAGTAAACCTGATGTGAAGCATCGGAATCTATAACTAGTGTCACAGGAATGGTTCAAAACATAGACAGTAAGAAGATTCAGTCTTCTTGTCCTTAAGTCGGCATTGTGCCTTTTGTATTTAATTCCGATTCAATTTCTGTGTTTCATCGTCCATAAGTAGGTCCAAGGCATACAGTAAACCTGGAGTGAAGCACCGGAATCTATAACTAGAGTCACTGTAATGGTTCAAACATAGACAGTAAGAAGAGTCGGTCTTCTTGTACTTAAGTCGGCATTGTGCATTTTCTATTTAATTCCGATGCAATTTCTGTGTTTCATCGTCAATAAGAAAGTCCAAGCGATACAGTAAACCTGAAGTGAAGCGTCGGAATCTATAACTAGTGTCACAGGAATGGTTCAAAACATAGACAATAAGAAGAGTCAGTCTTCTTGTACTTAAGTCGGCATTGTGCCTTTCGTATATAATTCCGATGCGATTTCTGTGTTTCACCGTCAATAAGAAGGTCAGAGGGATACAGTAAACCTGAAGTGAAGCATCGGAATCTATAACCAGTGTCACAGGAATGGTTAAAACATATACAGAAAGAAGAGTGAGTCTTCTTGTACTTAAGTCGGCATTGTGCCTTTTGTATTTAATTCCGATGCTATTTCTGAGTTTCATCGTCAATAAGAAGGTCAGAGGGATACAGTAAACCTGAAGTGAAGCATGGGAATCTATAACTAGTGTCACAGGAATAGTTCAAAGCATAGTCAGTAAGAAGATACCGTCTTCTTGTACTTAAAACGGCATTGAGCCTATTGTATTTAATTCCGATGCAATTTCTGTGTTTCATCGTCAATAAGAATGTCCAAGGGATACAGTAAACCTGAAGTGAAGCATCGGAATCTATAACTAGTATCACAGGAATGGTTCAAATCATTGTTAATAAGAAGAGTCGGTCTTCATGTACTTAAGTCGGCACTGTGCGTTTTGTATTTAATTCCGATGCAATATCAGTGTTTCATCGTCAATAAGAAGATCCAAGTGATACAGTAAACCTGAAGGGAAGCATCGGAATCTATAACTAGTGTCACTGGAATGGTTCAAAATATAGACAATAAGAAGAGTCAGTCTTATTGTACTTAAGTCGGCATTGTGCCTTTTCTATTTATTTCCGATGCAATTTCTGTGATTCATCGTCAATAAGAAGGTCCAAGGGAAACAGTAAACCTGAAGTGGCGCATCGGAATCTATAACTTGTGTCACAGGAATGGTTCCAAACGTAGACAGTACGAAGAGTCAGTCTTCTTGTACTTAAGTTGGCATTGTGGCTTTTCTATTTAATTCCGATGCAATTTCTGTGTTTCATCGTCAATAAGAAGGTCAGAGGGATACAGTAAACCTTAAGTGAAGCATCGGAATCTAATGTCACAGGAATGGTTCAAAACATAGACGATAGGAAGAGTCAGTCTTCTTGTACTTAAGTCGGCGTTGTGCCTTTTCTATTTAATTCCGATGCAATTTCTGTGTTTCATCGTCAATAAGAAGGTCAGAGGGATACAGTAAACCTGGAGTGAAGCATCGGAATCTATCACTAGAGTCACAGGAATGGTTCAAACCATAGACAGTAAGAAGAGTCGGTCCTCTTGTACTTAGGTCGACATTGTGCCTTTTCCATTTAATTCCGATGCAATTTCTGTGTTTCATCGTCAATAAGAAGGTCAGAGGGATAAAATAAGCCTGACGTGAAGCATCGCAATCTATAACTAGTGTCACAGGAATGGTTCAAAACATAGACAGTAAGAAGAGTCAGTCTTCGTGTACTTATGTCGGTATTTTGCCTTTTGTATTTAATTCCGATGCAATTTCTGTGTTTCATCGTCAATAAGAAGGTCCAAGGTATACAGTAAACCTGACGTAAAGCATCGGAATCTATAACTAGTGTCACAGGAATGGTTCAAACTATAATCAGTAAGAAGAGTCAGTCTTCTTGTACTTAAGTCGGCATTGTGCCTTTTCTATTTAATTCCGATGCAATTTCTGTGTTTCATCGTCAATAAGAAGGTCAGAGGGATACAGTAAACCTGAGGTGAAGCATCGGAATCTATACCTAGTGTCACAGGAATGGTTCAAAACATAGTCAGGAAGACGAGTCAGTCTTCTTGTACTTCAGTCAGCATTGTGCATTTTGTTTTTAATTCCGATGCAATTTCTGACTTTCTTCGTCAATAAGAAGGTCCAAGGGATATAGTAAACCTGGAGTGAAGCATCGAAATCTACAACTAGTGTCACAGGAATGGTTCAAAACATAGACAGTAAGAAGAGTCAGCCTTCTTGTCCTTAAGTCGGCATTGTGTCTTTTGTATTTAATTCCGAAGCATTTTCTGTGTTTCATCGTCAATAAGAATGTCCAAGGGATACAGTAAACCTGAAGTGAAGCATCGGAATCTATAACTAGTGTCATAGGAATGGTTCAAAACATAGTCAGTAAGACGAGTCAGCCTTCTTGAACTTAAGTCGGCATTGTGCCTTTCGTATTTAATTCCGATGCAATTTCTGTGCTTCACCGTCAATAAGAAGGTCAGAGTGATACAGTAAACCTGTAGTGAAGCATCGGAATCTATAACCAGTGTCACAGGAGTGGTTCAAACATATAAAGAAAGAAGATACCGTCTTCTTGTACTTAAGTCGGTATTGTGCCTTTCGTATTTTATTCCGATGCAATTTCTGTGTTTCTTCGTCAATAAGAAGGTCCAAGGGATACAGTAAACCTGAAGTGAAGCATCGGAATCTATTACTAGTGTCACAGGAATGGTTCAAACATATACAGTAAGAAGAGTCAGTCTTCTTGTACTTAAGTCGGCATTGTGTCTTTTGTATTTAATTCCGATGCAATTTCTGTGTTTCATCCTCAATAAGAGGGTCACAGGGATACAGTAAACATGAAGTGAACCATCGGAATCTATAAATTGTGTCACAGGAATGGTTCAAAGCATAGTCAGTAAGAAGATTCAGTCTTCTTGTCCTTAAGTCGGCATTGTGCCTTTTGTATTTAATTCCGATTCAATTTCTGTGTTTCATCGTCAATAAGAAGGTCAGAGGGATACGGTAAACCGAAAGTGAAGCATCGCAATCTATAACTAGTGTCACAGGAATGGTTTAAAACATAGTCAGTAAGAAGAGTCAGTCTTCTTGTTCTTAAGTCAAAATTGTGCCTTTTGTATTTAATTCCGATGGAATTTCTGTGTTTCATCGGCAAAAAGGTCAGAGGGATACAGTAAACCTGAAGTTAAGCATCGGAATCCAAAACTAGTGTCACAGGAATGGTTCAAAACATAGACAGTAAGAAAAGTCAGTCTTCTTGTAGGTAAGTCGCCATTGTGCCTTTTTAATTTAATTCCGATGCAATTTCTGTGTTTCTTCGTCAATAAGAAGGTCCAAAGTATACAGTAAACCTGAAGTGAAGCATCGGAATCTACAACTAGTGTCACTAGAACGGTTAATAACTTAGTCAGCAAGAAGAGTCAGTCTTCTTGTTCTTAAGTCGGCATTGTGCATTTTCTATTTAATTGCGATGCAATTTCTGTGTGTCATCGTCAATAAGAAGGCCCAAGGGATACAGTAAACTTGGAGTGAAGCATCGGAACCTATAACTAGTGTCACAGGAATGGTTCAAATCATAGACAGTAAGAAGAGTCAGTCTTCTTGTACTTAATTCGGCATTGTGCCTTTTCTATTTAATTCCGATGCAATTTCTGTGTTTCATCGTCAATAAGAAGGTCAGAGGGATACAGTAAACCTGAAGTGAAGCATGGGAATCTATAACTAGTGTCACAGGAATAGTTCAAAGCATAGTCAGTAAGAAGATACCGTCTTCTTGTACTTAAGTCGGAATTGTGCCTTTCGTGTTTTATTCCGATGCAATTTCTGTGTTTCTTCGTCAATAAGAAGGTCCAAGGGATACAGTAAACCTGATGTGAAGCATCGGAATCTATAACTAGTGTCACAGGAATGGTTCAAAACATAGACAGTAAGAAGATTCAGTCTTCTTGTCCTTAAGTCGGCATTGTGCCTTTTGTATTTAATTCCGATTCAATTTCTGTGTTTCATCGTCCATAAGTAGGTCCAAGGCATACAGTAAACCTGGAGTGAAGCACCGGAATCTATAACTAGAGTCACTGTAATGGTTCAAACATAGACAGTAAGAAGAGTCGGTCTTCTTGTACTTAAGTCGGCATTGTGCATTTTCTATTTAATTCCGATGCAATTTCTGTGTTTCATCGTCAATAAGAAAGTCCAAGCGATACAGTAAACCTGAAGTGAAGCGTCGGAATCTATAACTAGTGTCACAGGAATGGTTCAAAACATAGACAATAAGAAGAGTCAGTCTTCTTGTACTTAAGTCGGCATTGTGCCTTTCGTATATAATTCCGATGCGATTTCTGTGTTTCACCGTCAATAAGAAGGTCAGAGGGATACAGTAAACCTGAAGTGAAGCATCGGAATCTATAACCAGTGTCACAGGAATGGTTAAAACATATACAGAAAGAAGAGTCAGTCTTCTTGTACTTAAGTCGGCAATGTGCCTTTTGTATTTAATTCCGATGCTATTTCTGAGTTTCATCGTCAATAAGAAGGTCAGAGGGATACAGTAAACCTGAAGTGAAGCATGGGAATCTATAACTAGTGTCACAGGAATAGTTCAAAGCATAGTCAGTAAGAAGATACCGTCTTCTTGTACTTAAAACGGCATTGAGCCTATTGTATTTAATTCCGATGCAATTTCTGTGTTTCATCGTCAATAAGAATGTCCAAGGGATACAGTAAACCTGAAGTGAAGCATCGGAATCTATAACTAGTATCACAGGAATGGTTCAAATCATTGTTAATAAGAAGAGTCGGTCTTCATGTACTTAAGTCGGCACTGTGCGTTTTGTATTTAATTCCGATGCAATATCAGTGTTTCATCGTCAATAAGAAGATCCAAGTGATACAGTAAACCTGAAGGGAAGCATCGGAATCTATAACTAGTGTCACTGGAATGGTTCAAAATATAGACAATAAGAAGAGTCAGTCTTATTGTACTTAAGTCGGCATTGTGCCTTTTCTATTTATTTCCGATGCAATTTCTGTGATTCATCGTCAATAAGAAGGTCCAAGGGAAACAGTAAACCTGAAGTGGCGCATCGGAATCTATAACTTGTGTCACAGGAATGGTTCCAAACGTAGACAGTACGAAGAGTCAGTCTTCTTGTACTTAAGTTGGCATTGTGGCTTTTCTATTTAATTCCGATGCAATTTCTGTGTTTCATCGTCAATAAGAAGGTCAGAGGGATACAGTAAACCTTAAGTGAAGCATCGGAATCTAATGTCACAGGAATGGTTCAAAACATAGACGATAGGAAGAGTCAGTCTTCTTGTACTTAAGTCGGCGTTGTGCCTTTTCTATTTAATTCCGATGCAATTTCTGTGTTTCATCGTCAATAAGAAGGTCAGAGGGATACAGTAAACCTGGAGTGAAGCATCGGAATCTATCACTAGAGTCACAGGAATGGTTCAAACCATAGACAGTAAGAAGAGTCGGTCCTCTTGTACTTAGGTCGACATTGTGCCTTTTCCATTTAATTCCGATGCAATTTCTGTGTTTCATCGTCAATAAGAAGGTCAGAGGGATAAAATAAGCCTGACGTGAAGCATCGCAATCTATAACTAGTGTCACAGGAATGGTTCAAAACATAGACAGTAAGAAGAGTCAGTCTTCGTGTACTTATGTCGGTATTTTGCCTTTTGTATTTAATTCCGATGCAATTTCTGTGTTTCATCGTCAATAAGAAGGTCCAAGGTATACAGTAAACCTGACGTAAAGCATCGGAATCTATAACTAGTGTCACAGGAATGGTTCAAACTATAATCAGTAAGAAGAGTCAGTCTTCTTGTACTTAAGTCGGCATTGTGCCTTTTCTATTTAATTCCGATGCAATTTCTGTGTTTCATCGTCAATAAGAAGGTCAGAGGGATACAGTAAACCTGAGGTGAAGCATCGGAATCTATACCTAGTGTCACAGGAATGGTTCAAAACATAGTCAGGAAGACGAGTCAGTCTTCTTGTACTTCAGTCAGCATTGTGCATTTTGTTTTTAATTCCGATGCAATTTCTGACTTTCTTCGTCAATAAGAAGGTCCAAGGGATATAGTAAACCTGGAGTGAAGCATCGAAATCTACAACTAGTGTCACAGGAATGGTTCAAAACATAGACAGTAAGAAGAGTCAGCCTTCTTGTCCTTAAGTCGGCATTGTGTCTTTTGTATTTAATTCCGAAGCATTTTCTGTGTTTCATCGTCAATAAGAATGTCCAAGGGATACAGTAAACCTGAAGTGAAGCATCGGAATCTATAACTAGTGTCATAGGAATGGTTCAAAACATAGTCAGTAAGACGAGTCAGCCTTCTTGAACTTAAGTCGGCATTGTGCCTTTCGTATTTAATTCCGATGCAATTTCTGTGCTTCACCGTCAATAAGAAGGTCAGAGTGATACAGTAAACCTGTAGTGAAGCATCGGAATCTATAACCAGTGTCACAGGAGTGGTTCAAACATATAAAGAAAGAAGATACCGTCTTCTTGTACTTAAGTCGGTATTGTGCCTTTCGTATTTTATTCCGATGCAATTTCTGTGTTTCTTCGTCAATAAGAAGGTCCAAGGGATACAGTAAACCTGAAGTGAAGCATCGGAATCTATTACTAGTGTCACAGGAATGGTTCAAACATATACAGTAAGAAGAGTCAGTCTTCTTGTACTTAAGTCGGCATTGTGTCTTTTGTATTTAATTCCGATGCAATTTCTGTGTTTCATCCTCAATAAGAGGGTCACAGGGATACAGTAAACATGAAGTGAACCATCGGAATCTATAAATTGTGTCACAGGAATGGTTCAAAGCATAGTCAGTAAGAAGATTCAGTCTTCTTGTCCTTAAGTCGGCATTGTGCCTTTTGTATTTAATTCCGATGCAATTTCTGTGTTTCATCGGCAAAAAGGTCAGAGGGATACAGTAAACCTGAAGTTAAGCATCGGAATCCAAAACTAGTGTCACAGGAATGGTTCAAAACATAGACAGTAAGAAAAGTCAGTCTTCTTGTAGGTAAGTCGCCATTGTGCCTTTTTAATTTAATTCCGATGCAATTTCTGTGTTTCTTCGTCAATAAGAAGGTCCAAAGTATACAGTAAACCTGAAGTGAAGCATCGGAATCTACAACTAGTGTCACTAGAACGGTTAATAACTTAGTCAGCAAGAAGAGTCAGTCTTCTTGTTCTTAAGTCGGCATTGTGCATTTTCTATTTAATTGCGATGCAATTTCTGTGTGTCATCGTCAATAAGAAGGCCCAAGGGATACAGTAAACTTGGAGTGAAGCATCGGAACCTATAACTAGTGTCACAGGAATGGTTCAAATCATAGACAGTAAGAAGAGTCAGTCTTCTTGTACTTAATTCGGCATTGTGCCTTTTCTATTTAATTCCGATGCAATTTCTGTGTTTCATCGTCAATAAGAAGGTCAGAGGGATACAGTAAACCTGAAGTGAAGCATGGGAATCTATAACTAGTGTCACAGGAATAGTTCAAAGCATAGTCAGTAAGAAGATACCGTCTTCTTGTACTTAAGTCGGTATTGTGCCTTTCGTGTTTTATTCCGATGCAATTTCTGTGTTTCTTCGTCAATAAGAAGGTCCAAGGGATACAGTAAACCTGATGTGAAGCATCGGAATCTATAACTAGTGTCACAGGAATGGTTCAAAACATAGACAGTAAGAAGATTCAGTCTTCTTGTCCTTAAGTCGGCATTGTGCCTTTTGTATTTAATTCCGATTCAATTTCTGTGTTTCATCGTCCATAAGTAGGTCCAAGGCATACAGTAAACCTGGAGTGAAGCACCGGAATCTATAACTAGAGTCACTGTAATGGTTCAAACATAGACAGTAAGAAGAGTCGGTCTTCTTGTACTTAAGTCGGCATTGTGCATTTTCTATTTAATTCCGATGCAATTTCTGTGTTTCATCGTCAATAAGAAAGTCCAAGCGATACAGTAAACCTGAAGTGAAGCGTCGGAATCTATAACTAGTGTCACAGGAATGGTTCAAAACATAGACAATAAGAAGAGTCAGTCTTCTTGTACTTAAGTCGGCATTGTGCCTTTCGTATATAATTCCGATGCGATTTCTGTGTTTCACCGTCAATAAGAAGGTCAGAGGGATACAGTAAACCTGAAGTGAAGCATCGGAATCTATAACCAGTGTCACAGGAATGGTTAAAACATATACAGAAAGAAGAGTCAGTCTTCTTGTACTTAAGTCGGCATTGTGCCTTTTGTATTTAATTCCGATGCTATTTCTGAGTTTCATCGTCAATAAGAAGGTCAGAGGGATACAGTAAACCTGAAGTGAAGCATCGGAATCTATAACTAGTGTCACAGGAATAATTCAAAACATAGTCAGTAAGAAGAGTCAGTCTTCTTGTCCTTAAGACGGCATTGCGAATTTTGTATTTAATTCCGATGCAATTTCTGTGTTTCATCGGCAATAAGGTCAGAGGGATACAGTAAACCTAAAGTGAAGCATCGGAATCTAATGTCACAGGAATGGTTCAAAACATAGACGATAGGAAGAGTCAGTCTTCTTGTACTTAAGTCGGCGTTATGCCTTTTCTATTTAATTCCGATGCAATTTCTGTGTTTCATCGTCAATAAGAAGCTCCAAGGGATACAGTAAACCTGGAGTGAAGCATCGGAATCTATCACTAGAGTCACAGGAATGGTTCAAAGCATAGACAGTAAGAAGAGTCAGTCCTCTTGTACTTAGGTCGACATTGTGCCTTTTCCATTTAATTCCGATGCAATTTCTGTGTTTCATCGTCAATAAGAAGGTCAGAGGGATACAATAAGCCTGAAGTGAAGCATCGCAATCTATAACTAGTGTCACAGGAATGGTTGAAATCATAGACAGTAAGAAGAGTCAGTCTTCGTGTACTTATGTCGGTATTTTACCTTTTGTATTTAATTCCGATGCAATTTCTGTGTTTCATCGTCAATAAGAAGGTCAGAGGGATACAGTAAACCTGAAGTGATGCATCGGAATCCACAACTAGTGTCACAGGAATGGTTCAAAGCATAGGCAGTGGGAAGAGTCAGTCATCTTGTACTTAATTCGGCATTGTGCCTTTTGTATTTAATTCCGATGCAATTTCTGTGTTTCATCGTCAATAAGAAGGTCCAAGGTATACAGTAAACCTGACGTAAAGAATCGGAATCTATAACTAGTGTCACAGGAATGCTTCAAACTATAATCAGTAAGAAGAGTCAGTCTTCTTGTACTTAAGTCGGCATTGTGCCTTTTCTATTTAATTCCGATGCAATTTCTGTGTTTCATCGTCAATATGAAGGTCCAAGGGATACAGTAAACCAGGAGTGAAGCATCGGAATCTATAACAAGTGTCACAGGAAAGGTTCAAAACATAGACAGTAAGAAGAGTCAGTCTTCTTGTACTTAAGTCGGCATTGTGCCTTTTCTATTTAATTCCGATGCAATTTCTGTGTTTCATCGTCAATAAGAAGGTCAGAGGGATACAGTAAACCTGAGGTGAGGCATCGGAATCAATACCTAGTGTCACAGGAATGGTTCAAAACATAGTCAGGAAGACGAGTCAGTCTTCTTGTACTTCAGTCAGCATTGTGCCTTTTGTTTTTAATTCCGATGCAATTTCTGGCTTTCATCGTCAATAGGAAGGTCCAAGGCATATAGTAAACCTGGAGTGAAGCATCGAAATCTATAACTTGTGTCACAGGAATGGTTCAAAACATAGACAGTAAGAAGAGTCAGTCTTACTGTCCTTAAGTCGGCATTGTGTCTTTTGTATTTAATTCCGATGCAATTTCTGTGTTTCATCGTCAATAAGAAGGTCCAAGGGATATAGTAAACGGAATGGTTCAAAACATAGACAGTAAGAAGAGTCAGTCTTCATGTACGTAAGTCGGCATTGTGCCTTTTCTATTTAATTCCGATGCAAGTTCTGTCTTTCATCGTCACTAAGAAGGTCAGAGGGATACAGTAAACCAGAAGTGAAGCATCGGAATCTATAACTAGTGTCACAGGAATGGTTGAAAACATAGTCAGTAAGAAGAGTCAGTCTTCTTGTACTTAAGTCGGCATTGTGCCTTTCGTGTTTAATTCCGATGCAATTTCTGTGTTTCACCGTCAATAAGAAGGTCAGAGGGATACAGTAAACCTGAAGTGAAGCATCGGAATCTATAACCAGTGTCACAGGAATGGTTAAAACATATACAGTAAGAAGAGTCAGTCTTCTTGTACTTAAGTCGGCATTGTGCCTTTTGTATTTAATTCCGATGCTATTTCTGAGTTTCATTGTCAATAAGAAGGTCAGAGGGATACAGTAAACCTGAAGTGAAGCATCGGAATCTATAACTAGTGTCACAGGAATAATTCAAAACATAGTCAGTAAGAAGAGTCAGTCTTTTTGTCCTTAAGTCGGCATTGTGACTTTTGCATTTAATTCCGATGCAATTTCTGTGTTTCATCGCCAATAAGAAGGTCCAAGGGATATAGTAGACCTGGAGTGAAGCATCGGAATCTATAACTAGTGTCACAGGAATGGTTCAAAACATAGACAGTAAGAAGAGTCAGTATTCTTGTACTTAAAACGGCATTGAGCCTATTGTATTTAATTCCGATGCAATTTCTGTGTTTCATCGTCAATAAGAATGTCCAAGGGATACAGTAAACCTGAAGTGAAGCATCGGAATCTATAACTAGTATCACAGGAATGGTTCAAATCATTGTTAATAAGAAGAGTCGGTCTTCATGTACTTAAGTCGGCACTGTGCGTTTTGTATTTAATTCCGATGCAATATCAGTGTTTCATCGTCAATAAGAAGGTCCAAGTGATACAGTAAACCTGAAGGGAAGCATCGGAATCTATAACTAGTGTCACTGGAATGGTTCAAAATATAGACAATAAGAAGAGTCAGTCTTATTGTACTTAAGTCGGCATTGTGCCTTTTCTATTTATTTCCGATGCAATTTCTGTGATTCATCGTCAATAAGAAGGTCCAAGGGAAACAGTAAACCTGAAGTGGCGCATCGGAATCTATAACTTGTGTCACAGGAATGGTTCCAAACGTAGACAGTACGAAGAGTCAGTCTTCTTGTACTTAAGTTGGCATTGTGGCTTTTCTATTTAATTCCGATGCAATTTCTGTGTTTCATCGTCAATAAGAAGGTCAGAGGGATACAGTAAACCTTAAGTGAAGCATCGGAATCTAATGTCACAGGAATGGTTCAAAACATAGACGATAGGAAGAGTCAGTCTTCTTGTACTTAAGTCGGCGTTGTGCCTTTTCTATTTAATTCCGATGCAATTTCTGTGTTTCATCGTCAATAAGAAGGTCAGAGGGATACAGTAAACCTGGAGTGAAGCATCGGAATCTATCACTAGAGTCACAGGAATGGTTCAAACCATAGACAGTAAGAAGAGTCGGTCCTCTTGTACTTAGGTCGACATTGTGCCTTTTCCATTTAATTCCGATGCAATTTCTGTGTTTCATCGTCAATAAGAAGGTCAGAGGGATAAAATAAGCCTGACGTGAAGCATCGCAATCTATAACTAGTGTCACAGGAATGGTTCAAAACATAGACAGTAAGAAGAGTCAGTCTTCGTGTACTTATGTCGGTATTTTGCCTTTTGTATTTAATTCCGATGCAATTTCTGTGTTTCATCGTCAATAAGAAGGTCCAAGGTATACAGTAAACCTGACGTAAAGCATCGGAATCTATAACTAGTGTCACAGGAATGGTTCAAACTATAATCAGTAAGAAGAGTCAGTCTTCTTGTACATAAGTCGGCATTGTGCCTTTTCTATTTAATTCCGATGCAATTTCTGTGTTTCATCGTCAATAAGAAGGTCAGAGGGATACAGTAAACCTGAGGTGAAGCATCGGAATCTATACCTAGTGTCACAGGAATGGTTCAAAACATAGTCAGGAAGACGAGTCAGTCTTCTTGTACTTCAGTCAGCATTGTGCATTTTGTTTTTAATTCCGATGCAATTTCTGACTTTCTTCGTCAATAAGAAGGTCAAAGGGATATAGTAAACCTGGAGTGAAGCATCGAAATCTATAACTAGTGTCACAGGAATGGTTCAAAACATAGACAGTAAGAAGAGTCAGCCTTCTTGTCCTTAAGTCGGCATTGTGTCTTTTGTATTTAATTCCGAAGCATTTTCTGTGTTTCATCGTCAATAAGAATGTCCAAGGGATACAGTAAACCTGAAGTGAAGCATCGGAATCTATAACTAGTGTCATAGGAATGGTTCAAAACATAGTCAGTAAGACGAGTCAGCCTTCTTGAACTTAAGTCGGCATTGTGCCTTTCGTATTTAATTCCGATGCAATTTCTGTGCTTCACCGTCAATAAGAAGGTCAGAGTGATACAGTAAACCTGTAGTGAAGCATCGGAATCTATAACCAGTGTCACAGGAGTGGTTCAAACATATAAAGAAAGAAGATACCGTCTTCTTGTACTTAAGTCGGTATTGTGCCTTTCGTATTTTATTCCGATGCAATTTCTGTGTTTCTTCGTCAATAAGAAGGTCCAAGGGATACAGTAAACCTGAAGTGAAGCATCGGAATCTATAACTAGTGTCACAGGAATGGTTCAAACATATACAGTAAGAAGAGTCAGTCTTCTTGTACTTAAGTCGGCATTGTGTCTTTTGTATTTAATTCCGATGCAATTTCTGTGTTTCATCCTCAATAAGAGGGTCAGAGGGATACAGTAAACATGAAGTGAACCATCGGAATCTATAAATTGTGTCACAGGAATGGTTCAAAGCATAGTCAGTAAGAAGATTCAGTCTTCTTGTCCTTAAGTCGGCATTGTGCCTTTTGTATTTAATTCCGATTCAATTTCTGTGTTTCATCGTCAATAAGAAGGTCAGAGGGATACGGTAAACCGAAAGTGAAGCATCGCAATCTATAACTAGTGTCACAGGAATGGTTTAAAACATAGTCAGTAAGAAGAGTCAGTCTTCTTGTTCTTATGTCAAAATTGTGCCTTTTGTATTTAATTCCGATGCAATTTCTGTGTTTCATCGGCAAAAAGGTCAGAGGGATACAGTAAACCTGAAGTTAAGCATCGGAATCCAAAACTAGTGTCACAGGAATGGTTCAAAACATAGACAGTAAGAAAAGTCAGTCTTCTTGTAGGTAAGTCGCCATTGTGCCTTTTTTATTTAATTCCGATGCAATTTCTGTGTTTCATCGTCCATAAGTAGGTCCAAGGCATACAGTAAACCTGGAGTGAAGCACCGGAATCTATAACTAGAGTCACTGTAATGGTTCAAACATAGACAGTAAGAAGAGTCGGTCTTCTTGTACTTAAGTCGGCATTGTGCATTTTCTATTTAATTCCGATGCAATTTCTGTGTTTCATCGTCAATAAGAAAGTCCAAGCGATACAGTAAACCTGAAGTGAAGCGTCGAAATCTATAACTAGTGTCACAGGAATGGTTCAAAACATAGACAATAAGAAGAGTCAGTCTTCTTGTACTTAAGTCGGCATTGTGCCTTTCGTATTTAATTCCGATGCGATTTCTGTGTTTCACCGTCAATAAGAAGGTCAGAGGGATACAGTAAACCTGAAGTGAAGCATCGGAATCTATAACCAGTGTCACAGGAATGGTTAAAACATATACAGAAAGAAGAGTCAGTCTTCTTGTACTTAAGTCGGCATTGTGCCTTTTGTATTTAATTCCGATGCTATTTCTGAGTTTCATCGTCAATAAGAAGGTCAGAGGGATACAGTAAACCTGAAGTGAAGCATCGGAATCTATAACTAGTGTCACAGGAATAATTCAAAACATAGTCAGTAAGAAGAGTCAGTCTTCTTGTCCTTAAGTCGGCATTGTGACTTTTGTATTTAATTCCGATGCAATTTCTGTGTTTCATCGACAATAAGAAGGTCCAAAGGATATAGTAAACATGGAGTGAAGCATCGGAATCTATAACTAGTGTCACAGGAATGGTTCAAAACATAGACAGTAAGAAGAGTCAGTTTTCTTGTACTTAAAACGGCATTGAGCCTTTTGTATTTAATTCCGATGCCATTTCTGTGTTTCATCGTCAATAAGAATGTCCAAGGGATACAGTAAACCTGAAGTGAAGCATCGGAATCTATAAGTAGTATCACAGGAATGGTTCAATTCATTGTTAATAAGAAGAGTCGGTCTTCATGTACTTAAGTCGGTATTGTGCCTTTTGTATTTAATTCCGATGCAATTTCTGTATTTCATCGTCAATAAGATGGTACAAGGGATACAGTAAACCTGGAGTGACGCATCGGAATCTATAACTATTGTCACAGGAATCGTTCTAAACGTAGACAGTACGAAGAGTCAGTCTTCTTGTACTTAAGTTGGCATTGTGGCTTTTCTATTTAATTCCGATGCAATTTCTGTGTTTCATCGTCAATAAGAAGGTCAGAGCGATACAGTAAACCTGAAGTGAAATATCGGAATCAATAACTAGTGTCACTGGAATGGTTCAAAACATAGTCAGTAAGAAGAGTCAGTCTTCCTGTCCTTAAGACGGCATTGCGAATTTTGTATTTAATTCCGATGCAATTTCTGTGTTTCATCGGCAATAAGGTCAGAGGGATACAGTAAACCTAAAGTGAAGCATCGGAATCTAATGTCACAGGAATGGTTCAAAACATAGACGATAGGAAGAGTCAGTCTTCTTGTACTTAAGTCGGCGTTATGCCTTTTCTATTTAATTCCGATGCAATTTCTGTGTTTCATCGTCAATAAGAAGCTCCAAGGGATACAGTAAACCTGGAGTGAAGCATCGGAATCTATCACTAGAGTCACAGGAATGGTTCAAAGCATAGACAGTAAGAAGAGTCAGTCCTCTTGTACTTAGGTCGACATTGTGCCTTTTCCATTTAATTCCGATGCAATTTCTGTGTTTCATCGTCAATAAGAAGGTCAGAGGGATACAATTAGCCCGAAGTGAAGCATCGCAATCTATAACTAGTGTCACAGGAATGTTTCAAATCATAGACAGTAAGAATAGTCAGTCTTCGTGTACTTATGTCGGTATTTTACCTTTTGTATTTAATTCCGATGCAATTTCTGTGTTTCATCGTCAATAAGAAGGTCAGAGGGATACAGTAAACCTGAAGTGATGCATCGGAATCCACAACAAGTGTCACAGGAATGGTTCAAAGCATAGGCAGTGGGAAGAGTCAGTCATCTTGTACTTAATTCGGCATTGTGCCTTTTGTATTTAATTCCGATGCAATTTCTGTGTTTCATCGTCAATAAGAAGGTCCAAGGTATACAGTAAACCTGACGTAAAGAATCGGAATCTATAACTAGTGTCACAGGAATGGTTCAAACTATAATCAGTAAGAAGAGTCAGTCTTCTTGTACTTAAGTCGGCATTGTGCCTTTTCTATTTAATTCCGATGCAATTTCTGTGTTTCATCGTCAATATGAAGGTCCAAGGGATACAGTAAACCAGGAGTGAAGCATCGGAATCTATAACAAGTGTCACAGGAAAGGTTCAAAAGATAGACAGTAAGAAGAGTCAGTCTTCTTGTACTTAAGTCGGCATTGTGCCTTTTCTATTTAATTCCGATGCAATTTCTGTGTTTCATCGTCAATAAGAAGGTCAGAGGGATACAGTAAACCTGAGGTGAGGCATCGGAATCAATACCTAGTGTTACAGGAATGGTTCAAAACATAGTCAGGAAGACGAGTCAGTCTTCTTGTACTTCAGTCAGCATTGTGCCTTTTGTTTTTAATTCCGATGCAATTTCTGGCTTTCATCGTCAATAGGAAGGTCCAAGGCATATAGTAAACATGGAGTGAAGCATCGAAATCTATAACTAGTGTCACAGGAATGGTTCAAAACATAGACAGTAAGAAGAGTCAGTCTTACTGTCCTTAAGTCGGCATTGTGTCTTTATGTATTTAATTCCGATGCAATTTCTGTGTTTCATCGTCAATAAGAAGGTCCAAGGGATATAGTAAACGGAATGGTTCAAAACATAGACAGTAAGAAGAGTCAGTCTTCATGTACGTAAGTCGGCATTGTGCCTTTTCTATTTAATTCCGATGCAAGTTCTGTCTTTCATCGTCACTAAGAAGGTCAGAGGGATACAGTAAACCTGAAGTGAAGCATCGGAATCTATAACTAGTGTCACAGGAATGGTTGAAAACATAGTCAGTAAGAAGGGTCAGTCTTCTTGTACTTAAGTCGGCATTGTGCCTTTCGTGTTTAATTCCGATGCAATTTCTGTGTTTCACCGTCAATAAGAAGGTCAGAGGGATACAGTAAACCTGAAGTGAAGCATCGGAATCTATAACCAGTGTCACAGGAATGGTTAAAACATATACAGTAAGAAGAGTCAGTCTTCTTGTACTTAAGTCGGCATTGTGCCTTTTGTATTTAATTCCGATGCTATTTCTGAGTTTCATTGTCAATAAGAAGGTCAGAGGGATACAGTAAACCTGAAGTGAAGCATCGGAATCTATAACTAGCGTCACAGGAATAATTCAAAACATAGTCAGTAAGAAGAGTCAGTCTTCTTGTCCTTAAGTCGGCATTGTGACTTTTGCATTTAATTCCGATGCAATTTCTGTGTTTCATCGCCAATAAGAAGGTCCAAGGGATATAGTAAACCTGGAGTGAAGCATCGGAATCTATAACTAGTGTCACAGGAATGGTTCAAAACATAGACAGTAAGAAGAGTCAGTCTTCTTGTACTTAAAACGGCATTGAGCCTATTGTATTTAATTCCGATGCAATTTCTGTGTTTCATCGTCAATAAGAATGTCCAAGGGATACAGTAAACCTGAAGTGAAGCATCGGAATCTATAACTAGTATCACAGGAATGGTTCAAATCATTGTTAATAAGAAGAGTCGGTCTTCATGTACTTAAGTCGGCACTGTGCGTTTTGTATTTAATTCCGATGCAATATCAGTGTTTCATCGTCAATAAGAAGGTCCAAGTGATACAGTAAACCTGAAGGGAAGCATCGGAATCTATAACTAGTGTCACTGGAATGGTTCAAAATATAGACAATAAGAAGAGTCAGTCTTATTGTACTTAAGTCGGCATTGTGCCTTTTCTATTTATTTCCGATGCAATTTCTGTGATTCATCGTCAATAAGAAGGTCCAAGGGAAACAGTAAACCTGAAGTGGCGCATCGGAATCTATAACTTGTGTCACAGGAATGGTTCCAAACGTAGACAGTACGAAGAGTCAGTCTTCTTGTACTTAAGTTGGCATTGTGGCTTTTCTATTTAATTCCGATGCAATTTCTGTGTTTCATCGTCAATAAGAAGGTCCAAGGGATACAGCAAACCTGGAGTGAAGCATCGGAATCTATAACAAGTGTCACAGGAAAGGTTCAAAACATAGACAGTAAGAACAGTCAGTCTTCTTGTACTTAAGTCGGCATTGTGCCTTTTCTATTTAATTCCAATGCAATTTCTGTGTTTCATCGTCAATAAGAAGGTCAGAGGGATACAGTAAACCTGAGGTGAAGCATCGGAATCTATACCTAGTGTCACAGGAATGGTTCAAAACATAGTCAGGAAGACGAGTCAGTCTTCTTGTACTTCAGTCAGCATTGTGCCTTTTGTTTTTAATTCCGATGCAATTTCTGACTTTCTTCGTCAATAAGAAGGTCCACGGGATATAGTAAACCTGGAGTGAAGCATCGAAATCTATAACTAGTGTCACAGGAATGGTTCAAAACATAGACAGTAAGAAGAGTCAGCCTTCTTGTCCTTAAGTCGGCATTGTGTCATTTGTATTTAATTCCGAAGCATTTTCTGTGTTTCATCGTCATTAAGAAGGTCCAAGGGATATAGTAAACCTGGAGTGAAGCATCGGAATCTATAACTAGTGTCACAGGAATGGTTCAAAACATAGACAGTACGAAGAGGCAGTCTTCTTGTACTTATGTCGGCATTGTGCCTTTTGTTTTTAATTCCGATTCAATTTCTGTGTTTCATCGTCAATAAGAATGTCCAAGGGATACAGTAAACCTGAAGTGAAGCATCGGAATCTATTACTAGTATCACAGGAATGGTTCAAATCATTGTCAATAATAAGAGTCGGTCTTCATGTACTTAAGTCGGCATTGTGCCTTTTGTATTTACTTCCGAAGCAATTTCTGTGTTTCATCGTCAATAAGAAGGTACAAGGGAATCAGTAAACCTGAAGTGAAGCGTCGGAATCTATAACTAGTGTCACAGGAATGGTTCAAAACATAGACAGTAAGAAGAGTCAGTCTTCATGTACTTCAGTCGGCATTGTGCCTTTTCTATTTAATTCCGATGCAATTTCTGTGTTTCATCGTCACTAAGAAGGTCAGAGGGATACAGTAAACCTGAAGTGAAGCATCGGAATCTATAACCAGTGTCACAGGAATGGTTGAAAACATAGTCAGTAAGAAGAGTCAGTCTTCTTGTACTTAAGTCGGCATTGTGCCTTTCGTATTTAATTCCGATGCAATTTCTGTGTTTCACCGTCCATAAGAAGGTCAGAGGGATACAGTAAACCTGAAGTGAAGCATCGGAATCTATAACCAGTGTCACAGGAATGGTTAAAACATATACAGTAACAAGAGTCAGTTTTCTTGTACTTAAGTCGGCATTGTGCCTTTTGTATTTAATTCCGATGCTATTTCTGAGTTTCATCGTCAATAAGAAGGTCAGAGGGATACAGTAAACCTGAAGTGAAGCATCGGAATCTATAACTAGTGTCACAGGAATAATTCAAAGCATAGTCAGTAAGAAGAGTCAGTCTTCTTGTCCTTAAGTCGGCATTGTGCCTTTTGTATTTAATTCCGATGCAATTTCTGTGTTTCATCGCCAATAAGAAGGTCCAAGGGATATAGTAAACCTGGAGTGAAGCATCGGAATCTATAACTAGTGTGACAGGAATGGTTCAAACATCGACCGTAAGAAGAGTCAGTCTTCTTGTACTTAAAACGGCATTGTGCCTTTTGTATTTAATTCAGATGCAATTTCTGTGTTTCATCCTCAATAAGAGGGTCAGAGGGATACAGTAAACATGAAGTGAACCATCGGAATCTATAAATTGTGTCACAGGAATGGTTCAAAGCATAGTCAGTAAGAAGATTCAGTCTTCTTGTCCTTAAGTCGGCATTGTGCCTTTTGTATTTAATTCCGATTCAATTTCTGTGTTTCATCGTCAATAAGAAGGTCAGAGGGATACGGTAAACCGAAAGTGAAGCATCGCAATCTATAACTAGTGTCACAGGAATGGTTTAAAACATAGTCAGTAAGAAGAGTCAGTCTTCTTGTTCTTATGTCAAAATTGTGCCTTTTGTATTTAATTCCGATGCAATTTCTGTGTTTCATCGGCAAAAAGGTCAGAGGGATACAGTAAACCTGAAGTTAAGCATCGGAATCCAAAACTAGTGTCACAGGAATGGTTCAAAACATAGACAGTAAGAAAAGTCAGTCTTCTTGTAGGTAAGTCGCCATTGTGCCTTTTTTATTTAATTCCGATGCAATTTCTGTGTTTCATCGTCCATAAGTAGGTCCAAGGCATACAGTAAACCTGGAGTGAAGCACCGGAATCTATAACTAGAGTCACTGTAATGGTTCAAACATAGACAGTAAGAAGAGTCGGTCTTCTTGTACTTAAGTCGGCATTGTGCATTTTCTATTTAATTCCGATGCAATTTCTGTGTTTCATCGTCAATAAGAAAGTCCAAGCGATACAGTAAACCTGAAGTGAAGCGTCGGAATCTATAACTAGTGTCACAGGAATGGTTCAAAACATAGACAATAAGAAGAGTCAGTCTTCTTGTACTTAAGTCGGCATTGTGCCTTTCGTATTTAATTCCGATGCGATTTCTGTGTTTCACCGTCAATAAGAAGGTCAGAGGGATACAGTAAACCTGAAGTGAAGCATCGGAATCTATAACCAGTGTCACAGGAATGGTTAAAACATATACAGAAAGAAGAGTCAGTCTTCTTGTACTTAAGTCGGCATTGTGCCTTTTGTATTTAATTCCGATGCTATTTCTGAGTTTCATCGTCAATAAGAAGGTCAGAGGGATACAGTAAACCTGAAGTGAAGCATCGGAATCTATAACTAGTGTCACAGGAATAATTCAAAACATAGTCAGTAAGAAGAGTCAGTCTTCTTGTCCTTAAGTCGGCATTGTGACTTTTGTATTTAATTCCGATGCAATTTCTGTGTTTCATCGACAATAAGAAGGTCCAAAGGATATAGTAAACATGGAGTGAAGCATCGGAATCTATAACTAGTGTCACAGGAATGGTTCAAAACATAGACAGTAAGAAGAGTCAGTTTTCTTGTACTTAAAACGGCATTGAGCCTTTTGTATTTAATTCCGATGCCATTTCTGTGTTTCATCGTCAATAAGAATGTCCAAGGGATACAGTAAACCTGAAGTGAAGCATCGGAATCTATAAGTAGTATCACAGGAATGGTTCAATTCATTGTTAATAAGAAGAGTCGGTCTTCATGTACTTAAGTCGGTATTGTGCCTTTTGTATTTAATTCCGATGCAATTTCTGTATTTCATCGTCAATAAGATGGTACAAGGGATACAGTAAACCTGGAGTGACGCATCGGAATCTATAACTATTGTCACAGGAATCGTTCTAAACGTAGACAGTACGAAGAGTCAGTCTTCTTGTACTTAAGTTGGCATTGTGGCTTTTCTATTTAATTCCGATGCAATTTCTGTGTTTCATCGTCAATAAGAAGGTCAGAGGGATACAGTAAACCTGAAGTGAAATATCGGAATCAATAACTAGTGTCACAGGAATGGTTCAAAACATAGTCAGTAAGAAGAGTCAGTCTTCCTGTCCTTAAGACGGCATTGCGAATTTTGTATTTAATTCCGATGCAATTTCTGTGTTTCATCGGCAATAAGGTCAGAGGGATACAGTAAACCTAAAGTGAAGCATCGGAATCTAATGTCACAGGAATGGTTCAAAACATAGACGATAGGAAGAGTCAGTCTTCTTGTACTTAAGTCGGCGTTATGCCTTTTCTATTTAATTCCGATGCAATTTCTGTGTTTCATCGTCAATAAGAAGCTCCAAGGGATACAGTAAACCTGGAGTGAAGCATCGGAATCTATCACTAGAGTCACAGGAATGGTTCAAAGCATAGACAGTAAGAAGAGTCAGTCCTCTTGTACTTAGGTCGACATTGTGCCTTTTCCATTTAATTCCGATGCAATTTCTGTGTTTCATCGTCAATAAGAAGGTCAGAGGGATACAATTAGCCCGAAGTGAAGCATCGCAATCTATAACTAGTGTCACAGGAATGTTTCAAATCATAGACAGTAAGAATAGTCAGTCTTCGTGTACTTATGTCGGTATTTTACCTTTTGTATTTAATTCCGATGCAATTTCTGTGTTTCATCGTCAATAAGAAGGGCAGAGGGATACAGTAAACCTGAAGTGATGCATCGGAATCCACAACTAGTGTCACAGGAATGGTTCAAAGCATAGGCAGTGGGAAGAGTCAGTCATCTTGTACTTAATTCGGCATTGTGCCTTTTGTATTTAATTCCGATGCAATTTCTGTGTTTCATCGTCAATAAGAAGGTCCAAGGTATACAGTAAACCTGACGTAAAGAATCGGAATCTATAACTAGTGTCACAGGAATGGTTCAAACTATAATCAGTAAGAAGAGTCAGTCTTCTTGTACTTAAGTCGGCATTGTGCCTTTTCTATTTAATTCCGATGCAATTTCTGTGTTTCATCGTCAATATGAAGGTCCAAGGGACACAGTAAACCAGGAGTGAAGCATCGGAATCTATAACAAGTGTCACAGGAAAGGTTCAAAAGATAGACAGTAAGAAGAGTCAGTCTTCTTGTACTTAAGTCGGCATTGTGCCTTTTCTATTTAATTCCGATGCAATTTCTGTGTTTCATCGTCAATAAGAAGGTCAGAGGGATACAGTAAACCTGAGGTGAGGCATCGGAATCAATACCTAGTGTTACAGGAATGGTTCAAAACATAGTCAGGAAGACGAGTCAGTCTTCTTGTACTTCAGTCAGCATTGTGCCTTTTGTTTTTAATTCCGATGCAATTTCTGGCTTTCATCGTCAATAGGAAGGTCCAAGGCATATAGTAAACATGGAGTGAAGCATCGAAATCTATAACTAGTGTCACAGGAATGGTTCAAAACATAGACAGTAAGAAGAGTCAGTCTTACTGTCCTTAAGTCGGCATTGTGTCTTTATGTATTTAATTCCGATGCAATTTCTGTGTTTCATCGTCAATAAGAAGGTCCAAGGGATATAGTAAACGGAATGGTTCAAAACATAGACAGTAAGAAGAGTCAGTCTTCATGTACGTAAGTCGGCATTGTGCCTTTTCTATTTAATTCCGATGCAAGTTCTGTCTTTCATCGTCACTAAGAAGGTCAGAGGGATACAGTAAACCTGAAGTGAAGCATCGGAATCTATAACTAGTGTCACAGGAATGGTTGAAAACATAGTCAGTAAGAAGGGTCAGTCTTCTTGTACTTAAGTCGGCATTGTGCCTTTCGTGTTTAATTCCGATGCAATTTCTGTGTTTCACCGTCAATAAGAAGGTCAGAGGGATACAGTAAACCTGAAGTGAAGCATCGGAATCTATAACCAGTGTCACAGGAATGGTTAAAACATATACAGTAAGAAGAGTCAGTCTTCTTGTACTTAAGTCGGCATTGTGCCTTTTGTATTTAATTCCGATGCTATTTCTGAGTTTCATTGTCAATAAGAAGGTCAGAGGGATACAGTAAACCTGAAGTGAAGCATCGGAATCTATAACTAGCGTCACAGGAATAATTCAAAACATAGTCAGTAAGAAGAGTCAGTCTTCTTGTCCTTAAGTCGGCATTGTGACTTTTGCATTTAATTCCGATGCAATTTCTGTGTTTCATCGCCAATAAGAAGGTCCAAGGGATATAGTAAACCTGGAGTAAAGCATCGGAATCTATAACTAGTGTCACAGGAATGGTTCAAAACATAGACAGTAAGAAGAGTCAGTCTTCTTGTACTTAAAACGGCATTGAGCCTATTGTATTTAATTCCGATGCAATTTCTGTGTTTCATCGTCAATAAGAATGTCCAAGGGATACAGTAAACCTGAAGTGAAGCATCGGAATCTATAACTAGTATCACAGGAATGGTTCAAATCATTGTTAATAAGAAGAGTCGGTCTTCATGTACTTAAGTCGGCACTGTGCGTTTTGTATTTAATTCCGATGCAATATCAGTGTTTCATCGTCAATAAGAAGGTCCAAGTGATACAGTAAACCTGAAGGGAAGCATCGGAATCTATAACTAGTGTCACTGGAATGGTTCAAAATATAGACAATAAGAAGAGTCAGTCTTATTGTACTTAAGTCGGCATTGTGCCTTTTCTATTTATTTCCGATGCAATTTCTGTGATTCATCGTCAATAAGAAGGTCCAAGGGAAACAGTAAACCTGAAGTGGCGCATCGGAATCTATAACTTGTGTCACAGGAATGGTTCCAAACGTAGACAGTACGAAGAGTCAGTCTTCTTGTACTTAAGTTGGCATTGTGGCTTTTCTATTTAATTCCGATGCAATTTCTGTGTTTCATCGTCAATAAGAAGGTCCAAGGGATACAGCAAACCTGGAGTGAAGCATCGGAATCTATAACAAGTGTCACAGGAAAGGTTCAAAACATAGACAGTAAGAACAGTCAGTCTTCTTGTACTTAAGTCGGCATTGTGCCTTTTCTATTTAATTCCAATGCAATTTCTGTGTTTCATCGTCAATAAGAAGGTCAGAGGGATACAGTAAACCTGAGGTGAAGCATCGGAATCTATACCTAGTGTCACAGGAATGGTTCAAAACATAGTCAGGAAGACGAGTCAGTCTACTTGTACTTCAGTCAGCATTGTGCCTTTTGTTTTTAATTCCGATGCAATTTCTGACTTTCTTCGTCAATAAGAAGGTCCACGGGATATAGTAAACCTGGAGTGAAGCATCGAAATCTATAACTAGTGTCACAGGAATGGTTCAAAACATAGACAGTAAGAAGAGTCAGCCTTCTTGTCCTTAAGTCGGCATTGTGTCATTTGTATTTAATTCCGAAGCATTTTCTGTGTTTCATCGTCATTAAGAAGGTCCAAGGGATATAGTAAACCTGGAGTGAAGCATCGGAATCTATAACTAGTGTCACAGGAATGGTTCAAAACATAGACAGTACGAAGAGGCAGTCTTCTTGTACTTATGTCGGCATTGTGCCTTTTGTTTTTAATTCCGATTCAATTTCTGTGTTTCATCGTCAATAAGAATGTCCAAGGGATACAGTAAACCTGAAGTGAAGCATCGGAATCTATTACTAGTATCACAGGAATGGTTCAAATCATTGTCAATAATAAGAGTCGGTCTTCATGTACTTAAGTCGGCATTGTGCCTTTTGTATTTACTTCCGAAGCAATTTCTGTGTTTCATCGTCAATAAGAAGGTACAAGGGAATCAGTAAACCTGAAGTGAAGCGTCGGAATCTATAACTAGTGTCACAGGAATGGTTCAAAACATAGACAGTAAGAAGAGTCAGTCTTCATGTACTTCAGTCGGCATTGTGCCTTTTCTATTTAATTCCGATGCAATTTCTGTGTTTCATCGTCACTAAGAAGGTCAGAGGGATACAGTAAACCTGAAGTGAAGCATCGGAATCTATAACCAGTGTCACAGGAATGGTTGAAAACATAGTCAGTAAGAAGAGTCAGTCTTCTTGTACTTAAGTCGGCATTGTGCCTTTCGTATTTAATTCCGATGCAATTTCTGTGTTTCACCGTCCATAAGAAGGTCAGAGGGATACAGTAAACCTGAAGTGAAGCATCGGAATCTATAACCAGTGTCACAGGAATGGTTAAAACATATACAGTAACAAGAGTCAGTTTTCTTGTACTTAAGTCGGCATTGTGCCTTTTGTATTTAATTCCGATGCTATTTCTGAGTTTCATCGTCAATAAGAAGGTCAGAGGGATACAGTAAACCTGAAGTGAAGCATCGGAATCTATAACTAGTGTCACAGGAATAATTCAAAGCATAGTCAGTAAGAAGAGTCAGTCTTCTTGTCCTTAAGTCGGCATTGTGCCTTTTGTATTTAATTCCGATGCAATTTCTGTGTTTCATCGCCAATAAGAAGGTCCAAGGGATATAGTAAACCTGGAGTGAAGCATCGGAATCTATAACTAGTGTGACAGGAATGGTTCAAACATCGACCGTAAGAAGAGTCAGTCTTCTTGTACTTAAAACGGCATTGTGCCTTTTGTATTTAATTCAGATGCAATTTCTGTGTTTCATCGTCAATAAGAATGTCCAAGGGATACAGTAAATCTGAAGTGAAGCATCGGAATCTATAACTAGTATAACAGGAATGGTTCAAATCATTGTTAATAACAAGAGTCGGTCTTCATGTACTTAAGTCGGCATTGTGCCTTTTGTATTTAATTCCGATGCAATTTCTGTATTTCATCGTCAATAAGAAGGTACAAGGCATACAGTAAACCTGAAGTGAAGCGTCTGATTCTATAACTAGTGTCACAGGAATGGATCAAAACATAGACAGTAAGAAGAGTCAGTCTTCATGTGCTTAAGTCGGCATTGTGCCTTTTCTATTTAATTCCGATGCAATTTCTGTGTTTCATCGTCACTAAGAAGGTCAGAGGGATACAGTAAACCTGAAGTAAAGCATCGGAATCCATAACTAGTGTCACAGGAATGGTTGAAAACATAGTCAGTAACAAGAGTCAGTCTTCTTGTACTTAAGTCGGCATTGTGCCTTTCGTACTTAATTCCGATGCAATTTCTGTGTTTCACCGTCAATAAGAAGGTCAGAGGGACACAGTAAACCTGAAGTGAAGCATCGGAATCTATAAACAGTGTCACAAGAATGGTTCAAACATATACAGTAAGAAGAGTCAGTCTTCTTGTACTTAAGTCGGCATTGTGCCTTTTGTATTTAATTCCAATGCAATTTCTGTGTTTCATCGTCAATAAGAGGGTCAGAGGGATACAGTAAACATGAAGTCAAGCATCGGAGTCTATAACTAGTGTCACAGGAATGGTTCAAAGCATAGTCAGTAAGAAGAGTCGGTCTTCTAGTACTTAAGTCGGCATTGTGCCTTTTGTATTTAATTCCGATGCAATTTCTGTGTTTCACCGTCAATAAAAAGGTCAGAGGGATACAGTAAACCTGAAGTGAAGCATCGGAATCCATAACTAGTGTCACAGGAATGGTTGAAAACGTAGTCAGTAAGAAGAGTCAGTCTTCTTGTACTTAAGTCGGCATTGTGCCTTTCGTATTTAATTCCGATTCAATTTCTGTGATTCATCGTCAATAAGAAGGTCCAAGGGAAACAGCAAACCTGAAGTGACGCATCGGATTCTATAACTAGTGTCACAGGAATGGTTCCAAACATTGACAGTACGAAGAGTCAGTCTTCTTGTACTTAAGTCGGCATTGTGGCTTATGTATTTAATTCCGATGCAATTTCTGTGTTTCATCGTCACTAAGAAGGTCAGAGGGATACAGTAAACCTGAAGTGAAGCATCGGAATCTATAACCAGTGTCACAGGAATGGTTCAAAACATAGTCTGTAAGAAGAGTCAGTCTTCTTGTTCTTAAGTCAAAATTGTGCCTTTTGTATTTAATTCCGATGCAATTTCTGTGTTTCATCGGCAAAAAGGTCAGAGGGATACAGTAAACCTGAAGTGAAGCATCGGAATCTATAACTAGTGTCATAGGAATGGTTCAAAACATAGTCAGTAAGACGAGTCAGCCTTCTTGAACTTAAGTCGGCATTGTGCCTTTCGTATTTAATTCCGATGCAATTTCTGTGCTTCACCGTCAATAAGAAGGTCAGAGTGATACAGTAAACCTGTAGTGAAGCATCGGAATCTATAACCAGTGTCACAGGAATGGTTCAAACATATAAAGAAAGAAGATACCGTCTTCTTGTACTTAAGTCGGTATTGTGCCTTTCGTATTTTATTCCGATGCAATTTCTGTGTTTCTTCGTCAATAAGAAGGTCCAAGGGATACAGTAAACCTGAAGTGAAGCATCGGAATCTATAACTAGTGTCACAGGAATGGTTCAAACATATACAGTAAGAAGAGTCAGTCTTCTTGTACTTAAGTCGGCATTGTGTATTTTGTATTTAATTCCGATGCAATTTCTGTGTTTCATCCTCAATAAGAGGGTCAGAGGGATACAGTAAACATGAAGTGAACCATCGGAATCTATAAATTGTGTCACAGGAATGGTTCAAAGCATAGTCAGTAAGAAGATTCAGTCTTCTTGTCCTTAAGTCGGCATTGTGCCTTTTGTATTTAATTCCGATGCAATTTCTGTGTTTCATCGTCAATAAGAAGGTCAGAGGGATACGGTAAACCGAAAGTGAAGCATCGCAATCTATAACTAGTGTCACAGGAATGGTTTAAAACATAGTCAGTAAGAAGAGTCAGTCTTCTTGTTCTTAAGTCAAAATTGTGCCTTTTGTATTTAATTCCGATGCAATTTCTGTGTTTCATCGGCAAAAAGGTCAGAGGGATACAGTAAACCTGAAGTTAAGCATCGGAATCCAAAACTAGTGTCACAGGAATGGTTCAAAACATAGACAGTAAGAAAAGTCAGTCTTCTTGTAGGTAAGTCGCCATTGTGCCTTTTTTATTTAATTCCGATGCAATTTCTGTGTTTCTTCGTCAATAAGAAGGTCCAAAGTATACAGTAAACCTGAAGTGAAGCATCGGAATCTACAACTAGTGTCACTAGAACGGTTAATAACTTAGTCAGCAAGAAGAGTCAGTCTTCTTGTTCTTAAGTCGGCATTGTGCATTTTCTATTTAATTGCGATGCAATTTCTGTGTGTCATCGTCAATAAGAAGGCCCAAGGGATACAGTAAACTTGGAGTGAAGCATCGGAATCTATAACTAGTGTCACAGGAATGGTTCAAATCATAGACAGTAAGAAGAGTCAGTCTTCTTGTACTTAATTCGGCATTGTGCCTTTTCTATTTAATTCCGATGCAATTTCTGTGTTTCATCGTCAATAAGAAGGTCAGAGGGATACAGTAAACCTGAAGTGAAGCATGGGAATCTATAACTAGTGTCACAAGAATGGTTCAAAGCATAGTCAGTAAGAAGATACCGTCTTCTTGTACTTAAGTCGGTATTGTGCCTTTCGTGTTTTATTCCGATGCAATTTCTGTGTTTCTTCGTCAATAAGAAGGTCCAAGGGATACAGTAAACCTGAAGTGAAGCATCGGAATCTATAACCAGTGTCACAGGAATGGTTCAAACATATACAGTAAGAAGAGTCAGTCTTCTTGTATTTAAGTCGGCATTGTGTCTTTTGTATTTAATTCCGATGCAATTTCTGTGTTTCATCGTCAATAAGAGGGTCAGAGGGATACAGTAAACATGAAGTGAACCATCGGAATCTATAACTTGTGTCACAGGAATGGTTCAAAGCATAGTCAGTAAGAAGATTCAGTCTTCTTGTCCTTAAGTCGGCATTGTGCCTTTTGTATTTAATTCCGATTCAATTTCTGTGTTTCATCGTCCATAAGTAGGTCCAAGGCATACAGTAAACCTGGAGTGAAGCACCGGAATCTATAACTAGAGTCACTGTAATGGTTCAAACATAGACAGTAAGAAGAGTCGGTCTTCTTGTACTTAAGTCGGCATTGTGCCTTTTGTATTTAATTCCGATGCAATTTCTGTGTTTCATCGTCAATAAGAAGGTCCAAGGGATACAGTAAATCTGAAGTGAAGCATCGGAATCTGTAATTAGTGTCACTGGAATGGTTAAAAATATAGACAGCAAGAAGAGTCAGTCTTCTTGTACTTAAGTCGACATTGTGCCTTTTGTATTTAATTCCGATGCAATTTCTGTGATACTTCGTCAATAAGAAGGTCCAAGGGATACAGTAAACCTGAAGTGAAGCATCGGACTCAAAACTAGTGTCACAAAAATGGTTCAAAACATAGTCAGTAGGAAGAGTCAGTAATCTCATACTTAAGTCGGCATTGTGCCTTTTGTATTTAATTCCGATGCAATTTCTTTGTTTCATCGCCAATAAGAAGGTCCAAGGGAAACAGTAAACCTGAAGTGAAGCATCGGAATCTGTAACTAGTGTCACAGGAATGGTTCCACACATAGACAGTACGAAGAGTCAGTCTTCTTGTACTTAAGTCGGCATTGTGGCTTTTGTATTTAATTCCGATGCAATTTCTGTGTTTCATCGTCAATAAGAAGGTTAGAGGGATACAGTAAACCTGAAGTGAAGCATCGGAATCTATAACTAGTGTCACAGGAATGGTTCAAAACATAGACAGCAGGAAGAGTCAGTCTTCTTGTACTTAAGTCGGCATTGTGCCTTTTGTATTTAATTCCGATGCAATTTCTGTGTTTCATCGTCAATAAGAAGGTCATATTGATACAGTAAACCTGAAGTGAAGCATCGGAATATATAACTAGTGTCACAGGAATGGTTCCACACATAGACAGTACGAAGAGTCAGTCTTCTTGTACTTAAGTCGGCATTGTGGCTTTTGTATTTAATTCCGATGCAATTTCTGTGTTTCATCGTCAATAAGAAGGTCATATTGATACAGTAAACCTGAAGTGAAGCATCGGAATATATAACTAGTGTCACAGGAGTGGTTCAAAACATAGTCAGTAAGAAGAGTCAGTCTTCTTGTCCTTAAGTCGGCATTATGCCTTCTGTATTTAATTCCGATGCAATTTCAGTGTTTCATCTGCAATAAGGTCAGAGGGATACAGTAAACCTGAAGTGAAGCATCGTAATCTATAACTTGTGTCTCAGGAATGGTTCAAAACATTGACAGTAGGAAGAGTCAGTCTTCTTGTACTTAAGTCGGCATTATGCCTTTTGTATTTAATTCCAATGCAATTTCTGTGTTTCATCGTCAATAAGAAGGTCTGAGGGATACAGTAAACCTGAAGTGAAGCATCGGAATCTATAACCAGTGTCACAGGAATGGTTCAAACTATAATCAGTAAGAAGGGTCAGTTTTCTTGTACTTAAGTCGGCATTGTGCCTTTTCTATTTAATTCCGATGCAATATCTGTGTTTCATCGTCAATAAGAAGGTTCAAGGGATAAAGTAAACCTGGAGTGAAGCATCGGAATTTATAACAAGTGTCACAGGAAAGGTTCAAACAAGGACAGTAAGAAGTGTCAGTCTACTTGTACTTAAGTCGGCATTGTGCCTTTTCTATTTAATTCCGATGCTATTTCTGTGTTTCATCGTCAATAAGAAGGTCCAAGGGATACAGTAAACCTGGAGTGTAGCATCGGAATCTATAACAAGTGTCACAGAAAAGGTTCAAAACAAGGACAGTAAGAAGTGTCAGTCTTCTTGTACTTAAGTCGGCATTGTGCCTTTTGTATTTAATTCCGATGCAATTTCTGTGTTTCATCGTCAATAAGAATGTCCAAGGGGTACAGTAAACCTGAAGTGAAGCATCGGAATCTATAACTAGTAACACAGGAATGGTTCAAATCATTGTCAATAAGAAGAGGCGGTCTTCATGTACTTAAGTCGGCATTGTGCCTTTTGTATTTAATTCCGATGCAATATCAGTGTTTCATCGTCAATAAGATGGTACTAGGGATGCAGTAAACCTGAAGTGAAGCGTCGGAATTTATAACTAGTGTCACAGGAATGGTTCAAAACATAGACAGTAGAATGAGTCTGTGTTCTTTTACTTAAGTCGGCATTGTGCCTTTTGTATTTAATTCCGATGCAATTTCTGTGTTTCATCGTCAATAATAAGGTCCAAGGGATACTGTAAACCTGAAGTGAAGCATCGGAATCTACAACTAGTTTCACAGGATTGGTTCAAAACATAGACAAAAAGAACAGTCAGTCTTCTTGTACTTAAATCGGCATTGTGCCTTTTCTATTTAATTCCGATGCAATTTCTGTGTTTCATCGTCAATAAGAAGGTCAGAGGGATACACTAAACCTGAAGTGAAGCATCGGAATCTGTAACTAGTGTCACAGGAATGGTTCAAAACATAGTCAGTAAGAAGAGTCAGTCTTCTTGTACTTAAGTCGGCATTGTGCCTTTCGTATTTAATTCCGATGCAATTTCTGTGTTTCACCGTCAATAAGAAGGTCAGAGGGATACAGTAAACCTGAAGTGAAGCATCGGAATCTATAACCAGTGTCACAGGAATGGTTCAAACATATACAGTAAGAAGAGTCAGAATTCTTGTCCTTAAGTCGGCATTGTGCCTTTTGTATTTAATTCCGATGCAATTTCTGTGTTTCATCGGCAATAAGGTCAGAGGGATACAGTAAACCTGAGGTGAAGCATCGGAATCTATACCTAGTGTCACAGGAATGGTTCAAACCATAGAGAGTAAGAAGAGTCGGTCCTCTTGTACTTAGGTCGACATTGTGCCTTTTCCATTTAATTCCGATGCAATTTCTGTGTTTCATCGTCAATAAGAAGGTCAGAGGGATACAATAAGCCTGACGTGAAGCATCGCAATCTATAACTAGTGTCACAGGAATGGTTCCAAACATAGACAGTACGAAGAGTCAGTCTTCTTGTACTTAAGTCGGCATTGTGCCTTTTGTATTTAATTCCGATGCAATTTCTGTGTATCATCGTCAACAAGATGGTCCAAGGTATACCGTAAACCTGAAGTAGAGCATCAGAATCTATAACTAGTGTCACAGGATTGGTTCCAAACATAGACAGTACGAAGAGTTAGTCTTCTTGTACTTAAGTCGGCATTGTGGCTTTTGTATTTAATTCCGATGCAATTTATGTGTTTCCTCGTCACTAAGAAGGTCAGAGGGATAAAGTTAACCTGAAGTGAAGCATCGGAATCCACAACTAGTGTCACAGGAATGGTAAAAACATAGACTGTAGGAAGAATCAGTCTTCTTGTACTTAAGTCGGCATTGTGCCTTTTGTATTTAATTCCGATGCAATTTGTGTATTTCATCGTCAATAAGAAGGTCAGAGTGATACAGTAAACCTGAAGTGAAGCATCGGAATCCAAAACTAGTGTCACAGGAATGGTTCAAACATAGACATTAGGAAGAGTCAGTCTTCTTGTACGTAAGTCGGCATTGTGCCTTTTTTATTTAATTCCGATGCAATTTCTGTGTTTCATCGTCAATAAGAAGGTCCACGGTATACAGCAAACCTGAAGTGAAGCATCGGAATCTATATCTAGTGTCACAGGAATGGTTCAAAACATAGTCAGTAAGAAGAGTCAATCTTCTTGTACTTAAGTCGGCGTTGTGACTATTGTATTTAATTCCGATGCAATTTCTGTGTTTCATCGGCAAAAAGGTCAGAGGGATACAGTAAACCTGAAGTTAAGCATCGGAATCCAAAACTAGTGTCACAGGAATGGTTCAAAACATAGACAGTAAGAAAAGTCAGTCTTCTTATAGGTAAGTCGCCATTGTGCCTTTTTTATTTAATTCCGATGCAATTTCTGTGTTTCTTCGTCAATAAGAAGGTCCAAAGTATACAGTAAACCTGAAGTGAAGCATCGGAATCTACAACTAGTGTCACTAGAACGGTTAATAACTTAGTTAGCAAGCAGAGTCAGTCTTCTTGTACTTAAGTCGGCATTGTGCATTTTCTATTTAATTGCGATGCAATTTCTGTGTGTCATCGTCAATAAGAAGGCCCAAGGGATACAGTAAACTTGGAGTGAAGCATCGGAATCTATAACTAGTGTCACAGGAATGGTTCAAATCATAGACAGTAAGAAGAGTCAGTCTTCTTGTACTTAATTCGGCATTGTGCCTTTTCTATTTAATTCCGATGCAATTTCTGTGTTTCATCGTCAATAAGAAGGTCAGAGGGATACAGTAAACCTGAAGTGAAGCATGGGAATCTATAACTAGTGTCACAGGAATGGTTCAAAGCATAGTCAGTAAGAAGATACCGTCTTCTTGTACTTAAGTCGGTATTGTGCCTTTCGTGTTTTATTTCGATGCAATTTCTGTGTTTCTTCGTCAATAAGAAGGTCCAAGGGATACAGTAAACCTGAAGTGAAGCATCGGAATCTATAACTAGTGTCACAGGAATGGTTCAAACATATGCAGTAAGAAGAGTCAGTCTTCTTGTATTTAAGTCGGCATTGTGTCTTTTGTATTTAATTCCGATGCAATTTCTGTGTTTCATCGTCAATAAGAGGGTCAGAGGGATACAGTAAACATGAAGTGAACCATCGGAATCTATAACTTGTGTCACAGGAATGGTTCAAAGCATAGTCAGTAAGAAGATTCAGTCTTCTTGTCCTTAAGTCGGCATTGTGCCTTTTGTATTTAATTCCGATTCAATTTCTGTGTTTCATCGTCCATAAGTAGGTCCAAGGCATACAGTAAACCTGGAGTGAAGCACCGGAATCTATAACTAGAGTCACTGTAATGGTTCAAACATAGACAGTAAGAAGAGTCGGTCTTCTTGTACTTAAGTCGGCATTGTGCCTTTTGTATTTAATTCCGATGCAATTTCTGTGTTTCATCGTCAATAAGAAGGTCCAAGGGATACAGTAAATCTGAAGTGAAGCATCGGAATCTGTAATTAGTGTCACTGGAATGGTTAAAAATATAGACAGCAAGAAGAGTCAGTCTTCTTGTACTTAAGTCGACATTGTGCCTTTTGTAATTAATTCCGATGCAATTTCTGAGATTCATCGTCAATAAGAAGGTCCAAGGGAAACAGTAAACCTGAAGTGAAGCATCGGAATCTGTAACTAGTGTCACAGGAATGGTTCCACACATAGACAGTACGAAGAGTCAGTCTTCTTGTACTTAAGTCGGCATTGTGGCTTTTGTATTTAATTCCGATGCAATTTCTGTGTTTCATCGTCAATAAGAAGGTTAGAGGGATACAGTAAACCTGAAGTGAAGCATCGGAATCTATAACTAGTGTCACAGGAATGGTTCAAAACATAGTCAGTAAGAAAAGTCAGTCTTCTTGTACTTAAGTCGGCATTGTGCCTTTTGTATTTAAATCCGATGCAATTTCAGTGTCTCATCGGCAATAAGGTCAGAGGGATACAGTAAACCTGAAGTGAAGCATCGGAATCTATAACTAGTGTCACTGGAATGGTTCAAAACATAGACAGCAGGAAGAGTCAGTCTTCTTGTACTTAAGTCGGCATTGTGCCTTTTGTATTTAATTCCGATGCAATATCTGTGTTTCATCGTCAATAAAAAGGTCAGAGGGATACAGTAAACCTGAAGTGAAGCATCGGAATCCAAAACTAGTGTCACAGGAATGGTTCAAAACATAGACATTAGGAAGAGTCAGTCTTCTTGTACGTAAGTCGGCTTGTGCCTTTTGTATTTAATTCCGATGCAATTTCAGTGTTTCATCGTCAATAAGAAGGTCCAAGGGATACAGTAAACCTGAAGTGAAGCATCGGAATCTATAACTAGTGTCACAGGAATGGTTCCACACATAGACAGTACGAAGAGTCAGTCTTCTTGTACTTAAGTCGGCATTGTGGCTTTTGTATTTAATTCCGATGCAATTTCTGTGTTTCATCGTCAATAAGAAGGTCATATTGATACAGTAAACCTGAAGTGAAGCATCGGAATATATAACTAGTGTCACAGGAGTGGTTCAAAACATAGTCAGTAAGAAGAGTCAGTCTTCTTGTCCTTAAGTCGGCATTATGCCTTTTGTATTTAATTCCGATGCAATTTCTGTGTTTCATCTGCAATAAGGTCAGAGGGATACAGTAAACCTGAAGTGAAGCATCGTAATCTATAACTTGTGTCTCAGGAATGGTTCAAAACATTGACAGTAGGAAGAGTCAGTCTTCTTGTACTTAAGTCGGCATTATGCCTTTTGTATTTAATTCCAATGCAATTTCTGTGTTTCATCGTCAATAAGAAGGTCTGAGGGATACAGTAAACCTGAAGTGAAGCATCGAAATCCAAAACTAGTGTCACAGGAATGGTTCAAACATAGACATTAGGAAGAGTCAGTCTTCATGTCCGTAAGTCGGCATTGTGCCTTTTGTAATTAATTCCGATGCAATTTCTGTGTTTCATCGTCAATAAGAAGGTCCAAGGTATACAGCAAACCTGAAGTGAAGCATCGGAATCCAAAATTAGTGTCACATGTATGGTTCAAAACATAAACAGTAGGAAGGGTCAGTCTTCTTGTACGTAAGTCGGCATTGTTCCTTTTGTATTTAATTCCGATGCAGTTTCTGTGTTTCATCGTCAATAAGAAGGTCCAAGGTAAACAGCAAACCTGAAGTGAAGCATCGGAAACTATAACTAGTGTCACAGGAATGGTTCAAAACATAGTCAGTTAGAAGAATCAGTCTTCTTGTACTTTAGTCGGCATTGTGCCTTTTCTATTTAATTCCGATGCAATTTCTGCGTTTCATCGTCAATAAGAAGGTCAGAGGGATACAGTAAACCTGAAGTGAAGCATCGGAATCCACAACTAGTGTCACAGGAATGGTAAAAACATAGACAGTAGGAAGAATCAGTCTTCTTGTACTTAAGTCGGCATTGTGCCTTTGGTATTTAATTCCGATGCAATTTGTGTATTTCATCGTCAATAAGATGGTCAGAGTGATACAGTAAACCTGAAGTGAAGCATCGGAATCCAAAACTAGTGTCACAGGAATGGTTCAAACATAGACATTAGGAAGAGTCAGTCTTCTTGTACGTAAGTCGGCATTGTGCCTTTTTTATTTAATTCCGATGCAATTTCTGTGTTTCATCGTCAATAAGAAGGTCCACGGTATACAGCAAACCTGAAGTGAAGCATCGGAATCTATATCTAGTGTCACAGGAATGGTTCAAGACATAGTCAGTAAGAAGAGTCAATCTTCTTGTACTTAAGTCGGCGTTGTGACTATTGTATTTAATTCCGATACAATTTCTGTGTTTCATCGTCAATAAGAAGGTCAGAGGGATACAGTAAACCTGTAGTGAAGCATCGGAATCCACAACTAGTGTCACAGGAATGGTTCAAATCATAGACAGTAAGAAGAGTCAGTCTTCTTGTACTTAAGTCGGCATTGTGCCTTTTGTATTTAATTCCGATGCAATTTCAGTGTCTCATCGGCAATAAGGTCAGAGGGATACAGTAAACCTGAAGTGAAGCATCGGAATCTATAACTAGTGTCACAGGAATGGTTCAAAACATAGACAGTAGGAAGAGTCAGTCTTCTTGTACTTAAGTCGGCATTGTGCCTTTTGTTGGTAATTCCGATGCAATATCTGTGTTTCATCGTCAATAAAAAGGTCAGAGGGATACAGTAAACCTGAAGTGAAGCATCGGAATCCAAAACTAGTGTCACAGGAATGGTTCAAAACATAGACATTAGGAAGAGTCAGTCTTCTTGTACGTAAGTCGGCTTGTGCCTTTTGTATTTAATTCCGATGCAATATCTGTGTTTCTTCGTCCATAAGTAGGTCCAAGAGATACAGTAAACCTGGAGTGAAGCACCGGAATATATAACTAGAGTCACAGTAATGGTTCAAACATAGACAGTAAGAAGAGTCGGTCTTCTTGTACTTAAGTCGGAATTGTGCCTTTTGTATTTAATTTCGATGCAATTTCTGTGTTTCATCGTCAATAGGACGGTCCAAGGGATACAGTAAACCTGAAGTGAAGCATCGGAATCTATAACTAGTGTCACAGGAATGGTTCCACACATAGACAGTACGAAGAGTCAGTCTTCTTGTACTTAAGTCGGCATTGTGGATTTTGTATTTAATTCCGATGCAATTTCTGTGTTTCATCGTCAATAAGAAGGTCATATTGATACAGTAAACCTGAAGTGAAGCATCGGAATATATAACTAGTGTCACAGGAGTGGTTCAAAACATAGTCAGTAAGAAGAGTCAGTCTTCTTGTCCTTAAGTCGGCATGATGCCTTTTCAATTTAATTCCGTTGCAATTTCTGTGTTTCATCTGCAATAAGGTCAGAGGGATACAGTAAACCTGAAGTGAAGCATCGTAATCTATAACTTGTGTCACAGGAATGGTTCAAAACATTGACAGTAGGAAGAGTCAGTCTTCTTGTACTTAAGTCGGCATTATGCCTTTTGTATTTAATTCCAATGCAATTTCTGTGTTTCATCGTCAATAAGAAGGTCTGAGGGATACAGTAAACCTGAAGTGAAGCATCGAAATCCAAAACTAGTGTCACAGGAATGGTTCAAACATAGACATTAGGAAGAGTCAGTCTTCATGTCCGTAAGTCGGCATTGTGCCTTTTGTATTTAATTCCGATGCAATTTCTGTGTTTCATCGTCAATAAGAAGGTCCATGGAATACAGCAAACCTGAAGTGAAGCATCGGAATCTATAACTAGTGTCACAGGAATGGTTAAAAACATAGTCAGTAAGAAGAGTCAGTCGTCTTGTCCTTAAGTCGGCGTTGTGACTATTGTATTTAATTCCGATGCAATTTCTGTGTTTCATCGTCAATAAGAAGGTCAGAGGTATACAGTAAACCTGTAGAGAAGCATCGGAATCCACAACTAGTGTCACACTAATGGTTCAAAACATCGACAGTAGGAAGAGTCAGTCTTCTTGTACTTAAGTCGGCATTGTGCCTTTTGTATTTAATTCCAATGCAATTTCTGTGATTCATCGTCAATAAGAAGGTCCAAGGTATACAGTAAACCTGACGTAAAGCATCGGAATCTATAACTAGTGTCTCAGGAATGGTTCAAACTATAATCAGTAAGAAGGGTCAGTTTTCTTGTACTTAAGTCGGCATTGTGCCTTTTCTATTTAATTCCGATGCAATATCTGTGTTTCATCGTCAATAAGAAGGTTCAAGGGATAAAGTAAACCTGGAGTGAAGCATCGGAATTTATAACAAGTGTCACAGGAAAGGTTCAAAACAAGGACAGTAAGAAGTGTCAGTCTACTTGTACTTAAGTCGGCATTGTGCCTTTTCTATTTAATTCCGATGCAATTTCTGTGTTTCATCGTCAATAAGAAGGTCATATTGATACAGTAAACCTGAAGTGAAGCATCGGAATATATAACTAGTGTCACAGGAGTGGTTCAAAACATAGTCAGTAAGAAGAGTCAGTCTTCTTGTCCTTAAGTCGGCATGATGCCTTTTCTATTTAATTCCGTTGCAATTTCTGTGTTTCATCTGCAATAAGGTCAGAGGGATACAGTAAACCTGAAGTGAAGCATCGTAATCTATAACTTGTGTCACAGGAATGGTTCAAAACATTGACAGTAGGAAGAGTCAGTCTTCTTGTACTTAAGTCGGCATTATGCCTTTTGTATTTAATTCCAATGCAATTTCTGTGTTTCATCGTCAATAAGAAGGTCTGAGGGATACAGTAAACCTGAAGTGAAGCATCGAAATCCAAAACTAGTGTCACAGGAATGGTTCAAACATAGACATTAGGAAGAGTCAGTCTTCATGTCCGTAAGTCGGCATTGTGCCTTTTGTATTTAATTCCGATGCAATTTCTGTGTTTCATCGTCAATAAGAAGGTCCATGGAATACAGCAAACCTGAAGTGAAGCATCGGAATCTATAACTAGTGTCACAGGAATGGTTAAAAACATAGTCAGTAAGAAGAGTCAGTCGTCTTGTCCTTAAGTCGGCGTTGTGACTATTGTATTTAATTCCGATGCAATTTCTGTGTTTCATCGTCAATAAGAAGGTCAGAGGTATACAGTAAACCTGTAGAGAAGCATCGGAATCCACAACTAGTGTCACACTAATGGTTCAAAACATCGACAGTAGGAAGAGTCAGTCTTCTTGTACTTAAGTCGGCATTGTGCCTTTTGTATTTAATTCCAATGCAATTTCTGTGATTCATCGTCAATAAGAAGGTCCAAGGTATACAGTAAACCTGACGTAAAGCATCGGAATCTATAACTAGTGTCTCAGGAATGGTTCAAACTATAATCAGTAAGAAGGGTCAGTTTTCTTGTACTTAAGTCGGCATTGTGCCTTTTCTATTTAATTCCGATGCAATATCTGTGTTTCATCGTCAATAAGAAGGTTCAAGGGATAAAGTAAACCTGGAGTGAAGCATCGGAATTTATAACAAGTGTCACAGGAAAGGTTCAAAACAAGGACAGTAAGAAGTGTCAGTCTACTTGTACTTAAGTCGGCATTGTGACTTTTCTATTTAATTCCGATGCTATTTCTGTGTTTCATCGTCAATAAGAAGGTCCAAGGGATAGAGTAAACCTGGAGTGTAGCATCGGAAACTATAACAAGTGTCACAGAAAAGGTTCAAAACAAGGACAGTAAGAAGTGTCAGTCTTCTTGTACTTAAGTCGGCATTGTGCCTTTTGTATTTAATTCCGATGCAATTTCTGTGTTTCATCGTCAATAAGAATGTCCAAGGGATACAGTAAACCTGAAGTGAAGCATCGGAATCTATAACTAGTAACACAGGAATGGTTCAAATCATTGTCAATAAGAAGAGGCGGTCTTCATGTACTTAATTCGGCATTGTGCCTTTTGTATTTAATTCCGATGCAATATCAGTGTTTCATCGTCAATAAGACGGTACAAGGGATGCAGTAAACCTGAAGTGAAGCGTCGGAATTTATAACTAGTGTCACAGGAATGGTTCAAAACATAGACAGTAGGATGAGTCTGTGTTCTTGTACTTAATTCGGCATTGTGCCTTTTGTATTTAATTCCGATGCAATTTCTGTGTTTCATCGTCAATTATAAGGTCCAAGGGATACAGTAAACCTGAAGTGAAGCATCGAAATCTATAACTAGTGTCACAGGAATGGTTCAAAACATAGACAGTAGGAAGAGTCAGTCTTCTTGTACTTATGTCGGCATTGTACCTTTTGTATTCAATTCCGATGCAATTTCTGTATTTCATCGTCAATAAGAGGGTCAGAGGGATACAGTAAACCTGAAGTGAAGCATCGGAATCCAAAATTAGTGTCACATGTATGGTTCAAAACATAGACAGTAGGAAGAGTCAGTCTTCTTGTACGTAAGTCGGCATTGTTCCTTTTGTATTTAATTCCGATGCAATTTCTGTGTTTCATCGTCAATAAGAAGGTCCAAGGTATACAGCAAACCTGAAGTGAAGCATCGGAAACTATAACTAGTGTCACAGGAATGGTTCAAAACATAGTCAGTAAGAAGAATCAGTCTTCTTGTACTTAAGTCGGCATTGTGCCTTTTGTATTTAATTCCGATGCAATTTCTGTGTTTCATCGTCAATAAGAAAGTCAGAGGGATACAGTAAACCTGAAGTGAAGCATCGGAATCCACAACTAGTGTCACAGGAATGGTAAAAACATAGACAGTAGGAAGAATCAGTCTTCTTGTACTTAAGTCGGCATTGTGCCTTTTGTATTTAATTCCGATGCAATTTGTGTGTTTCATCGTCAATAAGAAGGTCAGAGTGATACAGTAAACCTGAAGTGAAGCATCGGAATCCAAAACTAGTGTCACAGGAATGGTTCAAACATAGACATTAGGAAGAGTCAGTCTTCTTGTACGTAAGTCGGCATTGTGCCTTTTTTATTTAATTCCGATGCAATTTCTGTGTTTCATCGTTAATAAGAAGGTCCAAGGTATACAGCAAACCTGAAGTGAAGCATCGGAATCTATATCTAGTGTCACAGGAATGGTTCAAAACATAGTCAGTAAGAAGAGTCAATCTTCTTGTACTTAAGTCGGCGTTGTGACTATTGTATTTAATTCCGATGCAATTTCTGTGTTTCATCGTCAATAAGAAGGTCAGAGGGATACAGTAAACCTGTAGTGAAGCATCGGAATCCACAACTAGTGTCACAGGAATGGTTCAAATCATAGACAGTAAGAAGAGTCAGTCTTCTTGTACTTAAGTCGGCATTGTGGATTTTGTATTTAATTCCGATGCAATTTCTGTGTTTCATTGTCAATAAGAAGGTCCAAGGTATACAATAAACCTGACGAAAAGCAACGGAATCTATGACTAGTGTCTCAGGAATGGTTCAAACTATAATCAGTAAGAAGAGTCAGTTTTCTTGTACTTAAATCGGCATTGTGCCTTATCTATTTAATTCCGATGCAATATCTGTGTTTCATCGTCAATAAGTAGGTCAGAGGGATACAATAACACTGAAGTGAAGCATCGGAATCTATAACTAGTGGCACAGGAATGGTTCAAAACATAGTCAGTAAGAAGAGTAAGTCTTCTTGTACTTACGTCGGCATTGTGCCTTTTCTATTTAAATCCAATGCAATTTCTGTATTTCATCGTCAATAAGTAGGTCCAAGGGATACAGTAAACCTTGAGTGAAGCATCGGAATCTGTACCTAGTGTCAATGGAATGGTTCAAAACATAGACAGTAAGAAGAGTCACTCTTCTTGTACTTAAGTGGGCATTGTGCCTCTTGAATTAAATTCGGATGCTATTTCTGAGTTTAATCGTCAATAAGAAGGTAAGAGGGATACAGTAAACCTGAAGTGAAGCGTCGGAATCTATAAATAGTGTCACAGGAATGGTTCAAACATAGTCAGTAAGAAGAGTCAGTCTTCTTGTCCTTATGTCGGCATTGTGCCTTTTGTATTTCATTCCGATGCAATTTCTGTGTTTTATCGTCAATAAGAAGGTCCACGGGATATAGTAAACCTGGAGTGAAGCATCGGAATCTATAACTAGTGTCACAGGAATGTTTCAAAACATAGACAGTACGAAGAGTCAGTATTCTTGTACTTAAGTCGCCATTGTGACTTTTGTATTTAATTCCGATGCTATTTCTGTGATTCATCGTCAATAAGAAGGTCCAAGGGATACAGTAAACCTGAAGTGAAGCATCGGAATTTACAACTAGTGTCGCAGGGTTAGTTCAAAACATAGACAGTAAGAAGAGTCAGTCTTCTAGTACTTAAGTCGGCATTGTGTCTTTTCTATTTAATTCCGATGCAATTTCTGTGTTTCATCGTCACTAAGAAGGTCAGAGGGATACAGTAAACCTGAAGTGAAGCATCGGAATCTATAACCAGTGTCACAGGAATGGTTCAAAACATAGTCAGTAAGAAGAGTCAGTCTTCTTGTACTTAAGTCGGCATTGTGCCTTTTGTATTGAATTCCGATGTAATTTCTGTGTTTCAACGTCAATAAGAGGGTCAGAGGGATACAGTAAACATGAAGCCAAGCATCGGAATCTATAACTAGTGTCACAGGAACGGTTCAAAACATAGTCAGTAAGAAGAGTCAGTCTTCTTGTCCTTAAGCCGGCATTGTGCCTTTTGTATTTAATTCCGATGCAATTTCTAAGTTTTATTGTCAATAAGTAGGTCCAAGGGATACAGTAAACCTGGAGTGAAGCACCGGAATCTATAACTAGAGTCACAGTAATGGTCCAAAACATAGACAGTAGGAAGAGTCGGTCTTCTTGTACTTAAGTCGGCATTGTGCCTTTTGTATTTAATTCCGATGCAATTTCAGTGTTTCATCGTCAATAAGAACGTCCAAGGGATACAGTAAACCTGAAGTGAGCATCGGAATCTATAACTAGTGTCACTCGAATGGTTCAAATTATAGACAGTAAGAAGAGTCAGTCTTCTTGTCCTTAAGTCTGCATTGTGCCTTATGTATTTAATTCCGATGCAATTTCTGTGTTCCATCGGCAATAAGGTCACAGGGATACAGTAAACCTGAAGTGAAGCATCGGAATCTATAACTAGTGTCACAGGAATGGTTCAAAACATAGACAGTAGGAAGAGTCAGTCTTCTTGTACTTATGTCGGCATTGTGCCTTTTGTATTTAATTCCGATGCAATTTCTGTGTTTCATCGTCAATAAGAAGGTCAGAGGGATACAGTAAACCTGAAGTGAAGCATCGGAATTTATCACTAGTGTCACAGGAATGGTTCAAAACATAGACAGTAGGAAGAGTCAGTCTTCTTGTACATAAGTCGGCATTGTGCCTTTTGTATTTAATTCCGATGCAATTTCTGTGTTTCAGCTTCAATAAGAAGGTCCAAGGGATACAGTAAACCTGAAGTGAAGCATCGGAATCTATAACTAGTGTCACAATAATGGTTCAAAACAAAGTCAGTAAGAAGAGTCAGTCTTCTTGTCCTTAAGTCGGCATTGTGCCTTTTCTATTTAATTCCGATGCAATTTCTGTGTTTCATCGTCAATAAGGAGGTCCAAGGGATACAGTAAACCTGGAGTGTAGCATCGGAATCTATAACTAGTGTCACAAGAATGGTTCAAATCATAGACAGTAAGAAGAGTCAGTCTTCGAGTACTTAAGTCGGCATTTTGCCTTTTGTATTTAATTCCGATGCAATTTCTGTGTTTCATCGTCAATAAGAAGGTCCAAGGGACACTGTAAACCTGAAGTGAAGAATCGGAATCTATAACTAGTGTCACAGGAATGGTTCAAAACAAAGTCAGTAAGAAGAGTCAGTCTTCTTGTACTTAAGTAGGCATTGTGGCTTTTGTATTTAATTCCGATGCAATTTCTGTGTTTCATCGTCAATAAGAATGTCCAAGGGATACAGTAAACCTGCGGTGAAGCTTCGGAATCTATAACTAGTGTCACAGGAATGGTTCAAATCATTGTCAATAAGAAGAGTCGGTCTTCATGTATTTAAGTCGGCATTGTGCCTTTTGTATTTAATTCCGATGCAATTTCTTTGTTTCATCGTCAATAAGAAGGTACAAGGGATACGGTAAAGCTGAAGAGAAGCATCGGAATCTATAACTAGTGTCACAGGAATGGTTCAAACATAGTCAGTAAGAAGAGTCAGTCTTCTTGTCCTTAAGTCGGCATTGTGCCTTTTGTATTTAATTCCGATGCAATTTCTGTGTTTCATCGTCAATAAGGTCAGAGGGATACAGTAAACCTGAAGTGAAGCATCGGAATCTATCACTAGTGTCACAGGAATGGTTCAAAACGTAGACAGTAGGAAGAGTCAGTCTTCTTGTACGTAAGTCGACATTGTGCCTTTTGTATTTAATTCCGATGCAATTTCTGTGTTTCATCGTCAATAATAAGGTCCAAGGGATACAGTAAACCTGAAGTGAAGCATCGGAATCTATAACTAGTGTCACACTAATGGTTCAAACAAAGTCAGTAAGAAGAGTCAGTCTTCTTGTCCTTAAGTCGGCGTTGTGCCTTTTCTATTTAATTCCGATGCAATTTCTGTGTTTCATCGTCAATAAGAAGGTCCAAGGGATACAGTAAACCTGGAGTGTAGCATCGAAATCAATAACTAGTGTCACAAGAATGATTCAAAACACAGACAGTAAGAAGACTCAGTCCTCGTGTACTTAAGTCGGCATTTTGCCTTTTGTATTTAATTCCGATGCAATTTCTGTGTTTCATCGTCAATAAGAAGGTCCAAGGGATACAGTAAACCTGAAGTGAAGCATCGGAATCTATAACTAGTGTCAAAATAATGGTTCAAAACAAAGTCAGTAAGATGAGTCAGTCTTCTTGTACTTAAGTCGGCATTGTGCCTTTTGTATTTAATTCCGATGCAATTTCTGTGTTTCATCGTCAATAAGAAGGTCCAAGCGATACAGTAAACCTGAAGTGAAGCATCGGAATCTGTAACTAGTGTCAATGGAATTGTTAAAAAATAGACAGTAAGAAGAGTCAGTCTTCTTGTACTTATTTTGGCATTGTGCCTTTTGTATTTAATTCCGATGCAATTTCTGTGTTTCATCGTCAATAAGAATGTCCAAGGGATATAGTAAACCTGAAGTGAAGCATCGGAATCTATAACTAGTATCACAGGAATGGTTCAAATCATTGTCAATAAGAAGAGCCGGTCTTCATGTACTTAAGTCGGCATTGTGCCATTTGTATTTAATATTGATGCAATTTCTGTGTTTCATCGTCAATAAGAAGGTACAAGGGATACAGTAAACCTGAAGTGAAGCGTCGGAATCTATAACTAGTATCACAGGAATGGTTCAAAACATAGACAGTTGGAAGAGTCAGTGTTCTAGTACTTCAGTCGGCATTGTGCCTTTTGTATTTAATTCCGATGCAATTTCTGTGTTTCATCGTCAATAAGAAGGTCCAAGGGATACAGTAAACCTCAAGTGAAGCATCAGAATGTATAAATAGTGTCACAGGATGGTTCAAAACATAGTCAGTAAGAAGAGTCAGTCTTCTTGTACTTAAGTGGACGTTGTGCCTTTTGTATTTATTTCCGATGCAAATTCTGTGTTTCATCGTCAATAAGAGGGTCAGAGGGATACAGTAAACATGAAGTCAAGCATCGGAATCTATATCTAGTGTCACAGGAATGGTTCAAAACATAGTCAGTAAGAAGAGTCAGTCTTATTGTCCTTAAGTCGGCATTGTTCCTTATGTAAATAATTCTGATGCAATTTCTGTGTTTCATCGTCAATAAGTAGGTCCAAGGGATTCGGTAATCCTGGAGTGAAGCACCGGAATCTATAACTAGAGTCACAGTAATGGTTCAAAGCATAGACAATAAGAAGAGTCGGTCCTCTTGTACTTAAGTCGGCATTGTGCCTTTTGAGTTTAATTCCGATGCAATTTCAGTATTTCATCGTCAGTAAGAAGGTCCAAGGGATACAGTAAACCTGAAGTGAAGCATCGGACTCTATAACTAGTGTCACAGAAATGGTTCAAAACATAGACAGTAGGAAGAGTCAGTCTTCTTATACTTAAGTCGGCATTGTGCCTTTCGTATTTAATTCCGATGCAATTTCTGTGTTTCATCCTCAATAAGAAGGTCCAAGGTATACAGCAAACCTGAAGTAAAGCATCGTAATCTATAACTAGTGTCACAGGAATGGTTCAAAACATAGACAGTACGAAGAGTCAGTCTTCTTGTACTTAAGTCGTCATTGTGGCTTTTGTATTTAATTCCGATGCAATTTCTGTGTTTCATCGTCAATAAGAAGGTCAGAGGGATACAGTAAACCTGAAGTGAAGCATCGGAATCTATAACTAGTGTCACAGGAATGGTTCAAAACAAAGTCAGTAAGAAGAGTCAGTCTTCTTGTCCTTAAGTCCGCATTGTCCCTTTTGTATTTAATTCCGATGCAATTTCTGTGTTTCATCGTCAATAAGAAGGTCCAAGGGATACAGTAAACCTGGAGTGTAGCATCGGAATCTACAACTAGTGTCACAGGAATGGTTCAAAACATAGACAGTAAGAAGTGTCAGTCTTCGTGTAGTTAAGTCGGCATTTTGCCTTTTCTATTTAATTCCGATGCAATTTCTGTGTTTCATCGTCAATAAGAAGGTCCTAGGGATACAGTAAACCTGGAGTGAAGCATCGGAATCTATAACTAATGTCACAGGAATGGTTCAAAACATAGACAGTAAGAAGAGTCAGTTTTCTTGTACTTAAGTCGGCATTGTGCCTTTTGCATTTAATTCCGATGCAATTTCTGTGTATCATCGTCAATAAGAAGGTCCAAGGGATACAGGAAACCTGGAGTAAGCATCGGAATCTGTAACTAGTGTCAATGGAATCGTTCAAAAATAGACAGTATGAAGAGTCAGTCTTCTTGTACTTAAGTCGGCATTGTGCCTTTTGTATTTAATTCCGATACAATTTCTGTGTTTCTTCGTCAATAAGAATGTCCAAGGGATTTAGTAAACCTGAAGTGAAGCATCGGAATCTATAACTAGTATCACAGGAATGGTTCAAATCATTGTCAATAAGAAGAGCCGGTCTTCATGTACTTAAGTCGGCATTGTGCCATTTGTATTTAATTTTGATGCAATTTCTGTGTTTCATCGTCAATAAGAAGGTACAAGGGATAGAGTAAACCTGAAGTGAAGCGTCGGAATCTATAACTAGTATCACAGGAGAGGTTCAAAACATAGACAGTTGGAAGAGTCAGTGTTCTTGTACTTCAGTCGGCATTGTGCCTTTTGTATTTAATTCCGATGCAATTTCTCTGTTTCATCGTCACTAAGAAGGTCCAAGGGATACAGTAAACCTGAAGTGAAGCATCAGAATCTATAACTAGTGTAACAGGAATGGTTCAAAACATACTCAGTAAGAAGAGTCAGTATTCTTGTACTTAAGTCGGCATTTTGCCATTCGTATTTACTTCCGATGCAATTTCTATGTTTCACCGCCAATAAGAAAGTCAGAGGGATGCAGTAAACCTAAGTGAAGCATCGGAAACTATAACTAGTGTCACAGGTATGGTTCAAACATATATAGTAAGAAGAGTCAGTCTTCTTGTACTTAAGTGGACATTGTGCCTTTTGTATTTAATTCCGATGCAAATTCTGTGTTTCATCGTCAATAAGAGGGTCAGAGGGATACAGTAAACATGAAGTCAAGCATCGGAATCTATATCTAGTGTCACAGGAATGGTTCAAAGCATAGTCAGTAAGAAGAGTCAGTCTTATTGTCCTTAAGTCGGCATTGTGCCTTATGTATATAATTCCGATGCAATTTCTGTGTTTCATCGTCAATAAGTAGGTCCAAGGGATACAGTAACCCTGGAGTGCAGCACCGGAATCTATAACTAGAGTCACAGTAATGGTTCAAAGCATAGACAATAAGAAGAGTCGGTCTTCTTGTACTTAGGTCGGCATTGTGCCTTTTGAGTTTAATTCCGATGCAATTTCAGTATTTCATCTTCAATAAGAAGGTCCAAGGGATACAGTAAACCTGAAGTGAAGCATCGGAATCTATAACTAGTGTCACAATAATGGTTCAAAACAAAGTCAGTAAGAAGAGTCAGTCTTATTGTCCTTAAGTCGGCATTGTGCCTTATGTATATAATTCCGATGCAATTTCTGTGTTTCATCGTCAATAAGTAGGTCCAAGGGATACAGTAACCCCGGAGTGAAGCACCGGAATCTATAACTAGAGTCACAGTAATGGTTCAAAGCATAGACAATAAGAAGAGTCGGTCTTCTTGTACTTAAGTCGGCATTGTGCCTTTTGAGTTTAATTCCGATGCAATTTCAGTATTTCATCTTCAATAAGAAGGTCCAAGGGATACAGTAAACCTGGAGTAAGCATCGGAATCTGTAACTACTGTCAATGGAATGGTTCAAAAACAGACAGTAAGAAGAGTCAGTCTTCTTGTACTTAAGTCGGCATTGTGCCTTTTGTATTTAATTCCGATGCAATTTCTGTGTTTCATCGTCAATAAGAATGTCCAAGGGATATAGTAAACCTGAAGTGAAGCATCGGAATCTGTAACTAGTATCACAGGAATGGTTCAAATCATTGTCAATAAGAAGAGCCGGTCTTCATGTACTTAAGTCGGCATTGTGCCTATTCTATTTAATTTTGATGCAATTTCTGTGTTTCATCGTCAATAAGAAGGTACAAGGGATACAGTAAACCGGAAGTGAAGCGTCGGAATCTATAACTAATGTCACAGGAATGGTTCAAAACATTGACAGTAAGAAGAGTCAGTTTTCTTGTCCTTAAGTCGGCATTGTCCCTTTTGTATTTAATTCCGATGCAATTTCTGTGTTTCATCGTCAATAAGAAGGTCCAAGGGATACAGTAAACCTGGAGTGTAGCATCGGAATCTATAACTAGTGTCACAGGAATGGTTCAAAACATAGTCAGTAAGAAGAGTCAGTCTTCTTGTCCTTAAGTCGGCATTGTCCCTTTTGTATTTAATTCCGATGCAATTTCTGTGTTTCATCGTCAATAAGAAGGTCCAAGGGATACAGTAAACCTGGAGTGTAGCATCGGAATCTATAACTAGTGTCACAGGAATGGTTCAAATCATAGACAGTAAGAAGAGTCAGTCTTCGTGTAGTTAAGTCGGCATTTTGCCTTTTCTATTTAATTCAGATGCAATTTCTGTGTTTCATCGTCAATAAGAAGGTCCAAGGGAAACAGTAAACCTGGAGTGAAGCATCGGAATCTATAACTAATGTCACAGGAATGGTTCAAAGCATTGACAGTAAGAAGAGTCAGTTTTCTTGTACTTAAGTCGGCATTGTGCCTTTTCATTTAATTCCGATGCAATTTCTGTGTTTCATCGTCAATAAGAAGGTCCAAGGGATACAGTAAACCTGGAGTAAGCATCGGAATCTGTAACTAGAGTCAATGGAATGGTTCAAAAATAGACAGTAAGAAGAGACAGTCTTCTTGTACTTAAGTCGGCATTGTGCCTTTAGTATTTAATTCCGATGCAATTTCTGTGTTTCATCGTCATTAAGAATGTCCAAGGGATATAGTAAACCTGAAGTGAAGCATCGGAATCTATAACTAGTATCACAGGAATGGTTCAAATCATTGTCAATAAGAAGAGCCGGTCTTCATGTACTTAAGTCGGCATTGTGGCATTTGTATTTAATTTTGATGCAATTTCTGTGTTTCATCGTCAATAAGAAGGTACAAGGGATACAGTAAACCTGAAGTGAAGCGTCGGAATCTATAACTAGTATCACAGGAATGGTTCAAAACATAGACAGTTGGAAGAGTCAGTGTTCTTGTACTTCAGTCGGCATTGTGCTTTTTGTATTTAATTCCGATGCAATTTCTGTGTTTCATCGTCATTAAGAAGGTCCAAGGGATACAGTAAACCTGAAGTGAAGCATCAGAATCTATAACTAGTGTCACAGGAATGGTTCAAAGCATAGTCAGTAAGAAGAGTCAGTCTTCTTGTACTTAAGTCGGCATTTTGCCTTTCGTATTTAATTCCGATGCAATTTCTGTGTTTCACCGTCAATAAGAAAGTCAGAGGGATGCAGTAAACCTAAGTGAAGCATCGGAAACTATAACTAGTGTCACAGGAATGGTTCAAACATATATAGTAAGAAGAGTCAATCTTCTTGTACTTAAGTGGACATTGTGCCTTTTGTATTTAATTCCGATGCAAATTCTGTGTTTCATCGTCAATAAGAGGGTCAGAGGGATACAGTAAACATGAAGTCAAGCATCGGAATCTATATCTAGTGTCACAGGAATGGTTCAAAACATAGTCAGTAAGAAGAGTCAGTCATATTGTCCTTAAGTCGGCATTGTGCCCTATGTATATAATTCCGATGCAATTTCTGTGTTTCATCGTCAATTAGTAGGTCCAAGGGATACAGTAAACCTGGAGTGAAGCACCGGAATCTATAACTAGAGTCACAATAATGGTTCAAATCATAGACAATAAGAAGAGTCGGTCTTCTTGTACTTAAATCGGCATTGTGCCTTTTGAGTTTAATTCCGATGCAATGTCAGTATTTCATCTTCAATAAGAAGGTCCAAGGGATACAGTAAACCTGGAGTGTAGCATTGGAATCTATAACTAGTGTCACAGGAATGGTTCAAAACATAGACAGTAAGAAGAGTCAGTCTTCGTGTAGTTAAGTCGGCATTTTGCCTTTTCTATTTAATTCCGATGCAATTTCTGTGTTTCATCGTCAATAAGAAGGTCCAAGGGAAACAGTAAACCTGAAGTGAAGCATCGGAATCATTAACTAGTGTCACAGGAATGGTTCAAAACATAGTCAGTAAGAAGAGTCAGTCTTCTTGTACTTAAGTCGGCATTGTGCCTTTTCTATTTAATTCCGATGCAATTTCTGTGTTTCCTCGTCACTAAGAAGGTCAGAGGGATAAAGTTAACCTGAAGTGAAGCATCGGAATCTATAACTAGAATCACAGTAATGGCTCAAAACATAGACAGTAAGAAGAGTCAGTCTTCTTGTACTTAAGTCGGCATTGTGGCTTTAGTATATAATTCCGATGCAGTTTCTGTGTTTCATCGACAATTAGAAGGTCAGAGGAATACAGTAAACCTGAAGAGAAGCATCGGAATCTATAACTAGTGTCACAGGAATGGTTCAAAACATAGTCAGTAAGAAGAGTCAGTCTTCTTGTACTTAAGTCGGCATTGTGCCTTTTGTATTTAATTCCGATGCAATTTCTGTGTATCATCGTCAACAAGATGGTCCAAGGTATACCGTAAACCTGAAGTAAAGCATCAGAATCTATAACTAGTGTCACAGGATTGGTTCCAAACATAGACAGTACGAAGAGTTAGTCTTCTTGTACTTAAGTCGGCATTGTGGCTTTTGTATTTAATTCCGATGCAATTTATGTGTTTCCTCGTCACTAAGAAGGTCAGAGGGATAAAGTTAACCTGAAGTGAAGCATCGGAATCTATAACTAGAGTCACAGTAATGGTTCAAAACATAGACAGTAAGAAGAGTCAGTCTTCTTGTACTTAAGTCGGCATTGTGGCTTCCGTATTTAATTCCGATGCAGTTTCTGTGTTTCATCGTCAATAAGAAGCTCAGAGGAATACAGTAAACCTGAAGAGAAGCATCGGAATCTATAACTAGTGTCACAGGAATGGTTCAAACATAGTCAGTAAGAAGAGTCAGTCTTCTTGTACTTAAGTCGGCATTGTGCATTTTCTTGTTAATTCCGATGCAATTTCTGTGTTTCATCGTCAATAAGAAAGTCCAAGCGATACAGTAAACCTGGAGTGATGCATCGGAATCTATAACTAGTGTCACAGGAATGGTTCAAAACATAGACAGTAAGAAGAGGCAGTTTTCTTGTACTTAGGTCGGCATTGTGCCTTTTCTATTTAATTCAGATGCAATTTCTGTGTCTCATCGTCAATACGAAGGTCAGAGGGATACAATAAACGAGGAGTGAAGCATCGGAATCTGTAACTAGTGTCACAGGAATGGTTCAAAACATAGACAGTAAGAAGATTCAGGCTTCTTGTACTTAAGTTGGCACTGTGCTTTTTGTATTTAATTCCGATGCTATTTCAGTGTTTCATCGTCAATAAGAAGGTCCAACGGATACAGTAAACCTGAAGTGAAGCATCGGAATCTATAACTATTGTCACTGGAATGGTTCAACATATAGACAGTAAGAAGAGTCAGTCTTCTTGTACTTAAGTCGGCATTGTGCCATTTCTAATTAATTCCGATGCAATTTCTGAGATTCATCGTCAATAAGAAGGTCCAAGGGATACAGTAAACCTGAAGTGAAGCATCGGACTCTATAACAAGTGTCACAGAAATGGTTCCAAACATAGACAGTACGAAGAGTCAGTCTTCTTGTACTTAAGTCGGCATTGTGGCCTTTGTATTTAATTCCGATGCAATTTCTTTGTTTCATCGTCAATAAGAAGGTCAGAGGGATACAGTAAACCTGAAGTGAAGCATCGGAATCTATAACTAGTGTCACAGGAATGGTTCAAAACATAGTCAGTAAGAAGAGTCAGTCTTGTTGTACTTAAGTCGGCATTGTGGCTTTAGTATTTAATTCCGATGCAGTTTCTGTGTTTCATCGTCAATAAGAAGGTCAGAGGAATACAGTAAACCTGAAGAGAAGCATCGGAATCTATAACTTGTGTCACAGGAATGGTTCAAGCACAGTCAGTAAGAAGAGTCAGTCTTCTTGTACTTATGTCGGCATTGAGCCTTTTCTATTTAATTCAGATGCAATTTGTGTGTTTCATCGTCAATAAGAAAGTCCAAGCGATACAGTAAACCTGGAGTGAAGCATCGGAATCTGTAACTAGTGTCACAGGAATGGTTAAAAGCATAGACAGTAAGAAGAGTCAGTCTTCGTGTACTTATGTCGGCATTTTGCCTTTTGTATTTAATTCCGATGCAATTTCTGTGTGTCATCGTCAATAAGAAGGTCCAAGGGATACAGTAAACCTGAAGTGAAGCATCGGAATCTATAACTAGTGTCACAGGAATGATTCAAAACATAGTCAGTAAGAAGAGTCAGTCTTCTTATACTTAAGTCAGCATTGTGCCTTTTGTATTTAATTCCGATGCAATATCTGTGTTTCAGCGTCAAATAGAAGGTCCAACGTATCCAGTAAACCTGAAGTAAAGCATCGGAATCTATAACTAGTGTCACAGGAATGGTTCCAAACATAGACAGTACGAAGAGTCAGTCTTCTTGTACTTAAGTCGGCATTATGGCTTTTGTATTTAATTCCGATGCAATTTCTTTGTTTCATCGTCAATAAGAAGGTCAGAGGGATACAGTAAACCTGAAGTGAAGCATCGGAATCTATAACTAGTGTCACAGGAATGGTTCAAATCATAGTCAGTAAGAAGAGTCAGTCTTCTTGTACTTAAGTCGGCATTGTGGCTTTAGTATTTAATTCCGATGCAGTTTCTGTGTTTCATCGTCAATAAGAAGGTCAGAGGAATACAGTAAACCTGCAGAGAAGCATCGGAATCTATAACTAGTGTCACAGGAATGGTTCAAGCATAGTCAGTAAGAAGAGTCAGTCTTCTTGTACTTATGTCGGCATTGTGCATTTTCTATTTAATTCCGATGCAATTTCTGTGTTTCATCGTCAATAAGAAAGTCCAAGCGATACAGTAAACCTGGAGAGAAGCATCAGAATCTATAACTAGTGTCACAGGAATGGTTCAGAACATAGACAGTAAGAAGAGGCAGTTTTCTTGTACTTAGGTCGGCATTGTGCCTTTTCTATTTAATTCAGATGCAATTTCTGTGTTTCGTCGTCAATACGAAGGTCAGAGGGATACAATAAACGAGGAGTGAAGCATCGGAATCTGTAACTAGTGTCACTGGAATGGTTCAATACATAGACAGTAAGAAGAGTCAGTCTTCGTGTACTTATGTCGGCATTTTGCCTTTTGTATTTAATTCCGATGCAATTTCTGTGCTTCATCGTCAATAAGAAGGTCCAAGGGATACAGTAAACCTGAAGTGAAGCATCGGAATCTATAAGTAGTGTCACAGGAATGGTTCAAAACATAGTCAGTAGGAAGAGTCAGTCTTCTTATACTTAAGTCAGCATTGTGCCTTTTGTATTTAATTCCGATGCAATATCTGTGTTTCAGCGTCAAATAGAAGGTCCAACGTATACAGTTAACCTGAAGTAAAGCATCGGAATCTATAACTAGTGTCACAGGAATGGTTCCAAACATAGACAGTACGAAGAGTCAGTCTTCTTGTACTTAAGTCGGCATTGTGGCTTTTGTATTTAATTCCGATGCGATTTCTTTGTTTCATCGTCAATAAGAAGGTCAGAGGGATACAGTAAACCTGAAGTGAAGCATCGGAATCTATAACTAGTATCACAGGAATGGTTCAAATCATAGTCAGTAAGAAGAGTCAGTCTTCTTGTACTTAAGTCGGCATTGTGGCTTTAGTATTTAATTCCGATGGAGTTTCTGTGTTTCATCGTCAATAAGAAGGTCAGAGGAATACAGTAAACCTGCAGAGAAGCATCGGAATCTATAACTAGTGTCACAGGAATGGTTCAAGCATAGTCAGTAAGAAGAGTCAGTCTTCTTGTACTTATGTCGGCATTGTGCATTTTCTATTTAATTCCGATGCAATTTCTGTGTTTCATCGTCAATAAGAAAGTCCAAGCGATACAGTAAACCTGGAGAGAAGCATCGGAATCTATAACTAGTGTCACAGGAATGGTTCAAAACATAGACAGTAAGAAGAGGCAGTTTTCTTGTACTTAGGTCGGCATTGTGCCTTTTCTATTTAATTCAGATGCAATTTCTGTGTTTCGTCGTCAATACGAAGGTCAGAGGGATACAATAAACGAGGAGTGAAGCATCGGAATCTGTAACTAGTGTCACAGGAATGGTTCAAAACATAGACAGTAAGAAGAGTCAGTCTTCGTGTACTTATGTCGGCATTTTGCCTTTTGTATTTAATTCCGATGCAATTTCTGTGTTTCATCGTCAATAAGAAGGTCCAAGGGATACAGTAAACCTGAAGTGAAGCATCGGAATCTATAACTAGTGTCACAGGAATGGTTCAAAACATAGTCAGTAGGAAGAGTCAGTCTTCTTATACTTAAGTCAGCATTGTGCCTTTTGCATTTAATTCCGATGCAATATCTGTGTTTCAGCGTCAAATAGAAGGTCCAACGTATACAGTTAACCTGAAGTAAAGAATCGGAATCTATAACTAGTGTCACAGGAATGGTTCCAAACATAGACAGTACGAAGAGTCAGTCTTCTTGTACTTAAGTCGGCATTGTGGCTTTTGTATTTAATTCCGATGCAATTTCTGTGTTTCATCGTCAATAAGAAGGTCAGAGGGATACAGTAAACCTGAAGTGAAGCATCGGAATCTATAACTAGTGACACAGGAATGGTTCAAATCATAATCAGTAAGAAGAGTCAGTCTTCTTGTCCTCAATTCGGCATTGTGCCTTTTGTATTTAATTCCGATGCAATTTCTGTGTTTCATTGGCAATAAGGTCAGAGGGATATAGTAAACCTGAAGTGAAGCATCGGGATCTATAACTAGTGTCACACTAATGGTTCAAAACAAAGTCAGTAAGAAGTGTCAGTCTTCTTGTCCTTAAGTCGGCATTGTGCCTTTTGTATTTAATTCCGATGCAATTTCTGTGTTTCATCGTCAATAAGAAGGTCCAAGGGATACAGTAAACCTGGAGTGTAGCATCGGAATCTATAACTAGTGTCACAGGAATGGTTCAAAACATAGACAGTAAGAAGAGTCAGTCTTCGTGTACTTAAGTCGGCATTTTGCCTTTTGTATTTAATTCCGATGCAATTTCTTTGTTTCATCGTCAATATGCAGGTCCAAGGGATACAGTAAACCTGAAGTGAAGCATCGGAATCTATAACTAGTGTCACAGGAATGGTTCAAAACATAGTCAGTAAGAACAGTCAGTCTTCTTGTTCTTAAGTCGGCATTTTGCCTTTCGTATTTAATTCCGATGCAATTTCTGCGTTTCACCGTCAATAAGAAGGTCAGAGGGATGCAGTAAACCTGAAGTGAAGCAACGGAATCTATAACAATCGTCACAGGAATGGTTCAAATATATACGATAAGAAGAGTCAGTCTTCTTGTACTTAAGTCGGCATTGTGCTTTTGTATTTAATTCCGATGCAATTTCTGTGTTTCATTGTCAATAAGACGGTCAGAGGGATACAGTAAACATGAAGTCAAGCATCGGAATCTGTAACTAGTGTCACAGGAATGGTTCAAAACATAGTCAGTAAGAAGAGTCAGTCTTCTTGTCCTTAAGTCCGCATTGTGCCTTTTGTATTTAATTCCGATGCAATTTCTGTGTTTCATCGTCAATAAGTAGGTCCCAGGGATACAGTAAACCTGGAGTGAAGCACCGGAATCTATAACTAGAGTCACAGTAATGGTTCAAAGCATAGACAATAAGAAGAGTCGGTCTTCTTGTAGTTAAGTCGGCATTGTGCATTTTGTATTTAATTCCGATGCAATTTCAGTGTTTCATCGTCAATAAGAAGATCCAACGGATACAGTAAACCTGAAGTGAAGCATCGGAATCTATAACTATTGTCACTGGAATGGTTCAAAATATAGACAGTAAGAAGAGTCAGTCTTCTTGTACTTAAGTCGGCATTGTGCCATTTCTAATTGATTCCGATGCAATTTCTGAGATTCATCGTCAATAAGAAGGTCCAAGGGATACAGTAAACCTGAAGTGAAGCATCGGACTCTCTAACTAGTGTCACAGAAATGGTTCAAAGCATAGACAGTATGAAGAGTCAGTCTTCTTATACTTAAATTGGCATTGTGCTTTTTGTATTTAATTCCGATGCAATTTCTGTGTTTCATCGTCAATTAGAAGGTCCAAGGTATTCAGTAAACCTGAAGTAAAGCATCGGAATCTATAACTAGTGTCACAGGAATGGTTCCAAACATAGACAGTACGAAGAGTCAGTCTTCTTGTACTTAAGTCGGCATTGTGGCTTTTGTATTTAATTCCGATGCAATTTCTTTGTTTCATCGTCAAAAGAAGGTCAGAGGGATACAGAAAACCTGAAGTGAAGCATCGGAATCTATAACTAGTGTCAAAGGAATGGTTCAAAACATAGTCAGTAAGAAGAGTCAGTCTTCTTGTACTTAAGTTGGCATTGTGGCTTTAGTATTTAATTCCGATGCAGTTTCTGTGTTTCATCGTCAATAAGAAGGTCAGAGGAATACAGTAAACCTGAAGAGAAGCATCGGAATCTATAACTAGTGTCACAGGAATGGTTCAAGCATAGTCAGTAAGAAGAGTCAGTCTTCTTGTACTTATGTCTGCATTGTGCATTTTCTATTTAATTCCGATGCAATTTCTGTGTTTCATCGTCAATAAGAAAGTCCAAGCGATACAGTAAACCTGGAGTGAAGCATCGGAATCTATAACTAGTGTCACAGGAATGGTTCAAAATATAGACAGTAAGAAGAGGCAGTTTTCTTGTACTTAGGTCGGTATTGTGCCTTTTCTATTTAATTCAGATGCAATTTGTGTGTTTCATCGTCAATAAGAAAGTCCGAGCGATACAGTAAACTTGGAGTGAAGCATCGGAATCTGTAACTAGTGTCACAGGAATGGTTCAAAACATAGACAGTAAGAAGAGTCAGTCTTCGTGTACTTATGTCGGCATTTTGCATTTTGTATTTAATTCCGATGCAATTTCTGTGTTTCATCGTCAATAAGAAGGTCCAAGGGATACAGTAAACCTGAAGTGAAGCATCATAATCTATAACTAGTGTCACAGGAATGGTTCAAAATATAGTCAGTAAGAAGAGTCAGTCTTCTTATACTTAAGTCAGCATTATGCCTTTTGTATTTAATTCCGATGCAATATCTGTGTTTCAGCGTCAAATAGAAGGTCCAACGTATACAGTAAACCTGAAGTAAAGCATCGGAATCTATAACTAGTGTCACAGGAATGGTTCCAAACATAGACAGTACGAAGAGTCAGTCTTCTTGTACTTAAGTCGGCATTGTGGCTTTTGTATTTAATTCCGATGCAATTTCAGTGTTTCATCGTCAATAAGAAGGTCAGAGGGATACAGTAAACCTGAAGTGAAGCATCGGAATCTATAAGTAGTGACACAGGAATGGTTCAAATCATAGTCAGTAAGAAGAGTCAGTCTTCTTGTCCTCAATTCGGCATTGTGCCTTTTGTATTTAATTACGATGCAATTTCTGTGTTTCATCGGCAATAAGGTCAGAGGGATATAGTAAACCTGAAGTGAAGCATCGGGATCTATAACTGGTGTCACACTAATGGTTCAAAACAAAGTCAGTAAGAAGAGTCAGTCTTCTTGTTCTTAAGTCGGCATTTTGCCTTTCGTATTTATTTCCGATGCAATTTCTGCCTTTCACCGTCAATAAGAAGGTCAGAGGGATGCAGTAAACCTGAAGTGAAGCAACGGAATCTATAACAATCGTCACAGGAATGGTTCAAACATATACAATAAGAAGAGTCAGTCTTCTTGTACTTAAGTCGGCATTGTGCTTTTGTATTTAATTCCGATGCAATTTCAGTGTTTCATCGTCAATAAGACGGTCAGAGGGATACAGTAAACATGAAGTCAAGCATCGGAATCTGTAACTAGTGTCACAGGAGTGGTTCAAAACATAGTCAGTAAGAAGAGTCAGTAACTAGTGTCACAGGAATGGTTCAAAACATAGACAGTAAGAAGAGGCAGTTTTCTTGTTTTTAGGTCGGCATTGTGCCTTTTGCATTTAATTCCGATGCAATTTCTGTGTTTCATCGTCAACAAGTAGGTCCAAGGGATACAGTAAACCTGGAGTGAAGCACCGGAATCTATAACTAGAGTCACAGTAATGGTTCAAAGCATAGACAATAAGTAGAGTCGGTCTTCTTGTAGTTAAGACGGCATTGTGCATTTTGTATTTAATTTCGATGCAATTTCAGTGTTTCATCGTCAATAAGAAGGTCCAACGGATACAGTAAACCTGAAGTGAAGCATCGGAATCTATAACTACTGTCACTGGAATGGTTCAAAATATATACAGTAAGAAGAGTCATTCTTCTTGTACTTAAGTCTGCATTGTGCCATTTCTAATTAATTCCGATGCAATTTCAGAGATTCATCGTCAATAAGAAGGTCCAAGGGATACAGTAAACCTGAAGTGAAGCATCGGACTCTATAACTAGTGTCACAGAAATGGTTCAAAGCATAGACACTAGGAAGAGTCAGTCGTCTTATACTTAAGTTGGCATTGTGCCTTTTGTATTTAATTCCGATGTAATTTCTGTGTTTCATCGTCAATTAGAAGGTCCAAGGTATTCAGTAAACCTGAAGTAAAGCATCGGAAACTATAACTAGTGTCACAGGAATGGTTTAATACATAGTCAGTAAGAAGAGTCAGTCTTCTTGTCCTTAAGTCGGCATTGTGCCTTTTGTATTTAATTCCGATGCAATTTCTGTGTTTCATCGTCAATAAGAAAGTCCAAGCGATACAGTAAACCTGGAGTGAAGCATCGGAATCTATAACTAGTGTCACACTAATGGTTCAAAACAAAGTCAGTAAGAAGTGTCAGTCTTCTTGTCCTTAAGTCGGCATTGTGCCTTTTGTATTTAATTCCGATGCAATTTCTGTGTTTCATCGTCAATAAGAAGGTCCAAGGGATACAGTAAACCTGGAGTGTAGCATCGGAATCTATAACTAGTGTCACAGGAATGGTTCAAAACATAGACAGTAAGAAGAGGCAGTTTTCTTGTACTTAGGTCGGCATTGTGCCTTTTCTATTTAATTCAGATGCAATTTCTGTGTTTCATCGTCAATACGAAGGTCAGAGGGATACAATAAACGAGGAGTGAAGCATCGGAATCTGTAACTAGTGTCACAGGAATGGTTCAAAACATAGACAGTAAGAAGAGTCAGTCTTCGTGTACTTATGTCGGCATTTTGCCTTTTGTATTTAATTCCGATGCAATTTCTGTGTTTCATCGTCAATAAGAAGGACCAAGGGATACAGTAAACCTGAAGTGAAGCATCGGAAACTATAACTAGTGTCACAGGAATGGTTTAAAACATAGTCAGTAAGAAGAGTCAGTCTTCTTGTCCTTAAGTCGGTATTGTGCCTTTTGTATTTAATTCCGATGCAATTTCTGTGTTTCATCGTCAATAAAAAGGTCCAAGGGATATAGTAACCCTGAAGTGAAGCATCGGAATCTATAACTAGTATCACAGGAATGGTTCACATCATTTTCAATAAGAAGGTTCGGTCTTCATGTACTTAATTCGGCATTGTGCCTTTAGTATTTAATTTTAATGCAGTTTCTGTGTTTCATCGTCAATAAGAAGGTACAAGGGATACAGTAAACCTGAAGTGAAGCGTCGGAATCTATAACCAGTGACACAGGAATGGTTCAAAACATAGACAGTTGGAAGAGTCAGTGTTCTTGTACTTAAGTCGGCATTGTGCATTTTCTATTTAATTCCGATGCAATTTCTGTGTTTCATCGTCAATAAGAATGTCCAAGGGATACAGTAAACCTGAAGTGAAGCATCGGAATCTACAACTAGTGTCACTGGAATGGTTCAAAACATCGTCAGTAAGAAGAGTCAGTCTTCTTGTCCTTAAGTCGGCATTGTGCCTTTTGTATTTAATTCCGATGCAATTTCTGTGTTTCATCGTCAATACGTAGGTCCAAGGGATACAGTAAACCTGGAGTGAAGCACCGGAATCTATAACTAGAGCCACAGTAATGGTTCGAAACATAGACAATAAGAAGAGTCGGTCTTCTTGTACTTAAATCGGCATTGTGCCTTTTGTATTTAATTCCGATGCAATTTCAGTGTTTCATCGTCAATAAGAAGGTCCAAGGGATACAGTAAACCTGAAGTGAAGCATCGGAATCTATAACTAGTGTCACTGGAATGGTTCAAAATATAGACAGTACGAAGAGTCAGTCTTCTTGTACTTAAGTCGGCATTGCGCCTTTTCTATTTCATTCCGATGCAATTTCTGAGATTCATCGTCAATAAGAAGGTCCAAGGGATACAGTAAACCTGAAGTGAAGCATCGGACTCTATAACTAGTGTCACAGAAATGGTTCAAAACATAGACAGTAGGAAGAGTCAGTCTTCTTATACTTAAGTCAGCATTGTGCCTTTTGTATTTAATTCCGATCCAATATCTGTGTTTCAGCGTCAAATAGAAGGTCCAACGTATAGAGTAAACCTGAAGTAAAGCATCGGAATCTATAACTAGTGTCACAGGAATGGTTCCAAACATAGACAGTACGAAGAGTCAGTCTTCTTGTACTTATGTCGGCATTGTGGCTTTTGTATTTAATTCCGATGCAATTTCTGTGTTTCATCGTCAATAAGAAGGTCAAAGGGATACAGTAAACCTGAAGTGAAGCATCGAAATCTATAACTAGTGACACAGGAATGGTTCAAAACATAGTCAGTAAGAAGAGTCAGTCTTCTCATCCTTAATTCGGCATTGGGCCTTTTGTATTTAATTCCGATGCAATTTCTGTGTTTCATCGGCAATAAGGTCAGAGGGATATATTAAACCTGAAGTGAAGCATCGGGATCTATAACTAGTGTCACACTAATGGTTCAAAACAAAGTCAGTAAGAAGAGTCAGTCTTCTTGTCCTTAAGTCGGCATTGTGCCTTTTGTATTTAATTCCGATGCAATTTCTGTGTTTCATCGTCAATAAGAAGGTCCAAGGGATACAGTAAACCTGGAGTGTAGCATCGGAATCTATAACTAGTGTCACAGGAATGGTTCAAAACATAGACAGTAAGAAGAGTCAGTCTTCGTGTACTTAAGTCGGCATTTTGCCTTTTGTATATAATTCCAATGCAATTTCTGTGTTTCATCGTCAATAAGAAGGTCCAAGGGATACAGTAAACCTGAAATGAAGCATCGGAATCTATAACTAGTGTCACAGGAATGGTTCAAATCATTGTCATTAAGAAGTGTCGGTCTTCATGTACTTAAGTCGGCATTGTGCCTTTTGTATTTAATTCCGATGCAATTTCTGTGTTTCATCGTCCATAAGAAGGTACAAGGGATACGGTAAAGCTGAAGTGAACCATCGGAATCTATAACTAGTGTCACAGGAATGGTTCAAAACACAGTCAGTAAGAAGAGTCAGTCTTCTTGTTCTTAAGTCGTCATTTTGCCATTCGTATTTAATTCCGATGCAATTTCTGTGTTTCACCGTCAATAAGAAGGTCAGAGGGATGCAGTAAACCTGAAGTGAAGCAACGGAATCTATAACTAGCGTCACAGGAATTGTTCAAACATATACAATAAGAAGAGTCAGTCTTCTTGTACTTAAGTCGCCATTGTGCCTTTTGTATTTAATTCCGATGCAATTTCTGTGTTTCATCGTCAATAAGAGGGTCAGAGAAATACAGTAAACATGAAGTCAAGCATCGGAATCTATAACTAGTGTCACAGGAATGGTTCAACACATTGTCAGTAAGAAGAGTCACTCTTCTTGTCCTTAAGTCGGCATTGTGCCTTTTGTATTTAATTCCGATGCAATTTCTGTGTTTCATCGTCAATAAGTAGGTCCAAGCGATACAGTAAACCTGGAGTGAAGCACCGGAATCTATAACTAGAGTCACAGTAATGGTTCAAAGCATAGACAATAAGAAGAGTCGGTCTTCTTGTACTTAAGTCGGCAGTGTGCATTTTGTATTTAATTCCGATGCAATTTCAGTGTTTCATCGTCAATAAGAAGGTCCAACGGATACAGTAAACCTGAAGTGAAGCATCGGAATCTATAACTATTGTCACTGGAATGGTTCAAAGTATAGACAGTAAGAAGAGTCAGTCTTCTTGTACTTAAGTCGGCATTGTGCCATTTCTAATTAATTCCGATGCAATTTCTGAGATTCATTGTCAATAAGAAGGTCCAAGGGATACAGTAAACCTGAAGTGAAGCATCGGATTCTATAATTAGTGTCACTGAAATGGTTCAAACATAGACAGTAGGAAGAGTCAGTCTTCTTATACTTAAGTTGGCATTGTGCCTTTTGTATTTAATTCCGATGCAATATCTGTGTATCAGCGTCAAATAGAAGGTCCAACGTATACAGTAAACCTGAAGTAAAGCATCGGAATCTATAACTAGTGTCACAGGAATGGTTCCAAACATAGACAGTACGAAGAGTCAGTCTTCTTGTACTTAAGTCGGCATTGTGCCTTTTGTATTTAATTCCGATGCAATTTCTGTGTTTCATCGTCAATAAGAAGGACCAAGGGATACAGTAAACCTGGAGTGTAGCATCGGAATCTATAACTAGTGTCACAGGAATGGTTCAAAACATAGACAGTAAGAAGAGTCAGTCTTCGTGTACTTAAGTCGGCATTTTGCCTTTTGTATTTAATTCCGATGCAATTTCTGTGTTTCATCGTCAATAAGAAGGTCCAAGGGATACAGTAAACCTGAAGTGAAGCATCGGAATCTATAACTAGTGTCACAGGAATGGTTCAAAACATAGTCAGTAAGACGAGTCAGTCTTCTTGTTCTTAAGTCGGCATTTTGCCTTTCGTATTTAATTCCAATGCAATTTCTGCGTTTCACCGTCAATAAGAAGGTCAGAGGGATGCAGTAAACCTGAAGTGAAGCAACGGAATCTATAACAATCGTCACAGGAATGGTTCAAACATATACAATAAGAAGAGTCAGTCTTCTTGTACTTAAGTCGGCATTGTGCTTTTGTATTTAATTCCGATGCAATTTCTGTGTTTCATCGTCAATAAGACGGTCAGAGGGATACAGTAAACATGAAGTCAAGCATCGGAATCTGTAACTAGTGTCACAGGAATGGTTCAAAACATAGTCAGTAAGAAGAGTCAGTCTTCTTGTCCTTAAGTCGGCATTGTGATTTTTGTATTTAATTCCGATGCAATTTCTGTGTTTCATCGTCAATAAGAAGGTATAACGGATACAGTAAACCTGAAGTGAAGCATCGGAATCTATAACTATTTTCACTGGAATGGTTCAAATTATAGACAGTAAGAAGAGTCAGTCTTCTTGTACTTAAGTCGGCATTGTGCCATTTCTAATTAATTCCGATGCAATTTCTGAGATTCATCGTCAATAAGAAGGTCCAACGGATACAGTAAACCTGAAGTGAAGCATCGGAATCTATAACTATTTTCACTGGAATGGTTCAAAATATAGACAGTAAGAAGAGTCAGTCTTTTTGTACTTAAGTTGGCATTGTGCCATTTCTAATTAATTCCGACGCAATTTCTGAGATTCATCGTCAATAAGAAGGTCCAAGGGATACAGTAAACCTGAAGTGAAGCATCGGACTCTATAACTAGTGTCACAGAAATGGTTCAAAGCATAGACAGAAGGAAGAGTCAGTCTTCTTATACTTATGTTGGCATTGTGCCTTTTGTATTTAATTCCGATACAATTTCTGTGTTTCATCGTCAATTAGAAGGTCCAAGGTATTCAGTAAACCTGAAGTAAAGCAACGGAATCTATAACTAGTGTCACAGGAATGGTGCCAAACATAGACAGTACGAAGAGTCAGTCTTCTTGTACTTAAGTCGGCATTGTGGCTTTTGTATTTAATTCCGATGCAATTTCTTTGTTTCATCGTCAATAAGAAGGTCAGAGGGATACAGTAAACCTGAAGTGAAGCATCGAAATCTATTACTAGTGTCACAGGAATGGATCAAAACATAGACAGTAAGAAGAGTCAGTTTTCTTGTACTTAAGTCGGCATTGTGCCTTTTGTATTTAATTCCGATGCAATTTCTGTGTTTCATCGTCAATAAGAATGTCCAAGGGATACAGTAAACCTGGAGTGTAGCATCGGAATCTATAACTAGTGTCACAGGAATGGTTCAAAACATAGACAGTAAGAAGAGTCAGTCTTCGTGTACTTAAGTCGGCATTTTGCCTTTTGTATATAATTCCAATGCAATTTCTGTGTTTCATCGTCAATAAGAAGGTCCAAGGGATACAGTAAACCTGAAGTGAAGCATCGGAATCTATAACTAGTGTCACAGGAATGGTTCAAATCATTGTCATTAAGAAGTGTCGGTCTTCATGTACTTAAGTCGGCATTGTGCCTTTTGTATTTAATTCCGATGCAATTTCTGTGTTTCATCGTCCATAAGAAGGTACAAGGGATACGGTAAAGCTGAAGTGAACCATCGGAATCTATAACTAGTGTCACAGGAATGGTTCAAAACACAGTCAGTAAGAAGAGTCAGTCTTCTTGTTCTTAAGTCGTCATTTTGCCATTCGTATTTAATTCCGATGCAATTTCTGTGTTTCACCGTCAATAAGAAGGTCAGAGGGATGCAGTAAACCTGAAGTGAAGCAACGGAATCTATAACTAGCGTCACAGGAATTGTTCAAACATATACAATAAGAAGAGTCAGTCTTCTTGTACTTAAGTCGGCATTGTGCCTTTTGTATTTAATTCCGATGCAATTTCTGTGTTTCATCGTCAATAAGAGGGTCAGAGAAATACAGTAAACATGAAGTCAAGCATCGGAATCTATAACTAGTGTCACAGGAATGGTTCAACACATAGTCAGTAAGAAGAGTCAGTCTTCTTGTCCTTAAGTCGGCATTGTGCCTTTTGTATTTAATTCCGATGCAATTTCTGTGTTTCATCGTCAATAAGTAGGTCCAAGCGATACAGTAAACCTGGAGTGAAGCACCGGAATCTATAACTAGAGTCACAGTAATGGTTCAAAGCATAGACAATAAGAAGAGTCGGTCTTCTTGTACTTAAGTCGGCATTGTGCATTTTGTATTTAATTCCGATGCAATTTCAGTGTTTCATCGTCAATAAGAAGGTCCAACGGATACAGTAAACCTGAAGTGAAGCATCGGAATCTATAACTATTGTCACTGGAATGGTTCAAAGTATAGACAGTAAGAAGAGTCAGTCTTCTTGTACTTAAGTCGGCATTGTGCCATTTCTAATTAATTCCGATGCAATTTCTGAGATTCATTGTCAATAAGAAGGTCCAAGGGATACAGTAAACCTGAAGTGAAGCATCGGATTCTATAATTAGTGTCACTGAAATGGTTCAAACATAGACAGTAGGAAGAGTCAGTCTTCTTATACTTAAGTTGGCATTGTGCCTTTTGTATTTAATTCCGATGCAATATCTGTGTTTCAGCGTCAAATAGAAGGTCCAACGTATACAGTAAACCTGAAGTAAAGCATCGGAATCTATAACTAGTGTCACAGGAATGGTTCCAAACATAGACAGTACGAAGAGTCAGTCTTCTTGTACTTAAGTCGGCATTGTGGCTTTTGTATTTAATTCCGATGCAAATTCTGTGTTTCATCGTCAATAAGAGGGTCAGAGGGATACAGTAAACCTGAAGTGATGCATCGGAATCTATAACTAGTGACACAGGAATGGTTCAAAACACAGTCAGTAAGAAGAGTCAGTCTCCTTGTCCTCAATTCGGCATTGTGCCTTTTGTATTTAATTCCGATGCAATTTCTGTGTTTCATTGGCAATAAGGTCAGAGGGATATAGTAAACCTGAAGTGAAGCATCGGGATCTATAACTAGTGTCACACTAATGGTTCAAAACAAAGTCAGTAAGAAGAGTCAGTCTTCTTGTCCTTAAGTCGGCATTGTGCCTTTGGTATTTAATTCCGATGCAATTTCTGTGTTTCATCGTCAATAAGAAGGACCAAGGGATACAGTAAACCTGGAGTGTAGCATCGGAATCTATAACTAGTGTCACAGGAATGGTTCAAAACATAGACAGTAAGAAGAGTCAGTCTTCGTGTACTTAAGTCGGCATTTTGCCTTTTGTATTTAATTCCGATGCAATTTCTGTGTTTCATCGTCAATAAGAAGGTCCAAGGGATACAGTAAACCTGAAGTGAAGCATCGGAATCTATAACTAGTGTCACAGGAATGGTTCAAAACATAGTCAGTAAGAAGAGTCAGTCTTCTTTTTCTTAAGTCGGCATTTTGCCTTTCGTATTTAATTCCAATGCAATTTCTGCGTTTCACCGTCAATAAGAAGGTCAGAGGGATGCAGTAAACCTGAAGTGAAGCAACGGAATCTATAACAATCGTCACAGGAATGGTTCAAACATATACAATAAGAAGAGTCAGTCTTCTTGTACTTAAGTCGGCATTGTGCTTTTGTATTTAATTCCGATGCAATTTCTGTGTTTCATCGTCAATAAGACGGTCAGAGGGATACAGTAAACATGAAGTCAAGCATCGGAATCTGTAACTAGTGTCACAGGAATGGTTCAAAACATAGTCAGTAAGAAGAGTCAGTCTTCTTGTCCTTAAGTCGGCATTGTGATTTTTGTATTTAATTCCGATGCAATTTCTGTGTTTCATCGTCAATAAGAAGGTATAACGGATACAGTAAACCTGAAGTGAAGCATCGGAATCTATAACTATTTTCACTGGAATGGTTCAAATTATAGACAGTAAGAAGAGTCAGTCTTCTTGTACTTAAGTCGGCATTGTGCCATTTCTAATTAATTCCGATGCAATTTCTGAGATTCATCGTCAATAAGAAGGTCCAACGGATACAGTAAACCTGAAGTGAAGCATCGGAATCTATAACTATTTTCACTGGAATGGTTCAAAATATAGACAGGTAGAAGAGTCAGTCTTCTTGTACTTAAGTTGGCATTGTGCCATTTCTAATTAATTCCGACGCAATTTCTGAGATTCATCGTCAATAAGAAGGTCCAAGGGATACAGTAAACCTGAAGTGAAGCATCGGACTCTATAACTAGTGTCACAGAAATGGTTCAAAACATAGTCAGTAAGAAGAGTCAGTCTTCTTGTCCTTAAGTCGGCATTGTGCCTTTTGTATTTAATTCCGATGCAATTTCTTTGTTTCATCGTCAATAAGAAGGTCAGAGGGATACAGTAAACTTGAAGTGAAGCATCGAAATCTATTACTAGTGTCACAGGAATGGATCAAAACATAGACAGTAAGAAGAGTCAGTTTTCTTGTACTTATGTCGGCATTGTGCCTTTTGTATTTAATTCCGATGCAATTTCTGTGTTTCATCGTCAATAAGAATGTCCAAGGGATACAGTAAACCTGAAGTGAAGCATCGGAATCTATAACTAGTATCACAGGAATGGTTCAAATCATTGTCAATAAGAAGGTTAGGTCTTCATGTACTTAATTCGGCATTGTGCCTTTTGTATTTAATTCCGATGCAATTTCTGTGTTTCATCGTCTATAAGAGGGTCAGAGGGATACAGTAAACTTGAAGTCAAGCATCGGAATCTATAACTACTGTCACAGGAATGGTTCAAAACATAGTCAGTAAGAAGAGTCAGTCTTCTTGTCCTTAAGTCGGCATTGTGCCTTTTGTATTTAATTCCGATGCAATTTCGGTGTTTCATCGTCAATAAGTAGCTCCAAGGGATACAGTAAACCTGGAGTGAAGCACCGGAATCTATAACTAGAGTCACAGTAATGGTTCAAAACATAGACAATAATTAGAGTCGGTCTTCTTGTACTTAAATCGGCATTGTGCCTTTTGTATTTAATTCCGATGCAATTTCAGTGTTTCATCGTCAATAAGAAGGTCCAAGGGATACAGTAAACCTGAAGTGAAGCATCGGAATCTATAACTAGTGTCCCTGGAATGGTTCCAAATATAGACAGTACGAAGAGTCAGTCTCCTTGTACTTAAGTCGGCATTGTGGCTTTTGAATTTAATTCCGATGCAATTTCTTTGTTTCATCGTCAATGAGAAGGTCAGAGGGATACAGTTAACCTGAAGTGAAGCATCGGAATCTATAACTAGTGTCACAGGAATGGTTCAAAACATAGTCAGTAAGAAGAGTCAGTCTTCTTCTACTTAAGTCGGCATTGTGGCTTTAGTATTTAATTCCGATGCAGTTTCTGTGATTCATCGTCAATCAGAAGGTCAGAGGAATACAGTAAACCTGAAGAGAAGCAACGGAATCTATAACTAGTGTCACAGGAATGGTTCCAAACATAGACAGTACGAAGAGTCAGTCTCCTTGTACTTAAGTCGGCATTGTGGCTTTTGTATTTAATTCCGATGCAATTTCTGTGTTTCATCGTCAATAAGAAGGTCAGAGGGATACAGTAAACCTGTAGTGAAGCATCGGAATCTATAACTAGTGACACAGGAATGGTTCAAAACATAGTCAGTAAGAAGAGTCAGTCTTCTTGTCCTTAATTCGGCATTGTGCCTTTTGTGTTTAATTCCGATGCAATTTCTGTGTTTCATAGGCAATAAGGTCAGAGGGATATAGTAAACCTGAAGTGAAGCATCGGGATCTATAACTAGTGTCACACTAATGGTTCAAAACAAAGTCAGTAAGAAGAGTCAGTCTTCTTGTCCTTAAGTCGGCATTGTGCCTTTTGTATTTAATTCCGATGCAATTTCTGTGGTTCATCGTCAATAAGAAGGTCCAAGGGATACAGTAAACCTGGAGTGTAGCATCGGAACCTATAACTAGTGTCACAGGAATGGTTCAAAACATAGACTGTAAGAAGAGTCCGTCTTCGTGTACTTAAGTTGGCATTTTGCCTTTAGATATAATTCCAATGCAATTTCTGTGTTTCATCGTCAATAAGAAGGTCCAAGGGATACAGTAAACCTGAAGTGAAGCATCGGAATCTATAACTAGTGTCACAGGAATGGTTCAAAACATAGTCAGTAAGAAGAGTCAGTCTTCTTGTACTTAAGTCGGCATTGTGCCTTTTGTATTTAATTCCGATGCAATTCCTGTGTTTCATCGTCAAAAAGAATGTCCAAGGGATACAGTAAACCTGAAGTGAAGCATCGGAATCTATAACTAGTGTCACAGGAATGGTTCAAATCATTGTCAATAAGAAGTGTCGGTCTTCATGTACGTAAGTCGGCATTGTGCCTTTTGTATTTAATTCCGATGCAATTTCTGTGTTTCATCGTCAATAAGAAGGTACAAGGGATACGGTAAAGCTGAAGTGAACCATCGGAATCTATAACTAGTGTCACAGGAATGGTTCAAAACATAGTCAGTAAGAAGAGTCAGTCCTCTTGTTCTTAAGTCGTCATTTTGCCTTTCGTATTTAATTCCGATGCAATTTCTGTGTTTCACCGTCAATAAGAAGGTCAGAGGGATGCAGTAAACCTGAAGTGAAGCAACGGAATCTATAACTAGCGTCACAGGAATTGTTCAAACATATACAATAAGAAGAGTCAGTCTTCTTGTACTTCAGTCGGCATTGTGCCTTTTGTTTCTAATTCCGATGCAATTTCTGTGTTTCATCGTCAATAAGAGGGTCAGAGGGATACAGTAAACATGAAGTCAAGCATCGGAATCTATAACTAGTGTCACAGGAATGGTTCAACACATAGTCAGTAAGAATAGTCAGTCTTCTTGTCCTTAAGTCGGCATTGTGCCTTTTGTATTTAATTCCGATGCAATTTCTGTGTTTCATCGTCAATAAGTACGTCCAAGGGATACAGTAAACCTGGAGTGAAGCACCGGAATCTATAACTAGAGTCACAGTAATGGTTCAAAGCATAGACAATAAGAAGAGTCGGTCTTCTTGTATTTAAGTCGGCATTGTGCATTTTGTAATTAATTCCGATGCAATTTCAGTGTTTCATCGTCAATAAGAAGGTCCAACGGATACAGTAAACCTGAAGTGAAGCATCGGAATCTATAACATCTACATCTACATCTACATCTATACTCCGCGAGCCACCATACGATGTGTGGCGGAGGGTACTTGTTGTACCACTATCTGATCCCCCCTTCCCTGTTCCATTCACGAATTGTGCGTGGAAAGAACGACTGCTTGTAAGTCTCCGTATTTGCTCTAATTTCTCGGATCTTTTCGTTGTGATCATTACGCGAGATATATGTGGGCGGTAGTAATATGTTGCCCATCTCTTCCCGGAATGTGCTCTCTCGTAATTTCGATAATAAACCTCTCCGTATTGCGTAACGCCTTTCTTGAAGTGTCCGCCACTGGAGCTTTTTCAGCATCTCCGTAACGCTCTCGCGCTGACTAAACGTCCCCATGACGAATCGCGCTGTATTCGCTGGATCATGTCTATCTCTTCTATTAATCCAACCTGGTAAGGGTCCCATACTGATTAGCAATACTCAAGAATCAGACGAACAAGCGTTTTGTAAGCTACTTCTTTCGTCGATGAGTCACATTTTCTTAGAATTCTTCCTATGAATCTCAACCTGGCGCCTGCTTTTCCCACTATTTGTTTTATGTGATCATTCCACTTCAGATCGCTCCGGATAGTAACTCCTAAGTATTTTACGGTCGTTACCGCTTCCAATGATTTACCACCTATGGCATAATCGTACTGGAATGGATTTCTGCCCCTATGTATGCGCATTATATTACATTTATCTACGTTTAGGGAAAGCAGCCAGCTGTCGCACCATGCATTAATCCTCTGCAGGTCCTCCTGGAGTACGTACGAGTCTTCTGATGTTGCTACTTTCTTGTAGACAACCGTGTCATCTGCAAATAGCCTCACGGAGCTACCGATGTTGTCAACTAAGTCATTTATGTATATTGTAAACAATAAAGGTCCTATCACGCTTCCCTGCGGTACTCCCGAAATTACCTCTACATCTGCAGATTTTGAACCGTTAAGAATGACATGTTGTGTTCTTTCTTCTAGGAAGTCCTGAATCCAATCACAAACCTGGTCCGATATTCCGTAAGCTCGTATTTTTTTCACTAAACGTAAGTGTGGAACCGTATCAAATGCCTTCCTGAAGTCAAGGAATACGGCATCAATCTGCTCGCCAGTGTCAACGGCACTGTGAATTTCTTGGGCAAATAGGGCGAGCTGAGTTTCACATGATCTCTGTTTGCGGAATCCATGTTGGTTATGATGAAGGAGATTTGTATTATCTAAGAACGTCATAATACGAGAACACAAAACATGTTCCATTATTCTACAACAGATTGCTATTGTCACTGGAATGGTTCAAAATATAGACAGTAAGAAGAGTCAGTCTTCTTGTACTTAAGTCGGCATTGTGCCATTTCTAATTAATTCCGATGCAATTTCTGAGATTCATCGTCAATAAGAAGGTCCAAGGGATACAGTAAACCTGAAGTGAAGCATCGGACTCTATAACTAGTGTCCCAGAAATGGTTCAAAACATAGACAGTAGGAAGAGACAGTCTTCTTATACTTAAGTCAGCATTGTGCCTTATGTATTTAATTCCGATGCAATATCTGTGTTTCAGCGTCAAATAGAAGGTCCAACGTATAGAGTAAACCTGAAGTAAAGCATCGTAATCTATAACTAGTGTCACAGGAATGGTTCCAAACATAGACAGTACGAAGAGTCAGTCTTCTTGTACTTAAGTCGGCATTGTGGCTTTTGTATTTAATTCCGATGCAATTTCTGTGTTTCATCGTCAATAAGAATGTCAGAGGGATACAGTAAACCTGAAGTGAAGCATCGTAATCTATAACTAGTGACACAGGAATGGTTCAAAACATAGTCAGTAAGAAGAGTCAGTCTTCTTGTCCTTAATTCGGCATTGTGCCTTTTGTATTTAATTCCGATGCAATTTCTGTGTTTCATCGGCAATAAGGTCAGAGGGATATAGTAAACCTGAAGTGAAGCATCGGGATCTATAACTAGTGTCACACGAATGGTTCAAAGCAAAGTCAGTAAGAAGAGTCAGTCTTCTTGTCCTTAAGTCGGCATAGTGCCTTTTGTATTTAATTCCGATGCAATTTCTGTGTTTCATCGTCAATAAGAAGGTCCAAGGGATACAGTAAACCTGGAGTGTAGCATCGGAATCTATAACTAGTGTCACAGGAATGGTTCAAAACATAGACAGTAAGAAGAGTCAGTCTTCGTGTACTTAAGTCGGCATTTTGCCTTTTGTATATAATTCCAATGCAATTTCTGTGTTTCATCGTCAATAAGAAGGTCCAAGGGATACAGTAAACCTGAAGTGAAGCATCGGAATCTATAACTAGTGTCACAGGAATGGTTCAAAGCATAGTCAATAAGAAGAGTCAGTCTTCTTGTACTTAAGTCGGCATTGTGCCTTTTGTATTTAATTCCGATGCAATTCCTGTGTTTCATCGTCAATAAGAATGTCCAAGGGATACAGTAAACCTTAAGTGAAGCATCGGAATCTATAACTAGTGTCACAGGAATGGTTTAAATCATTGTCAATAAGAAGTGTCGGTCTTCATGTACTTAAGTCTGCATTGTGCCTTTTGTATTTAATTCCGATGCAATTTCTGTGTTTCATCGTCAATAAGAAGGTAAAAGGGATACGGTAAAGCTGAAGTGAACCATCGGAATCTATAACTAGTGTCACAGGAATGGTTCAAAACATAGTCAGTAAGAAGAGTCAGTCTTCTTGTTCTTAAGTCGTCATTTTGCCTTTCGTATTTAATTCCGATGCAATTTCTGTGTTTCACCGTCAATAAGAAGGTCAGAGGGATGCAGTAAACCTGAAGTGAAGCAACGGAATCTATAACTAGCGTCACAGGAATTGTTCAAACATATACAATAAAAAGAGTCAGTCTTCTTGTACTTAAGTCGGCATTGTGCCTTTTGTGTTTAATTCCGATGCAATTTCTGTGTTTCATCGTCAATAAGAGGGTCAGAGGGATACAGTAAACATGAAGTCAAGCATCGGAATCTATAACTAGTGTCACAGGAATGGTTCAACACATAGTCAGTAAGAAGAGTCAGTTTTCTGGTCCTTAAGTCGGCATTGTGCCTTTTGTATTTAATTCCGATGCAATTTCTGTGTTTCATCGTCAATAAGTAGGTCCAAGGGATACAGTAAACCTGGAGTGAAGCACCGGAATCTATAACTAGAGTCACAGTAATGTTTCAAAGCATAGACAATAAGAAGAGTCGGTCTTCTTGTACTTAAGTCGGCATTGTGCATTTTGTATTTAATTCCGATGCAATTTCAGTGTTTCATCGTCAACAAGAAGGTCCAACGGATAGAGTAAACCTGAAGTGAAGCATCGGAATCTATAACTATTGTCGCTGGAATGGTTCAAAATATAGACAGTAAGAAGAGTCAGTCTTCTTGTACTTAAAACGGCATTGTGCCATTTCTAATTAATTCCGATGCAATTTCTGAGATTCATCGTCAATAAGAAGGTCCAAGGGATACAGTAAACCTGAAGTGAAGCATCGGACTCTATAATTAGTGTCACAGAAATGGTTCAAACATAGACAGTAGGAAGAATCAGTCTTCTTATACTTAAGTTGGTATTGTGCCTATTGTATTTAATTCCGATGCAATTTCTGTGTTTCATCGTCAATAAGAAGGTGCAGGGTATACAGTAAACCTGAAGTAAAGCATCGGAATCTATAACTAGTGTCACAGGAATGGTTCCAAACATAGACAGTACGAAGAGTCAGTCTTCTTGTACGTAAGTCGGCATTGTGGCTTTTGTTTTTAATTCCGATGCAATTTATTTGTTTCATCGTCAATAAGAAGGTCAGAGGGGTACAGTAAACCTGAAGTGAAGCATCGGAATCTATAACTAGTGTCACAGGAATGGTTCAAAACATAGTCAGTAAGAAGAGTCAGTCTTCTTGTCCTTAAGTCGGCATTGTTCCTTTTGTATTTAATTCCGATGCAATTTCTGTGTTTCATCGGCAATAAGGTCAGAGGGATACAGTAAACCTGAAGTGAAGCATCGGGATCTATAACTAGTGTCACACTAATGGTTCAAAACAAAGTCAGTAAGAAGAGTCAGTCTTCTTGTCCTTAAATCGGCATTGTGCCTTTTGTATTTAATTCCGATGCAATTTCTGTGTTTCATCGTCATTAAGAAGGTCCAAGGGATACAGTAAACCTGGAGTGTAGCATCGGAATCTATAACTAGTGTCACAGGAATGGTTCAAAACATAGACAGTAAGAAAAGTCAGTTTCGTGTACTTAAGTTGGCATTTTGCCTTTTGTATTTAATTCCGATGCAATTTCTGTGTTTCATCGTCAATAAGAGGGTCAAAGGGATACAGTAAACCTGAAGTGAAGCATCGGAATCTATAACTAGTGTCACAGGAATGGTTCAAAACATAGTCAGTAAGAAGAGTCAGTCTTCTTGTACTTCAGTCGGCATTGTGCTTTTTGTATTTAATTCAGATGCAATTCCTGTGTCTCATCGTCAATAAGAGTGTCCAAGGGATACAGTAAACCTGAAGTGAAGCTTCGGAATCTATAACTAGTGTCACAGGAATGGTTCAAAACATAGACAGTAGGAAGAGTCAGTCTTCTTCTACGTAAGTCGGCATTTTGCCTTTTGTATTTAATTCCGATGCCATTTCTGTGTTTCATCGTCAATAAGAAGGTCCACGGGATACAGTAAACCTGAAGTGAAGTATCGGAATCTACAACTAGTGTCACAGGATTGGTTCAAAACATAGACAGTAAGAAGAGTCAGTGTTCTTGTACTTAAGTCAGCATTGTGCCTTTTCTATTTTATTCCGATGCAATTTCTGTGTTTCGTCGTCAATAAGAAGGTCAGAGGGATACAGTAAACCTGAAGTGAAGCATCGGAATCTATAACGAGTGTCACAGGAATGGTTCAAAACATAGTCAGTAAGAAGAGTCAGTCTTCTTGTACTTAAGTCGGCATTGAGCCTTTTGTATTTGATTCCGATGCAATATCTGCGTTTCATCGTCAATAAGAAGGTCAGAGGGATACAGTAAACGTGAAGTGAAGCATCGGAATCTATAACTAGTGTCACAGGAATGGTTCAAAACATAGTCAGTATGAAGAGTCAGTCTTCTTGTCCATAAGTCGGCATAGTGCCTTTTGTATTTAATTCCGATGCAATTTCTGTGTTTCATCGGCAATAAGGTCAGAGGGATACAGTAAACCTGAAGTGAAGCATCGGGATCTATAACTAGTGTCACAGATATGGTTCAAAACATAGACAGTAGGAAGAGTCAGTCTTCTTGTACTTAAGTCGGCATTGTGCCTTTTGTATTTAATTCCGATGCAATATCTGTGTTTCATCGTCAAATAGAAGGTCCAAGGTATACAAATAACCTGAAGTAAAGCATCGGAATCTATAACTAGTGTCACAGGAGTGGTTCCATACATAGACAGTACGTTGAGTCAGTCTTCTTGTACTTAAGTCGGCATTGTGGCATTTGTATTTAATTCCGATGCCATTTCTGTGTTTCATCGTCAATAGGAAGGTCAGAGGGATACAGTAAACCTGAAGTGAAGCATCGGAATATATAACAAGTGTCACAGGAATGGTTCAACACATAGTCAGTAAGAAGAGTCAGTCTTCTTGTCCTTAAGTCGGCATTTTGCCTTTTGTATTTAATTCCGATGCAAATTCTGTGTTTCATCAGCAATAAGGTCAGAGGGATATAGTAAACCTGAAGTGAAGCATCGGGATCTATAACTAGTGTCACACTGATGGTTCAAAACAAAGTCAGTAAGAAGAGGCAGTCTTCTTGTCCTTAAGTCGGCATTGTGGCTTTTGTATTTAATTCCGATGCAATTTCTGTGTTTCATCGTCAATAAGAAGGTCCAAGGGATTCAGTAAACCTAGAGTGTAGCATCGGAATCTATAACTGGTGTCACAGGAATGGTTCAAAACATAGACAGTAAGAAGAGTCAGTCTTCTTGTACTTAAGTCGTAATTGTGACTTTTGTATTTAATTCCGATGCAATTCCTGTGTTTCATCGTCAATAAAAATGTCCAAGGGATACAGTAAACCTGAAGTGAAGCTTCGGAATCTATAACTAGTGTCACAGGAATGGTTCAAATCATTGTCAATAAAAAGAGTCGGACTTCATGTACTTAAGTCGGCATTGTGCCTTTTGTATTTACTTCCAATGCTATTTCTGTGTTTCATCGTCAATAAGAAGGTACAAGGGATACGGTAAAGCTGAAGTGAAGCATCGGAATCTATAACTAGTGTCACAGGAATGGTTCAAAACATAGTCAGTAAGAAGAGTCAGTCTTCTTGTACTTAAGTCGGCATTTTGCCTTTCGTATTTAATTCCGATGCAATTTCTGTGTTTCACCGTCAATAAGAAGGTCAGAGGGATGCAGTAAACCTGAAGTGAAGCAACGGAATCTATAACTAGCGTCACAGGAATGGTTCAAACATATACAATAAGAAGAGTCAGTCTTCTTGTACTTAAGTCGGCATTGGGCCTTTTGTATTTAATTCCGATGCAATGTCTGTGTTTCATCGTCAATAAGAGGGTCAGAAGGATATAGTAAACATGAAGTCAAGCATGGGAATCTATAACTAGTGTCACAGGAATGGTTCAAAACATAGTCAGTAAGAAGAGTCGGTCTTCTTGTACTTAAGTCGGCATTGTGCCTTTTGTATTTAATTCCGATGCAATTTCAGTGTTTCATCGTCAAAAAGAAGGTCCAAGGGATACAGTAAACCTGAAGTGAAGCATCGGAATCTATAACTAGTGTCACTGGAATGGTTCAAAATATAGACAGTAAGAAGAGTCAGTCTTCTTGTACTTAAGTCGGCATTGAGCCATTTCTATTTAATTCCGATGCAATTTCTGAGATTCATCGTCAATAAGAAGGTCCAAGGGATACAGTAAACCTGAAGTGAAGCATCGGACTCTATAACTAGTGTCACAGAAATGGTTCAATGCATAGACAGTAGGAAGAGTCAGTCTTCTTATACTTAAGTTGGCATTGTGCATTTTGTATTTAATTCCGATGCAATTTCTGTGCTTCATCGACAATAAGAAGGTCCAAGGTATACAGTAAACCTGAAGTAAAGCATCGGAATCTATAACTAGTGTCACAGGAATGGTTCCAAACATAGACAGTACGAAGAGTCAGTCTTCTTGTACCTAAGTCGGCATTGTGGCTTTTTTATTTAATTCCGATGCAATTTCTTTGTTTCATCGTCAATAAGAAGGTCAGAGGGATACAGTAAACCTGAAGTGAAGCATCGGAATCTATAACTAGTGTCACAGGAATGGTTCAAACATTGTCAGTAAGAAGAGTCAGTCATCTTGTCCTTAAGTCGGCATTGTGCCTTTTGTATTTAATTCCGATGCAATTTCTGTGTTTCATCGGCAATAAGGTCAGAGGGATACAGTAAACCTGAAGTGAAGCATCGGGATCTATAACTAGTGTCACACTAATGGTTCAAAACAAAGTCAGTAAGAAGAGTCAGTCTTCTTGTCCTTAAGTCGGCATAGTGCCTTTTGTATTTAATTCCGATGCCATTTCTGTGTTTCATCGTCAATAAGAAGGTCCAAGGGATACACTAAACCTGGAGTGTAGCATGGGAATCTATAACTAGTGTCACAGGAATGGTCCATAACATAGACAGTAAGAAGAGTCAGTCTTCGTGTACTTAAGTCGGCATTTTGCCTTTTGTATTTTATTCCGATGCAATTTCTGTGTTTCATCGTCAATAAGAAGGTCATGGGGATACAGTTAACGTGAAGTGAAACATCGGAATCTATAACTAGTGTCACAGGAATGGTTCAAAACATAATCAGTAAGAAGAGTCTGTCTTCATGTACTTAAGTCGGCATTGTGCCTTTTGTATTTAATTCCGATGCAATTTGTATGTTTCATCATCAATACGAAGGTCCACGGGATACAGTAAACCTGAAGTGAAGCATCGGAATCTACAACTAGTGTCACAGGATTGGTTCAAAACATAGACAGTAAGAAGAGTCAGTCTTCGTGTACTTAAGTCGGCATTGTGCCTTTTGTATTTTATTCCGATGCAATTTCTGTGTTTCATCGTCAATAAGAAGGTCATGGGGATACAGTTAACCTGAAGTGAAAAATCGGAATCTATAACTAGTGTCACATAAATGGTTCCAAACATAGACAGTACGAAGAGTCAGTCTTCTTGTACCTAAGTCGGCATTGTGGCTTTTGTATTTATTTCCGATGCAATTTCTTTGTTTCATCGTCAATAAGAAGGTCAGAGGGATACAGTAAACCTGAAGTGAAGCATCGGAATCTATAACTAGTGTCACAGGAATGGTTCAAAACATTGTCAGTAAGAAGAGTCAGTCATCTTGTCCTTAAGTCGGCATTGTGCCTTTTGTATTTAATTCCGATGCAATTTCTGTGTTTCATCGGCAATAAGGTCAGAGGGATACAGTAAACCTGAAGTGAAGCATCGGAATCTATAACTAGTGTCACAGGAATGGTTCAAAACATAGTCAGTACGAATTGTCAGTCTTCTTGTACTTAAGTCTGTATTCTGCCTTTCGTATTTAATTCTGATGCAATTTCTGTGTTTCACCGGCAATAAGAAGGTCAGAGGGATACAGTAAACCTGAAGTGAAGCATCGGAATCAATAACTAGTGTCACAGAAATGGTTCAAACATAGACAGTAAGAAGAGTCAGTCTTCGTGTACTTAAGTCGGCATTGTGCATTTTGTATTTAATTCTGATGCAATTTCTGAGTTTCATCGTCAATAAGAAGGTCAGAGGGATACAGTAAACCTGAAATGAAGCATCGGAATCTATAACTAGTGTCACACGAATGGTTCAAAACATAGTCAGTAAGAAGAGTCGGTCTTCATGTACTTAAGTCGGCATTGAGCCTTTTGTATTTCATTCCGATGCAATATCTGTGTTTCATCGTCAATAAGAAGGTCAGAGGGATACAGTAAACCTGAAGTGAAGCATCGGAATCTATAACTAGTGTCACACGAGTGGTTCAAAACATAGTCAGTAAGAAGAGCCAGTCTTCTTGTCCTTAAGTCGGCATTGTGCCTTTTGTATTTAATTCCTATGCAATATCTGTGTTTCATCGGCAATAAGGTCAGAGGGATACAGTAAACCTGAAGTGAAGCATCGGGATCTATAACTAGTGTCACAGGTATGGTTCAAATCATAGACAGTAGGAAGAGTCAGTCTTCTTGTACTTAAGTCGGCATTGTGCCTTTTGTATTTAATTCCGATGCAATTTCTGTTTTTCATCGACTATAAGAAGGTCAGAGGGATCCAGTAAACCTGAAGTGAAGCATCGGAATCCAAAACTAGTGTCACAGGAATGGATCAAAACATAGACAGTAGGAAGAGTCAGTCTTCTACTACGTAAGTCGGCATTGTGCCTTTTGTATTTAATTCCGATGCAATTTCTGTGTTTCATCGTCAATAAGAAGGTCCAAGGTATACAGCAAACCTGAAGTGAAGCATCGGAAACTATAACTAGTGTCACAGGAATGGTTCAAAACATAGTCAGTAAGAAGAGTCAGTCTTCTTGTACATAAGTCGGCATTGTGCGTTTTCTATTTATTTCCGATGCAATTTCTTTGTTTCATCCTCAATAAGAAGGTCCAAGAAATACAGTAAACCTGGAGTGAAGCATCGGAATCTGTAACTAGTGTCAATGGAATGGTTCAAAACATTTACTGTAAGAAGAGTCAGTCTTCGTGTACTTAAGTCGGCATTTTGCCTTTTGTATTTAATTCCGATGCAATTTCTGTGTTTCATCGTCAATAAGAAGGTCCAAGGGAAACATTAAACCTGAAGTGAAGCATCGGAATCTATAACTGGTGTCACAGGAATGGTTCAAAACATAGTCAGTAAGAAGAGTCAGTCTTCTTGTACTTAAGTCGGCATTGTGCCTTTTGTATTTAATTCCGCTGCAATTCCTGTGTTTCATCGTCAATAAGAATGTCCAAGGGATGCTGTAAACCTGAAGTGAAGCTTCGGAATCTATAACTAGTGTCACAGGAATGGTTCGAATCATTGTCAATACGAAGAGTCGGTCTTCATGTACTTAAGTCGGCTTTGTGCCTTTTGTATTTAATTCCGATGCAATTTCTGTGTTTCATCGTCAATAAGAAGGTACCAGGGATACGGTAAAGCTGAAGTGAAGCATCGGAATCTATAACTAGTGTCACAGGAATGGCTCAAAACATAGACAGTAGGAAGAGTCAGTCTTCTTGTACTTAAGTCGGCAATGTGCTTTTTCTATTTTATTCCGATGCAATTTCTGTGTTTCATCGTCAATAAGAAGGACCAAGGTATACAGCAAACCTGAAGTGAAGCATCGGAATCTATAACTAGTGTCACAGGAATGGTCCAAAACATAGTCAGTAAGAAGAGTCAGTCTTCTTGTCCTTAAGTCGTCATTGTGCCTTTTGTATTTAATTCCGATTCTATTTCTGAGTTTCATCGTCAATAAGAAGGTCAGAGGGATACAGGAAACCTGAAGTGAAGCATTGGAATCTATAACTAGTGTCACAGGAATGGTTCAAAACATAGACAGTAAGAAGAGTCAGTCCTCGTGTACTTAAGTCGGCATTGTGCCTTTTGTATTTAATTCCGATGCAATTCCTGTGTTTCATCGTCAATAAGAATGTCCAAGGGATACAGTAAACCTGAAGAGAAGCATTGGAATCCATAACTAGTGTCACAGGAAAGGTCCAAAACATAGTCAGTAAGAAGAGTCAGTCTTCTTGTCCTTATGTCGGCATTGTGCCTTTTGTATTTAATTCCGATGCAATTTCTGTGCTTCATCGTCAACAGGAAGCTACAAGGGATACAGTAAAGCTGAAGTGAAGCATCGGAATCTATAACTAGTGTCACAGGAATGGTTCAAAGCATAGACAGTAAGAAGAGTCAGTCTTTTTGTACTTAAGTCGGCAATGTGCCTTTTCTATTTTCTTCCGACGCAATTTCTGTGTTTCATCGTCAATAAGAAGGTCAGAGGGATACAGTAAACCTGAAGTGAAGCATCGGAATATATAAGTAGGGTCACAGGAATGGTTCAAAACATAGTCAGTACGAAGTGTCAGTCTTCTTGTACTTAAGTCTGCATTCTGCCTTTCGTATTTGATTCTGATGCAATTTCTGTGTTTCACCGTCAATAAGAAGGTCAGAGGGATACAGTAAACCTGAAGTGAAGCATCGGAATTCAAAACTAATGTCACAGGAATGGTTCAAAACATAGACAGTGTGAAGAGTCAGTCTTCTTCTACATAAGTCGGCATTGTGCCTTTTGTATTTAATTCCGATGCAATTTCTGTGTTTCATCGTCAATAAGAAGGTCCAAGGTATACAGCAAACCTGAAGTGAAGCATCGGAAACTATAACTAGTGTCACAGGAATGGTTCAAAACATAGTCAGTAAGAAGAGTCAGTCTTCTGGTCCTTAAGTCGGCACTGTGCCTTTTGTATTTAATTCCGATGCAATTTCTGTGTTTCATCGGCAATAAGGTCAGAGGGATACAGGAAACCTGAAGTGAAGCATCGGGATCTATAACTAGTGTCACAGGTATGGTTCAAAACATAGACAGTAGAAAGAGTCAGTTTTCTTGTACTTAAGTCGGCATTGTGCCTTTTGTATTTAATTCCGATGCAATTTCTGTGTTTCATCGTCAATAAGAGGGTCAGAGGGATACAGTAAACCTGAAGTGAAGCATCGGAATCCAAAACTAATGTCACAGCAATGGTTCAAAACATAGACAGTATAAAGAGTCAGTCTTCTTCTACGTAAGTCGGCAGTGTGCCATTTGTATTTAATTCCGATGCAATTTCTGTGTTTCATCGTCAATAAGAAGGTCCAAGGTATACAGCAAACCTGAAGTGAAGTATCAGAAACTATAACTAGTGTCACAGGAATGGTTCAAACCGTAGTCAGTAAGTAGAGTCAGTCTTCCTGTACTTAAGTCGGTAATGAAGGTTTTCTATTTCATTCCGATGCAATTTCTGTGTTTCATCGTCAATAAGAAGGTCCAAGGGATAGAGTAAACCTGGAGTGAAGCATCGGAATCTGTAACTAGTGTCAATGGAATGGTTCAAAATATAGACGGTAAGAAGAGTCAGTCTTCTTGTACTTAAGTCGGCATAGTGCCTTTTGTATTTAATTCCGACGCTATTTCTGAGTTTCATCGTCAATTAGAAGGTCAGAGGGATACAGTAAACCTGAAGTGAAGCATCGGAATCTATAAATAGTGTCACAGGAATGGTTCAAAACATAGTCAGTAAGAAGAGTCAGTCTTCTTGTCCTTAAGTCGGCATTGTGGCTTTTGTATTTAATTCCGATGCAATTTCTGTGTTTCATCGTCAATAAGAAGGTCCAAGGGATATAGTTAAAAAGGAGTGAAGCATCGGAATCTATAACTAGTGTCACAGGAATGGATCAAAACATAGACAGTAAGAAGAGTCAGTCTTCTTGTACTTAAGTCAGTATTGTGCCTTTTGTATTTAATTCCGATGCAATTTCTGTGTTTCATCGTCAATAAGAATGTCGAAGGGATACAGTAAACCTGAAGTGAAGCATCGGAATCTATAACTAGTATCACTGGAGTGGTTCAAATCATTGTCAATAAGAAGAGTCGGTCTTCATGTACTTAAGTCGGCATTGTGCCTTTTGTATTTAATTTTGATGCAATTTCTGTGTTTCATCGTCAATAAGAAGGTACAAGGGATTCAGTAATCCTGAAGTGAAGCGTCGGAATCTATAACTACTGTCACAGGAATGGTTCAAAACATAGACAGTTGGAAGAGTCAGTGTTCTTGTACTTAAGTCGGCATTGTGCCTTTTGTATTTAATTCCGATGCAATTTCTGTGTTTCATCGTCAATAAGAAGGTCCAAGGGATACTGAAAAACCTGAAGTGAACTATCGGAATCTACAACTAGTGTCACAGGATTGGTTCAAAACATAGACAGTAAGAAGAGTCAGTTTTCTTGTACTTAAGTCGGCATTGTGCCTTTTCTATTTAATTCCGATGCAATTTCTGTGTTTCATCGTCAATAAGAAGGTCCAAGGTATACAGAAAACCTGAAGTGAAGCATCGGAAACTGTAACTAGGGTCACAGGAATGGTTCAAAACATAGTCAGTAAGAAGAGTCAGTCTTCTTGTACTTTAGTCGCCATTGTGACTTTTCTATTTAATTCCGATGCAATTTCTGTGTTTCATCGGCAATAAGGTCAGAGGGATACAGGAAACCTGAAGTGAAGCATCGGGATCTATAACTAGTGTCACAGGTATGGTTCAAAACATAGACAGTAGAAAGAGTCAGTTTTCTTGTACTTAAGTCGGCATTGTGCCTTTTGTATTTAATTCCGATGCAATTTCTGTGTTTCATCGTCAATAAGAGGGTCAGAGGGATACAGTAAACCTGAAGTGAAGCATCGGAATCCAAAACTAATGTCACAGCAATGGTTCAAAACATAGACAGTATAAAGAGTCAGTCTTCTTCTACGTAAGTCGGCAGTGTGCCATTTGTATTTAATTCCGATGCAATTTCTGTGTTTCATCGTCAATAAGAAGGTCCAAGGTATACAGCAAACCTGAAGTGAAGTATCAGAAACTATAACTAGTGTCACAGGAATGGTTCAAACCGTAGTCAGTAAGTAGAGTCAGTCTTCCTGTACTTAAGTCGGTATTGAAGGTTTTCTATTTCATTCCGATGCAATTTCTGTGTTTCATCGTCAATAAGAAGGTCCAAGGGATAGAGTAAACCTGGAGTGAAGCATCGGAATCTGTAACTAGTGTCAATGGAATGGTTCAAAATATAGACGGTAAGAAGAGTCAGTCTTCTTGTACTTAAGTCGGCATAGTGCCTTTTGTATTTAATTCCGACGCTATTTCTGAGTTTCATCGTCAATAAGAAGGTCAGAGGGATACAGTAAACCTGAAGTGAAGCATCGGAATCTATAAATAGTGTCACAGGAATGGTTCAAAACATAGTCAGTAAGAAGAGTCAGTCTTCTTGTCCTTAAGTCGGCATTGTGGCTTTTGTATTTAATTCCGATGCAATTTCTGTGTTTCATCGTCAATAAGAAGGTCCAAGGGATATAGTAAAAATGGAGTGAAACATCGGAATCTATAACTAGTGTCACAGGAATGGATCAAAACATAGACAGTAAGAAGAGTCAGTCTTCTTGTACTTAAGTCAGTATTGTGCCTTTTGTATTTAATTCCGATGCAATTTCTGTGTTTCATCGTCAATAAGAATGTCGAAGGGATACAGTCAACCTGAAGTGAAGCATCGGAATCTATAACTAGTATCACTGGAATGGTTCAAATCATTGACAATAAGAAGAGTCGGTCTTCATGTACTTAAGTCGGCATTGTGCCTTTTGTATTTAATTTTGATGCAATTTCTGTGTTTCATCGTCAATAAGAAGGTACAAGGGATTCAGTAATCCTGAAGTGAAGCGTCGGAATCTATAACTACTGTCACAGGAATGGTTCAAAACATAGACAGTTGGAAGAGTCAGTGTTCTTGTACTTATGTCGGCATTGTGCCTTTTGTATTTAATTCCGATGCAATTTCTGTGTTTCATCGTCAATAAGAAGGTCCAAGGGATACTGAAAAACCTGAAGTGAACTATCGGAATCTACAACTAGTGTCACAGGATTGGTTCAAAACATAGACAGTAAGAAGAGTCAGTTTTCTTGTACTTAAGTCGGCATTGTGCCTTTTCTATTTAATTCCGATGCAATTTCTGTGTTTCATCGTCAATAAGAAGGTCCAAGGTATACAGAAAACCTGAAGTGAAGCATCGGAAACTGTAACTAGGGTCACAGGAATGGTTCAAAACATAGTCAGTAAGAAGAGTCAGTCTTCTTGTACTTTAGTCGCCATTGTGACTTTTCTATTTAATTCTGATGCAATTTCTGTGTTTCATCGTCAATAAGAAGGTCCAAGGGATACAGTAAACCTGAAGTGAAGCATCGGAATCTACAACTTGTGTCACAGGATTGGTTCAAAACATAGACAGTAAGAAGAGTCAGTCTTCTTGTACTTAAGTCGGCATTGTGCCTTTTGTATTTCATTCCGATGCAATTTCTGTGTTTCATCGTTAATAAGACGGTCAGAGGGATACAGTACACCTGAAGTGAAGCATCGGAATCTATAACTAGAGTCACAGTAATGGTTCAAAACATAGACAGTAAGAAGAGTCAGTCCTCTTGTACTTAAGTCGGCATTGTGGCTTTTGTATTTAATTCCGATGCAATTTCTGTGTTTCATCGTCAACAAGAAGGTCAGAGGGATACAGTAAACCTGAAGTGAAGCACCGGAATCTATATCTAGTGTCACAGGAATGGTTCAAAACATAGACAGTAGGAAGAGTCAGTCTTCTTGTACTTAAGTCGGCAGTGTGCTTTTTGTATTTAATTCCGATGCAATATCTGTGTTTCATCGTCAATAAGAAGGTCAGAGGGATACAGTAAACCTGAAGTGAAGCATCGGAATCTATAACTAGTGTCACACGAATGGTTCAAAACATAGTCAGTAAGAAGAGTCAGTCTTCTTGTCCTTAAGTCGGCATTGTGCCTTTTGTATTTAATTCCGTTGCAATTTCTGTGGTTCATCGGCAATAAGGTCATAGGGATACAGTAAACCTGAAGTGAAGCATCGGAATCTATAAATAGTGTCACAGGAATGGTTCAAAACATAGTCAGTAAGAAGAGTCAGTCTTCTTGTCCTTAAGTCGGCATTGTGGCTTTTGTATTTAATTCCGATGCAATTTCTGTGTTTCATCGTCAATAAGAAGGTCCAAGGGATATAGTAAAAAAGGAGTGAAGCATCGGAATCTATAACTAGTGTCACAGGAATGGATCAAAACATAGACAGTAAGAAGAGTCAGTCTTCTTGTACTTAAGTCAGTATTGTGCCTTTTGTATTTAATTCCGATGCAATTTCTGTGTTTCATCGTCAATAAGAATGTCGAAGGGATACAGTAAACCTGAAGTGAAGCATCGGAATCTATAACTAGTATCACTGGAATGGTTCAAATCATTGTCAATAAGAAGAGTCGGTCTTCATGTACTTAAGTCGGCATTGTGGCTTTTGTATTTAATTCCGATGCAATTTCTGTGTTTCATCGCCAATAAGAAGGTCAGAGGGATACAGTAAACCTGAAGTGAAGCATCGGAATCTATAACTAGTGTCACAGGAATGGTTCAAAACATAGTCAGCAAGAAGAGTCAGTCTTCTTGTACTTAAGTCGGCAATGTGCCTTTTGAATTTAATTCCGATGCAATTTCTGTGTTTCATCGGCAATAAGGTCAGAGGGATACAGTAAACCTGAAGTGTAGCATCGGGATCTATAACTAGTGTCACACTAATGGTTCAAAACAAAGTCAGTAAGAAGAGTCAGTCTTCTTGTCCTTAAGTCGGCATTGTGCCTTTTGTATTTAATTCCGATGCAATTTCTGTGTTTCATCGTCATTAAGAAGGTCCAAGGGATACAGTAAACCTGGAGTGTAGCATCGGAATCTATAACTAGTGTCACAGGAATGGTTCAAAACATAGACAGTAAGAAAAGTCAGTTTCGTGTACTTAAGTTGGCATTTTGCCTTTTGTATTTAATTCCGATGCAATTTCTGTGTTTCATCGTCAATAACAAGGTCAAAGGGATACAGTAAACCTGAAGTGAAGCATCGGAATCTATAACTAGTGTCACAGGAATGGTTCAAAACATAGTCAGTAAGAAGAGTCAGTCTTCTTGTACTTCAGTCGGCATTGTGCTTTTTGTATTTAATTCAGATGCAATTCCTGTGTCTCATCGTCAATAAGAGTGTCCAAGGGATACAGTAAACCTGAAGTGAAGCTTCGGAATCTATAACTAGTGTCACAGGAATGGTTCAAAACATAGACAGTAGGAAGAGTCAGTCTTCTTCTACGTAAGTCGGCATTTTGCCATTTGTATTTAATTCCGATGCCATTTCTGTGTTTCATCGTCAATAAGAAGGTCCACGGGATACAGTAAACCTGAAGTGAAGCATCGGAATCTACAACTAGTGTCACAGGATTGGTTCAAAACATAGACAGTAAGAAGAGTCAGTGTTCTTGTACTTAAGTCAGCATTGTGCCTTTTCTATTTTATTCCGATGCAATTTCTGTGTTTCGTCGTCAATAAGAAGATCAGAGGGATACAGTAAACCTGAAGTGAAGCATCGGAATCTATAACGAGTGTCACAGGAATGGTTCAAAACATAGTCAGTACGAAGTGTCAGTCTTCTTGTACTTAAGTCTGCATTCTGCCTTTCGTATTTAATTCTGATGCAATTTCTGTGTTTCACCGTCAATAAGAAGGTCAGAGGGATACAGTAAACCTGAAGTGAAGCATCGGAATCAATAACTAGTGTCACAGTAATGGTTCAAAGATAGACAGTAAAAAGAGTCAGTCTTCTTGTACTTAAGTCGGCATTGTGCATTTTGTATTTAATTCCGTTGCCATTTCTGAGTTTCATCCTCAATAAGAAGGTCAGAGGGATACAGTAAACCTGAAGTGAAGCATCGGAATCTATAACTAGTGTCACACGAATGGTTCAAAACATAGTCAGTAAGAAGAGTCAGTCTTCTTGTACTTAAGTCGGCATTGAGCCTTTTGTATTTGATTCCGATGCAATATCTGCGTTTCATCGTCAATAAGAAGGTCAGAGGGATACAGTAAACGTGAAGTGAAGCATCGGAATCTATAACTAGTGTCACAGGAATGGTTCAAAACATAGTCAGTATGAAGAGTCAGTCTTCTTGTCCATAAGTCGGCATAGTGCCTTTTGTATTTAATTCCGATGCAATTTCTGTGTTTCATCGGCAATAAGGTCCAAGGGATACAGTAAACCTGAAGTGAAGCATCGGGATCTATAACTAGTGTCACAGACATGGTTCAAAACATAGACAGTAGGAAGAGTCAGTCTTCTTGTACTTAAGTCGGCATTGTGCCTTTTGTATTTAATTCCGATGCAATATCTGTGTTTCATCGTCAAATAGAAGGTCCAAGGTATACAAATAACCTGAAGTAAAGCATCGGAATCTATAACTAGTGTCACAGGAGTGGTTCCATACATAGACAGTACGTGGAGTCAGTCTTCTTGTACTTAAGTCGGCATTGTGGCATTTGTATTTAATTCCGATGCCATTTCTGTGTTTCATCGTCAATAGGAAGGTCAGAGGGATACAGTAAACCTGAAGTGAAGCATCGGAATAAATAACAAGTGTCACAGGAATGGTTCAACACATAGTCAGTAAGAAGAGTCAGTCTTCTTGTCCTTAAGTCGGCATTTTGCCTTTTGTATTTAATTCCGATGCAATTTCTGTGTTTCATCAGCAATAAGGTCAGAGGGATATAGTAAACCTGAAGTGAAGCATCGGGATCTATAACTAGTGTCACACTGATGGTTCAAAACAAAGTCAGTAAGAAGAGGCAGTCTTCTTGTCCTTAAGTCGGCACTGTGCCTTTTGTATTTAATTCCGATGCAATTTCTGTGTTTCATCGTCAATAAGAAGGTCCAAGGGATTCAGTAAACCTGGAGTGTAGCATCGGAATCTATAACTGGTGTCACAGGAATGGTTCAAAACATAGACAGTAAGTAGAGTCAGTCTTCGTGTACTTAAGTCGGCATTTTGCCTTTTGTATTTAATTCCGATGCAATTTCTGTGTTTCATCGTCAATAAGAAGGTCCAAGGGATACAGTAAAACTGAAGTGAAGCATCGGAATCTATAACTAGTGTCACAGGAATGGTTCAAAACATAGTCAGTAAGAAGAGTCAGTCTTCTTGTACTTAAGTCGTAATTGTGACTTTTGTATTTAATTCCGATGCAATTCCTGTGTTTCATCGTCAATAAAAATGTCCAAGGGATACAGTAAACCTGAAGTGAAGCTTCGGAATCTATAACTAGTGTCACAGGAATGGTTCAAATCATTGTCAATAAAAAGAGTCGGACTTCATGTACTTAAGTCGGCATTGTGCCTTTTGTATTTACTTCCGATGCTATTTCTGTGTTTCATCGTCAATAAGAAGGTACAAGGGATACGGTAAAGCTGAAGTGAAGCATCGGAATCTATAACTAGTGTCACAGGAATGGTTCAAAACATAGTCAGTAAGAAGAGTCAGTCTTCTTGTACTTAAGTCGGCATTTTGCCTTTCGTATTTAATTCCGATGCAATTTCTGTGTTTCACCGTCAATAAGAAGGTCAGAGGGATGCAGTAAACCTGAAGTGAAGCAACGGAATCTATAACTAGCGTCACAGGAATGGTTCAAACATATACAATAAGAAGAGTCAGTCTTCTTGTACTTAAGTCGGCATTGTGCCTTTTGTATTTAATTCCGATGCAATTTCTGTGATTCATCGTCAATAAGAGGGTCAGAAGGATATAGTAAACATGAAGTCAAGCATGGGAAACTATAACTAGTGTCACAGGAATGGTTCAAAAAATAGTCAGTAAGAAGAGTCGGTCTTCTTGTACTTAAGTCGGCATTGTGCCTTTTGTATTTAATTCCGATGCAATTTCAGTGTTTCATCGTCAAAAAGAAGGTCCAAGGGATACAGTAAACCTGAAGTGAAGCATCGGAATCTATAACTAGTGTCACTGGAATGGTTCAAAATATAGACAGTAAGAAGAGTCAGTCTTCTTGTACTTAAGTCGGCATTGAGCCATTTCTATTTAATTCCGATGCAATTTCTGAGATTCATCGTCAATAAGAAGGTCCAAGGGATACAGTAAACCTGAAGTGAAGCATCGGACTCTATAACTAGTGTCACAGAAATGGTTCAATGCATAGACAGTAGGAAGAGTCAGTCTTCTTATACTTAAGTTGGCATTGTGCATTTTGTATTTAATTCCGATGCAATTTCTGTGTTTCATCGACAATAAGAAGGTCCAAGGTATACAGTAAACCTGAAGTAAAGCATCGGAATCTATAACTAGTGTCACAGGAATGGTTCCAAACATAGACAGTACGAAGAGTCAGTCTTCTTGTACCTAAGTCGGCATTGTGGCTTTTTTATTTAATTCCGATGCAATTTCTTTGTTTCATCGTCAATAAGAAGGTCAGATGGATACAGTAAACCTGAAGTGAAGCATCGGAATCTATAACTAGTGTCACAGGAATGGTTCAAACATTGTCAGTAAGAAGAGTCAGTCATCTTGTCCTTAAGTCGGCATTGTGCCTTTTGTATTTAATTCCGATGCAATTTCTGTGTTTCATCGGCAATAAGGTCAGAGGGATACAGTAAACCTGAAGTGAAGCATCGGGATCTATAACTAGTGTCACACTAATGGTTCAAAACAAAGTCAGTAAGAAGAGTCAGTCTTCTTGTCCTTAAGTCGGCATAGTGCCTTTTGTATTTAATTCCGATGCAATTTCTGTGTTTCATCGTCAATAAGAAGGTCCAAGGGATACACTAAACCTGGAGTGTAGCATCGGAATCTATAACTAGTGTCACAGGAATGGTTCATAACATAGACAGTAAGAAGAGTCAGTCTTCGTGCACTTAAGTCGGCATTTTGCCTTTTGTATTTTATTCCGATGCAATTTCTGTGTTTCATCGTCAATAAGAAGGTCATGGGGATACAGTTAACGTGAAGTGAAACATCGGAATCTATAACTAGTGTCACAGGAATGGTTCAAAACATAATCAGTAAGAAGAGTCTGTCTTCATGTACTTAAGTCGGCATTGTGCCTTTTGTATTTAATTCCGATGCAATTTGTATGTTTCATCATCAATACGAAGGTCCACGGGATACAGTAAACCTGAAGTGAAGCATCGGAATCTACAACTAGTGTCACAGGATTGGTTCAAAACATAGACAGTAAGAAGAGTCAGTCTTCGTGTACTTAAGTCGGCATTGTGCCTTTTGTATTTTATTCCGATGCAATTTCTGTGTTTCATCGTCAATAAGAAGGTCATGGGGATACAGTTAACCTGAAGTGAAACATCGGAATCTATAACTAGTGTCACATAAATGGTTCCAAACATAGACAGTACGAAGAGTCAGTCTTCTTGTACCTAAGTCGGCATTGTGGCTTTTGTATTTAATTCCGATGCAATTTCTTTGTTTCATCGTCAATAAGAAGGTCAGAGGGATACAGTAAACCTGAAGTGAAGCATCGGAATCTATAACTAGTGTCACAGGAATGGTTCAAAACATTGTCAGTAAGAAGAGTCAGTCATCTTGTCCTTAAGTCGGCATTGTGCCTTTTGTATTTAATTCCGATGCAATTTCTGTGTTTCATCGGCAATAAGGTCAGAGGGATACAGTAAACCTGAAGTGAAGCATCGGAATCTATAACTAGTGTCACAGGAATGGTTCAAAACATAGTCAGTACGAATTGTCAGTCTTCTTGTACTTAAGTCTGTATTCTGCCTTTCGTATTTAATTCTGATGCAATTTCTGTGTTTCACCGGCAATAAGAAGGTCAGAGGGATACAGTAAACCTGAAGTGAAGCATCGGAATCAATAACTAGTGTCACAGAAATGGTTCAAACATAGACAGTAAGAAGAGTCAGTCTTCGTGTACTTAAGTCGGCATTGTGCATTTTGTATTTAATTCTGATGCAATTTCTGAGTTTCATCGTCAATAAGAAGGTCAGAGGGATACAGTAAACCTGAAATGAAGCATCGGAATCTATAACTAGTGTCACACGAATGGTTCAAAACATAGTCAGTAAGAAGAGTCGGTCTTCATGTACTTAAGTCGGCATTGAGCCTTTTGTATTTCATTCCGATGCAATATCTGTGTTTCATCGTCAATAAGAAGGTCAGAGGGATACAGTAAACCTGAAGTGAAGCATCGGAATCTATAACTAGTGTCACACGAGTGGTTCAAAACATAGTCAGTAAGAAGAGCCAGTCTTCTTGTCCTTAAGTCGGCATTGTGCCTTTTGTATTTAATTCCTATGCAATATCTGTGTTTCATCGGCAATAAGGTCAGCGGGATACAGTAAACCTGAAGTGAAGCATCGGGATCTATAACTAGTGTCACAGGTATGGTTCAAATCATAGACAGTAGGAAGAGTCAGTCTTCTTGTACTTAAGTCGGCATTGTGCCTTTTGTATTTAATTCCGATGCAATTTCTGTTTTTCATCGACTATAAGAAGGTCAGAGGGATCCAGTAAACCTGAAGTGAAGCATCGGAATCCAAAACTAGTGTCACAGGAATGGATCAAAACATAGACAGTAGGAAGAGTCAGTCTTCTACTACGTAAGTCGGCATTGTGCCTTTTGTATTTAATTCCGATGCAATTTCTGTGTTTCATCGTCAATAAGAAGGTCCAAGGTATACAGCAAACCTGAAGTGAAGCATCGGAAACTATAACTAGTGTCACAGGAATGGTTCAAAACATAGTCAGTAAGAAGAGTCAGTCTTCTTGTACATAAGTCGGCATTGTGCGTTTTCTATTTATTTCCGATGCAATTTCTGTGTTTCATCCTCAATAAGAAGGTCCAAGGAATACAGTAAACCTGGAGTGAAGCATCGGAATCTGTAACTAGTGTCAATGGAATGGTTCAAAACATAGACAGTAAGAAGAGTCAGTCTTCGTGTACTTAAGTCGGCATTTTGCCTTTTGTATTTAATTCCGATGCAATTTCTGTGTTTCATCGTCAATAAGAAGGTCCAAGGGAAACATTAAACCTGAAGTGAAGCATCGGAATCTATAACTGGTGTCACAGGAATGGTTCAAAACATAGTCAGTAAGAAGAGTCAGTCTTCTTGTACTTAAGTCGGCATTGTGCCTTTTGTATTTAATTCCGCTGCAATTCCTGTGTTTCATCGTCAATAAGAATGTCCAAGGGATGCTGTAAACCTGAAGTGAAGCTTCGGAATCTATAACTAGTGTCACAGGAATGGTTCAAATCATTGTCAATACGAAGAGTCGGTCTTCATGTACTTAAGTCGGCTTTGTGCCTTTTGTATTTAATTCCGATTCAATTTCTGTGTTTCATCGTCAATAAGAAGGTACCAGGGATACGGTAAAGCTGAAGTGAAGCATCGGAATCTATAACTAGTGTCACAGGAATGGTTCAAAACATAGACAGTAGGAAGAGTCAGTCTTCTTGTACTTAAGTCGGCAATGTGCTTTTTCTATTTTATTCCGATGCAATTTCTGTGTTTCATCGTCAATAAGAAGGTCCAAGGTATACAGCAAACCTGAAGTGAAGCATCGGAATCTATAACTAGTGTCACAGGAATGGTCCAAAACATAGTCAGTAAGAAGAGTCAGTCTTCTTGTCCTTAAGTCGTCATTGTGCCTTTTGTATTAAATTCCGATTCTAATTCTGAGTTTCATCGTCAATAAGAAGGTCAGAGGGATACAGGAAACCTGAAGTGAAGCATTGGAATCTATAACTAGTGTCACAGGAATGGTTCAAAACATAGACAGTAAGAAGAGTCAGTCCTCGTGTACTTAAGTCGGCATTGTGCCTTTTGTATTTAATTCCGATGCAATTCCTGTGTTTCATCGTCAATAAGAATGTCCAAGGGATACAGTAAACCTGAAGTGAAGCATCGGAATCCATAACTAGTGTCACAGGAAAGGTCCAAAACATAGTCAGTAAGAAGAGTCAGTCTTCTTGTCCTTATGTCGGCATTGTGCCTTTTGTATTTAATTCCGATGCAATTTCTGTGCTTCATCGTCAACAGGAAGCTACAAGGGATACAGTAAAGCTGAAGTGAAGCATCGGAATCTATAACTAGTGTCACAGGAATGGTTCAAAGCATAGACAGTAAGAAGAGTCAGTCTTCTTGTACTTAAGTCGGCAATGTGCCTTTTCTATTTTCTTCCGATGCAATTTCTGTGTTTCATCGTCAATAAGAAGGTCAGAGGGATACAGTAAACCTGAAGTGAAGCATCGGAATATATAAGTAGGGTCACAGGAATGGTTCAAAACATAGTCAGTACGAAGTGTCAGTCTTCTTGTACTTAAGTCTGCATTCTGCCTTTCGTATTTGATTCTGATGCAATTTCTGTGTTTCACCGTCAATAAGAAGGTCAGAGGGATACAGTAAACCTGAAGTGAAGCATCGGAATCCAAATCTAATGTCACAGGAATGGTTCAAAACATAGACAGTGTGAAGAGTCAGTCTTCTTCTACATAAGTCGGCATTGTGCCTTTTGTATTTAATTCCGATGCAATTTCTGTGTTTCATCGTCAATAAGAAGGTCCAAGGTATACAGCAAACCTGAAGTGAAGCATCGGAAACTATAACTAGTGTCACAGGAATGGTTCAAAACATAGTCAGTAAGAAGAGTCAGTCTTCTGGTCCTTAAGTCGGCATTGTGCCTTTTGTATTTAATTCCGATGCAATTTCTGTGTTTCATCGGCAATAAGGTCAGAGGGATACAGGAAACCTGAAGTGAAGCATCGGGATCTATAACTAGTGTCACAGGTATGGTTCAAAACATAGACAGTAGAAAGAGTCAGTTTTCTTGCACTTAAGTCGGCATTGTGCCTTTTGTATTTAATTCCGATGCAATTTCTGTGTTTCATCGTCAATAAGAGGGTCAGAGGGATACAGTAAACCTGAAGTGAAGCATCGGAATCCAAAACTAATGTCACAGCAATGGTTCAAAACATAGACAGTATAAAGAGTCAGTCTTCTTCTACGTAAGTCGGCAGTGTGCCATTTGTATTTAATTCCGATGCAATTTCTGTGTTTCATCGTCAATAAGAAGGTCCAAGGTATACAGCAAACCTGAAGTGAAGTATCAGAAACTATAACTAGTGTCACAGGAATGGTTCAAACCGTAGTCAGTAAGTAGAGTCAGTCTTCCTGTACTTAAGTCGGTATTGAAGGTTTTCTATTTCATTCCGATGCAATTTCTGTGTTTCATCGTCAATAAGAAGGTCCAAGGGATAGAGTAAACCTGGAGTGAAGCATCGGAATCTGTAACTAGTGTCAATGGAATGGTTCAAAATATAGACGGTAAGAAGAGTCAGTCTTCTTGTACTTAAGTCGGCATAGTGCCTTTTGTATTTAATTCCGACGCTATTTCTGAGTTTCATCGTCAATAAGAAGGTCAGCGGGATACAGTAAACCTGAAGTGAAGCATCGGAAACTATAAATAGTGTCACAGGAATGGTTCAAAACATAGTCAGTAAGAAGAGTCAGTCTTCTTGTCCTTAAGTCGGCATTGTGGCTTTTGTATTTAATTCCGATGCAATTTCTGTGTTTCATCGTCAATAAGAAGGTCCAAGGGATATAGTAAAAAAGGAGTGAAGCATCGGAATCTATAACTAGTGTCACAGGAATGGATCAAAACATAGACAGTAAGAAGAGTCAGTCTTCTTGTACTTAAGTCAGTATTGTGCCTTTTGTATTTAATTCCAATGCAATTTCTGTATTTCATCGTCAATAAGAATGTCGAAGGGATACAGTAAACCTGAAGTGAAGCATCGGAATCTATAACTAGTATCACTGGAATGGTTCAAATCATTGTCAATAAGAAGAGTCGGTCTTCATGTACTTAAGTCGGCATTGTGCCTTTTGTATTTAATTTTGATGCAATTTCTGTGTTTCATCGTCAATAAGAAGGTACAAGGGATTCAGTAATCCTGAAGTGAAGCGTCGGAATCTATAACTACTGTCACAGGAATGGTTCAAAACATAGACAGTTGGAAGAGTCAGTGTTCTTGTACTTAAGTCGGCATTGTGCCTTTTGTATTTAATTCCGATGCAATTTCTGTGTTTCATCGTCAATAAGAAGGTCCAAGGGATACTGAAAAACCTGAAGTGAACTATCGGAATCTACAACTAGTGTCACAGGATTGGTTCAAAACATAGACAGTAAGAAGAGTCAGTTTTCTTGTACTTAAGTCGGCATTGTGCCTTTTCTATTTAATTCCGATGCAATTTCTGTGTTTCATCGTCAATAAGAAGGTCCAAGGTATACAGAAAACCTGAAGTGAAGCATCGGAAACTGTAACTAGGGTCACAGGAATGGTTCAAAACATAGTCAGTAAGAAGAGTCAGTCTTCTTGTACTTTAGTCGCCATTGTGACTTTTCTATTTAATTCCGATGCAATTTCTGTGTTTCATCGGCAATAAGGTCAGAGGGATACAGGAAACCTGAAGTGAAGCATCGGGATCTATAACTAGTGTCACAGGTATGGTTCAAAACATAGACAGTAGAAAGAGTCAGTTTTCTTGTACTTAAGTCGGCATTGTGCCTTTTGTATTTAATTCCGATGCAATTTCTGTGTTTCATCGTCAATAAGAGGGTCAGAGGGATACAGTAAACCTGAAGTGAAGCATCGGAATCCAAAACTAATGTCACAGCAATGGTTCAAAACATAGACAGTATAAAGAGTCAGTCTTCTTCTACGTAAGTCGGCAGTGTGCCATTTGTATTTAATTCCGATGCAATTTCTGTGTTTCATCGTCAATAAGAAGGTCCAAGGTATACAGCAAACCTGAAGTGAAGTATCAGAAACTATAACTAGTGTCACAGGAATGGTTCAAACCGTAGTCAGTAAGTAGAGTCAGTCTTCCTGTACTTAAGTCGGTATTGAAGGTTTTCTATTTCATTCCGATGCAATTTCTGTGTTTCATCGTCAATAAGAAGGTCCAAGGGATAGAGTAAACCTGGAGTGAAGCATCGGAATCTGTAACTAGTGTCAATGGAATGGTTCAAAATATAGACGGTAAGAAGAGTCAGTCTTCTTGTACTTAAGTCGGCATAGTGCATTTTGTATTTAATTCCGACGCTATTTCTGAGTTTCATCGTCAATAAGAAGGTCAGAGGGATACAGTAAACCTGAAGTGAAGCATCGGAATCTATAAATAGTGTCACAGGAATGGTTCAAAACATAGTCAGTAAGAAGAGTCAGTCTTCTTGTCCTTAAGTCGGCATTGTGGCTTTTGTATTTAATTCCGATGCAATTTCTGTGTTTCATCGTCAATAAGAAGGTCCAAGGGATATAGTAAAAATGGAGTGAAGGATCGGAATCTATAACTAGTGTCACAGGAATGGATCAAAACATAGACAGTAAGAAGAGTCAGTCTTCTTGTACTTAAGTCAGTATTGTGCCTTTTGTATTTAATTCCGATGCAATTTCTGTGTTTCATCGTCAATAAGAATGTCGAAGGGATACAGTAAACCTGAAGTGAAGCATCGGAATCTATAACTAGTATCACTGGAATGGTTCAAATCATTGTCAATAAGAAGAGTCGGTCTTCATGTACTTAAGTCGGCATTGTGCCTTTTGTATTTAATTTTGATGCAATTTCTGTGTTTCATCGTCAATAAGAAGGTACAAGGGATTCAGTAATCCTGAAGTGAAGCGTCGGAATCTATAACTACTGTCACAGGAATGGTTCAAAACATAGACAGTTGGAAGAGTCAGTGTTCTTGTACTTATGTCGGCATTGTGCCTTTTGTATTTAATTCCGATGCAATTTCTGTGTTTCATCGTCAATAAGAAGGTCCAAGGGATACTGAAAAACCTGAAGTGAACTATCGGAATCTACAACTAGTGTCACAGGATTGGTTCAAAACATAGACAGTAAGAAGAGTCAGTTTTCTTGTACTTAAGTCGGCATTGTGCCTTTTCTATTTAATTCCGATGCAATTTCTGTGTTTCATCGTCAATAAGAAGGTCCAAGGTATACAGAAAACCTGAAGTGAAGCATCGGAAACTGTAACTAGGGTCACAGGAATGGTTCAAAACATAGTCAGTAAGAAGAGTCAGTCTTCTTGTACTTTAGTCGCCATTGTGACTTTTCTATTTAATTCCGATGCAATTTCTGTGTTTCATCGTCAATAAGAAGGTCCAAGGGATACAGTAAACCTGAAGTGAAGCATCGGAATCTACAACTTGTGTCACAGGATTGGTTCAAAACATAGACAGTAAGAAGAGTCAGTCTTCTTGTACTTAAGTCGGCATTGTGCCTTTTGTATTTCATTCCGATGCAATTTCTGTGTTTCATCGTTAATAAGACGGTCAGAGGGATACAGTAAACCTGAAGTGAAGCATCGGAATCTATAACTAGAGTCACAGTAATGGTTCAAAACATAGACAGTAAGAAGAGTCAGTCCTCTTGTACTTAAGTCGGCATTGTGGCTTTTGTATTTAATTCCGATGCAATTTCTGTGTTTCATCGTCAACAAGAAGGTCAGAGGGATACAGTAAACCTGAAGTGAAGCACCGGAATCTATATCTAGTGTCACAGGAATGGTTCAAAACATAGACAGTAGGAAGAGTCAGTCTTCTTGTACTTAAGTCGGCAGTGTGCTTTTTGTATTTAATTCCGATGCAATATCTGTGTTTCATCGTCAATAAGAAGGTCAGAGGGATACAGTAAACCTGAAGTGAAGCATCGGAATCTATAACTAGTGTCACACGAATGGTTCAAAACATAGTCAGTAAGAAGAGTCAGTCTTCTTGTCCTTAAGTCGGCATTGTGCCTTTTGTATTTAATTCCGTTGCAATTTCTGTGGTTCATCGGCAATAAGGTCATAGGGATACAGTAAACCTGAAGTGAAGCATCGGGATCTATAACTAGTGTCACAGGTATGGTTCGAAACATAGACAGTAGCAAGAGTCAGTCTTCTTGTACTTAAGTCGGAATTGTGCCTTTTGTATTTAATTCCGATGCAATTTCTGTGTTTCATCGTCAATAAGAAGGTCAGAGGGATATAGTAAACATGAAGTGAAGCATCGGAATCCAAAACTAGTGTCACAGGAATGGTTGAAAACATAGACAGTATGAAGAGTCAGTCTTCTTCTACTTAAGTTGGCATTGTGCCTTTTGTATTTGATTCCGATGCAATTTCTGTGTTTCATCGTCAATAAGAAGGTCCAAGGGAAACAGTAAACCTGAAGTGAAGCATCGGAATCTATAACTAGGGTCACAGGAATGGTTCCCAACATAGACAGTACAAAGAGTCAGTCTTCTTGTACTTAAGTCGGCATTGTGGCTTTTGTATTTAATTCCGATGCAATTTCTGTGTTTCATCGCCAATAAGAAGGTCAGAGGGATACAGTAAACCTGAAGTGAAGCATCGGAATCTATAACTAGTGTCACAGGAATGGTTCAAAACATAGTCAGCAAGAAGAGTCAGTCTTCTTGTACTTAAGTCGGCAATGTGCCTTTTGTATTTAATTCCGATGTAATTTCTGTGTTTCATCGTCAATTAGAAGGTCAGAGGGATACAGTCAACCTGAAGTGAAGCATCGGAATCTATAACTAGTGTCAGAGGAATGGTTCATAACATAGTCAGTAAGAAGAGTCAGCCTTCTTGTACTTAAGTCGGCATTGTGCTTTTTCTATTTAATTCCGATGCAATTTCTGTGTCTCATCGTCAATAAGAAGGTCCGATGTATACAGCAAACCTGAAGTGAAGCATCGGAATCTATAACTAGTGTCACAGGAATGGTTCAAAACATAGTCAGTAAGAAAAGTCAGTCTTCTTTTACTTAAGTCGGCATTGTGCCTTTTGTATTTAATTCCGATGCTATTTCTGAGTTTCATCGTCAATAAGAATTCAGAGGGATACAGTAAACCTGAAGTGAAGCATCGGAATCTTTAACTAGTGTCACAGGAATGGTTCAATACATAGTCAGTAAGAAGAGTCAGTCATCTTGTCCTTAAGTCGGCATTGTGCTTTTCAATTTAATTCCGATGCAATTGCTGTGTTTCATCGTCAATAAGAAGGTCCAATGTATACAGCAAACCTGAAGTGAAGCATCGGAATCTATAACTAGTGTCACAGGAATGGTTCAAAACATAGTCAGTATGAAAAGTCAGTCTTCTTGTACTTAAGTCGGCATTGTGCCTTTTCTATTTAATTCCGATGCAATTTCTGTGTTTCATCGTCAATAAGAAGGTCCAAGGGATACAGTAAAACTGGAGTGAATCATCGGAATCTGTAACTAGTGTCAATGGAATGGTTCAAAACATAGACAGTAAGAAGAGTCAGTCTTCTTGTACTTAAGTCTGCATTGTGCATTTTCTATTTAATTCCGATGCAATTTCTGTGTTTTATCGTCAATAAGAAGGTCCAAGGTATACAGCAAACCTGAAGTGAAGCATCGGAATCTATAACTAGTGTCACAGGAATGGTTCAAAACGTAGTCAGTAAGAAGAGTCAGTCTTCTTGTCCTTAAGTCGGCATTGTGCCTTTTGTATATAATTCCGATACAAATTCCCGGTTTCATCGTCAACAAGAAGGTCAGAGGGATACAGTAAACCTGAAAAGAAGCATCGGAAACTATAACTAGTGTCACAGGAATGGTTCAAACATAGTCAGTAAGAAGAGTCAGTCTTCTTGTCCTTAAGTCGGCATTGTGCCTTTTGTATTTAATTCCGATGCAATTTCTGTGTTTCATCGGCAATAAGGTCAGAGGGATACAGTAAACCTGAAGTGAAGCATCGGAATCTATATCTAGTGTCACAGGAATGGTTCAAAACATAGACTGTAGGAAGAGTCAGTCTTCTTGTACTTAAGTCGGCATTGAGCATTTTGTATTTGATTCCGATGCAATATCTGTGTTTCATCGTCAATAAGAAGGTCAGAGGGATACAGTAAACCTGAAGTGAAGCATCGGAATCTATAACTAGTGTCACACGAATGGTTCAAAACATAGTCAGTAAGAAGAGTCAGTCTTCTTGTCCTTAAGTCGGAATTGTGCCTTTTGTATTTAATTCCGACGCAATTTCTGTGTTTCATCGGCAATAAGGTCAGAGGGATACAGTAAACCTGAAGTGAAGCATCGGGATCTATAACTAGTGTCACAGGTATGGTTCAAAACATAGACAGTAGCAAGAGTCAGTCTTCTTGTACTTAAGTCGGAATTGTGCCTTTTGTATTTAATTCCGACGCATTTTCTGTGTTTCATCGACAATAAGAGGGTCAGAGGGATATAGTAAACCTGAAGTGAAGCATCGGAATCCAAAACTAGTGTCACAGGAATGGTTAAAAACATAGACAGTATGAAGAGTCAGTCTTCTTCTACTTAAGTCGGCATTGTGCCTTTTGTATTTGATTCCGACGCAATCTCTGTGTTTCATCGTCAATAAGAAGGTCCAAGGTATACAGCGAACCTGAAGTGAAGCATCGGAAACTATAACTAGTGTCACAGGAATGGTTCAAATCATTGTCAATAAGAAGGTTAGGTCTTCATGTACTTAATTCGGCATTGTGCCTTTTCTATTTAATTCCGATATAATTATTGTGTTTCATCGTCAATAAGAAGGTCCAAGGTATACAGCAAACCTGAAGTGAAGCATCGGAATCTATAACTAGTGTCACAGGAATGGTTCAAAACATAGTCAGTAAGAAGAGTCAGTCTTCTTGTCCTTAAGTCGGCATTGTGCCTTTTGTATTTAATTCCGATGCAATTTCTGTGTTTCATCGTCAATAAGAAGGTCCAAGGGAAACAGTAAACCTGAAGTGAAGCATCGGAATCTATAACTAGGGTCACAGGAATGGTTCCAAACATAAACAGTACAAAGAGTCAGTCTTCTAGTACTTAAGTCGGCATTGTGGCTTTTGTATTTAATTCCGATGCAATTTCTGTGTTTCATCGTCAATTAGAAGGTCAGAGGGATACAGTAAACCTGAAGTGAAGCATCGGAATCCAAAACTAGTGTCACAGGAATGGTTCAAAACATAGACACTAGGAAGAGTCAGTCTTCTTGTACGTAAGTCGACATTGTGCCTTTTGTATTTAATTCCGATGCAATTTCTGTGTTTCATCGTCAATCAGAAGGTCCAAGGGAAACAGCAAACCTGAAGTGAAGCATCGGAATCTATAACTAGTGTCACAGGAATGGTTCATAACATAGTCAGTAAGAAGAGTTAGTCTTCTTGTACTTAAGTCGGCATTGTGCTTTTTCTATTTAATTCCGATGCAATTGCTGTGTTTCATCGTCAATAAGAAGGTCCAATGTATACAGCAAACCTGAAGTGAAGCATCGGAATCTATAACTAGTGTCCCAGGAATGGTTCAAAACATTGTCAGTAAGAAAAGTCAGTCTTATTGTACTTAAGTCGGCATTGTGCCTCTTCTATTTAATTCCGATGCAATTTCTGTGTTTCATCGTCAATAAGAAGGTCCAAGGGATACAGTAAAACTGGAGTGAAGCATCGGAATCTGTAACTAGTGTCAATGGAATGGTTCAAAACATAGACAGTAAGAAGAGTCAGTCTTCTTGTACTTAAGTCGGCATTGTGCCTTTTGTATTTAATTCCGATGCTATTTCTGAGTTTCATCGTCAATAAGAAGGTCAGAGGGATACAGTAAACCTGAAGTGAAGCATCGGAATCTTTAACTAGTGTCACAGGAATGATTCAAATCATAGTCAGTAAGAAGAGTCAGTCTTCTTGTCCTTAAGTCGGCAATGTGCCTTTTGTATTTAATTCCGATGCAATTTCTGTGATTCATCGTCAATAAGAAGGTCCAAGGGATATAGTAAAACTGGAGTGAAGCATCGGAATCCATACCTAGTGTCACAGGAAAGGATCAAAACATAGACAGTAAGAAGGGTCAGTCTTCTTGTACTTAAGTCGGTATTGTGCCTTTTGTATTTAATTCCGATGCAATGTCTTTGTTTCATCGTCAATAAGAATGTCGAAGGGATACAGAAAACCTGAAGTGAAGCATCGGAATCAATAACTAGTACCACAGGAATGGTTCAAATCATTGTCAATAAGAAGAGTCGGTCATCATGTACTTAAGTCGGCATTGTGCCTTTTGTACTTAATTTTGATGCAATTTCTGTGTTTCATCGTCAATAAGAAGGTACAAGGGATCCAGTAAACCTGAAGTGAAGCGTCGGAATCTATAACTAGTGTCACAGGACTGGTTCAAAACATAGACAGTTGGTAGAGTCAGTGTTCTTGTACTGAAGTTGGCATTGTGCCTTTTGTATTTAGTTCCGATGCAAT